>NC_051180.1:63520224-63820224 GCF_013339695.2 Rhipicephalus sanguineus | reverse complement strand
GTATACCCTTCTACGTGCTGTACTCTAAAATCGAAGAGACTGCACGAAAACCTCTTCTTTCCCTGAAGCGGCCGTATTCTCTTACACCAGCGCTTTGTAAAGAGTGTATTCGACATTGGATCCAATAGTCACCTGCTAGCCTTATTACTTCGTATGACACTACAATTTGTTTCTATCGCATCAATTGCTTCCTCCTTGTGGTGAAACTGCATTTTTTATAGTTAAAGGGTATGATGGGGTGAATGGTGTGGGCGCAGTGAAAGAAGTTTTCTTAATTTAACGTAAGGGACCACTAAATTTGTCATTGTCGTAAAGTAAGACCGGAAGAACGAAATTTATCTGCAGAAGTAATTTGAATGGTTATTTATCTAACGTTATTGTGAACACACGACAACAGCAAACGTTCTTAGTCTAGAAAGAATTGGGAGAAAGATAGTTGCAAGATTCAAGCTGCTCCTTTTTTATTTTGCTTGTTGTCATTGTTCTTCGTATCTTAGGGCAAATAGATATAACGCTTAAGTCGAGAAACTCAAACGGTAACATTCCCAACTCTCAAGAAGAACATCTGAACAATGAGTCTAATTTAATTTTTTTTTAATGAAGGGAAGTACAAAAGCAGGAAGTGATCTTGCCCTCCACATAGCGTGACGTACGTAATGTTCCTTACATGGTATGTTCTAAAGTGCCATGACTTCTAACATATACGTCCCGGATGGGCGACTATCTTCTGAAGAAAACCCAGCCTGTTTCAGTGTCCTGGGTCATAATGCGGATCATAGTAATGAAACAAGTATACTTTAGGTGACTAGATGCACGTGTCGAGTTATGTTAATGCTGCTTATTACGCTGTCTACAAACTTCTCCAAATATTGACGGTATCGAAACATGGCTTCGCGCCCCCGACTGTTGCTGGTGTTTACTTTAAAAAAAGTTCGTACTCATAGAAAAGTGCTCATTAAGCGAGCAAACGTAGAGCTCCGTACGAGTACCAAGGAAATCAAAGAACTCTGAATAGGCTGTACCCATAAAGTGTGGGCTCGTCTACGCGAGAAGGAAATTGCGATGACATAAACTCGAGTCTGTTAGCTCACGCGGCAATAGCTTTTATAATTAATGACAATGATGTCTTTAAAATAAAACTCGAAAATAAAGATATCGGCAGCGTTCTCGAAGAGGTCATTGCTGACCCGGAAGCGATATAGGTTGCCATAAGATGAAATGAAATAAAATGGCTCCCTCGGTAGTCAGTATACCCTATGTGAGTACGTCTTTGCGTTCTTCAAATAAACAACGTCTTAAGCAAGTTAACATGTTTCTCCTCTTTCCGAGCAAGTCTCCGGTCTGACGCTCTCGAGAGATCTTCGTCAATAAAACATTTGCAAATTCATCCTACACACCGTACTCCGTAGCGAAATGTCGTCAGCTCGACGTTACGACAGTGACGTGCACGCGCTACGGGTGGTGCTGCCGGGCAGACCTTAAGGTCTGCGCGTATTAGGTATTACTAAGTCAGCGCTTATTAAGCCTTAAAGCAAGCGCTCACTAAGTGATGAATTCATCACTTAATATAGCAGTGTTCTGCGTTCGATACACGGGGTTTGGTCATAGAGGTCTTCCAATGGGCAAACCACCGTGGACAATGCTTGCGTGTCACCACACGGAGATATTATTTGCACAATGTGGAAGTCAGAGCAGCCTGATGAGCGGGTTTAGGGGGACTGATAAACCACGGTTCTAACCGCACAATGCATCAGTATAAGTGACTACTACTGAAACGACTAGAAGCCATTCTGAAATATTGTGAAACTTTTTGAACGATTGTAGTCTGGCGACACCCCGTCTATCCCGACAGTGGACCTACGTCTCTCCATTTCCTTATGAAAGACTTTCAAACAATCACTTTGCTTTGACAAAAAGGTTGTTACACTGAAAGTAATGTGCGTGTGGAGGGAAGCACAGCCGCAACCCTAGCCACGTACAATTACGGGCCGAGCGCGAAAAAAGGACAGGGACAAGAAAAAGAATATACACACGCTTTGGCGTTACTGACAACAATTAGTTTATTTCTTTCACCAAGCGACAAATAAACCTGATTTCCACAAGACGTCCTCGTGAACCTAGCCACGCGCTGCTTTTACTCAGTGAGCAGGCATTGAGCGTTATTTACTACGCAGTGCGATGAAAGCTTCGATATTCGCGAGTGGAACTTATTTCCTGCAAACTCCTGCTATTCAACTTTAGTTGTGAGCACAATGTTGTTTGTTAATGGGCTCCTATATACACAGTGCACTGTCAAGAATAATTGTGCAATATACGAACATTGTTAGAAACTCGCTTTCACGAGCTGAAATACCTCGGGCATTGTAGCTGTGCATGGTCCATGCGAAAGCGCCTATATACTGTGCGAAACCTTTCCTCTGGTTCACGTTCATCATCCAATCTGGCCGTCGTGGTGACAGGGCAGTGTGGCTGTTGAGAAGCCCTCGGTTGTAGACCGTTGGCTCAAGCCGCTCGAGGCTTAATTAATGGGGACCCTCTCTTCTCGGTCAATATGCCTCTCTGCTGCCTCCGCCCATCTCTTTCTCAAGTTATCCTTCCGCTAACCTACGCTAGGGGTCGGTGGCCGTTTTGCAGGGGTGCCGGTGCGATCGGCTAGCCGCCCACCGCTTCATGCATCGTCGGCCTCGGCCACCGGCGACTGGTTATTTGCAAGCACAGCCTTTCAACCCGCTTTGCTTCCCGTACTGATCAAGTTTCCACATATCCGTTCTGCACCGCCATTTTCCCCTGCGTCGCCGCTCATTCCAAATTGCCTACTTGAAGGGATCACGTACACGTGGCAGACCGCCTCCTGTACTCGGTGTATCCCAGGACCGCTGCCGCCATGGTGGGGCTTGTCTGAGTTGAGGCTACTCATGGTCGGCCAAATGGCCATGACAGCCAGCGTGGCCATCGCTTAACGCGCCTAACGCAAGCTCGGCGCTTGGCCTGACAACGGCTTTTACAGCGAAAGCTGTTATGAGATCATTTCACCGGCCGTTTTTGGCGCCGTAGTTGTCTGCCGCCGCCGCCGCTGCCGCCGCAGGTGTCCGTAACCACTATCGCTCGAAATAAGAAAAAAATTCCAGGATGGAACGAGGTTCGAACCTGGGCCCTCTGCGTGGGAGCCCAGTATTCAACCTCTGAGCCATGCCGGTGCTTGAAACTGCTTTGCAAAAAGGTCCTATACATGCTTCATGTCGGTAAGGAACCACATTAACATATGCAATATAGCGTGGTAGAAGAGTAAAATAAACACCGAGCGTCACACGACGCGAACTGTGTAATCAGGCGTCACACAATGCGAATTGCGCAACGAGAAGGTTGTTGAATGCTTCCAACCCATTACAAAGGGCTCCGCCATAATTCTTCATCGTCATCAGGCACAGCATCAACAAAGTGCGCATAATGACTTATATGCGTTTAGCAGGTACCACGGCTCTCCGTAGAATGACGAAAAATGGCATAATGCCTGCTATCCTACTTCTAAAAAAATGCAATGATTTATAGCATAGTGGGTTCCTCACAAGTGCAGTTGCCAAGGAAGCCCATAAGCGCATGATCCATTTCCTCGGGGTCTCAGTAAAGTTCTTCGCCCCCCCCCTCTCTCCCACGTCAACGTATGTTATACAGTATGGCGGGAGAGGGACATAGCGACTGGGCGCCACCTAGTGCGATTTACATAACTGGTGCGCCGTTTAAAGCTTCCAACCCATTACAAAGGGTTGAGCCATAATTCTTCATCGTCATCAGTCGTCGCGTCAACAAAGTGCACATAATGATACAAACGTGTAGCTGGTGCCTCGCTTCTCCGCAGAATGACGGATAATGGCTTAGTAGGTGCCTCCGAACTTCACAAAAATTGTGATTTATGGCGTAGTGGGTACCTTGCTAGTGTACTTGTATTAGTACCCCCAAGAGAGCTTACAACGGTGCTTTAGAAACGCCGCTCTTCCAGCTTTCGCTGTGACTGTGCTGCGGTTTCAGCGCAGGCCTGGGGTTTTTTTCAAGAGTGGAAAAAACAGCGCTAATACCACAGGACACACAGGAAGGGAACGCACACAGCGCTCCGCACTTGTTTTTTTTTTTTTCAACTCTGTGTTACCGCTGCAGGCGGCACATTATAATGAAGACCCAGGTCGGAGTTGGCCTGATGCACGAAAGCCAGTTTCCTTCCAGTATAGGAGCTGAGCATTGTTTTTTCTTCCAGCTTTCTTTAAGTTGAAGTAGTCGGTGCCAACGCGATTTGTTGTCAAGATGCCGATCTCACGACTCTGCTAACTGCAGCTGCCAAACTGCGAATGGCAGCATTGCAGTACTGGCGCACGCAACAGAACCCTTTCTCTGTTAGTAAGTAGATGGTGCGGTTTTTCTCTCTCTTACCTGTGGTCGATGGTCTACAACGATATACATCACAAACGGATGACCGAGTAGCCACCAAAACACGGCAGATGAGTAAATTACGAGATGAAGCCGCGAATGCATAAAGAAGGTTACACAAGACAGAGTTGATTGATGTGAGCACTCTAGAACATTAAGCGCTTCACAGAGTTGTCTTGCGTGTTATGCGCCATCTTCTGGGATTACGTGGTCCTGGCGCACCTAATCTCAGACACTAGTGCGCTTTATCTGTTAATGGAAAGGGCGGAATATGTAGAGTTTACAAAGTCGAACGTGATCTGCCATGGTTGCTTTATATATTCCTTTTTTTATGCCACCGCATATGGTGCTGCTGTCAATTTGTGTCGTAACGTAAAAAAATGTGCAGGTGAGAAAGTCTAGACTACGCCTTTAGGAAATGAGGACGCAACGCTTATCTCTGGGAAGCTTGTTGCCCCAGTGCGTCTACAACGCAAATCATATATCAGATTGTGTTGTTGTTGTGAACCATTGACCTCCTAAGTGCTACAGTGGTTACTGTGCTCGGCTGCTGACCCGAAAGTTGCGCGTTCTATAATGGCCGTCGCAGTCGCAGTTCGATGGAGGCAGAATGCTGGAGGCCCGTGTACTGTGCTACATCAGTGCACGTTAAAGAGCACCAGAAGGTCGATATTTCCCGAGCCCTCCACCACGGCGTGCCTTATATTATTATCGTTGAATTTTAGCCCGCGAAACCTCAGATATCACTTATTTTTTTACCCTTCTTACCGTGAAGCTCCTCGAAATCAATATTTTAAACAGCAAAGGAATGGGGCAAAAGGCATTGATAGCGGACATAGGAAAAAATAATTAAATGGCCGCTTTCGTTTTATTGAGCAATAGCTACATGTAAGCATCGTTTGGAGCGTTTCCGTCTTGTTCTTTCCTTATTTATTTATGTTTTTATTGTTTTTGCTACGGTTAAGTATTAGCACAGTAAATCGATATCATATGTGGAAAGTGTTGTCCTATTCGTTATTAGATAATTTGGTAGCGAGTTAATATTAGTGTTTTCGTTTAATTTTGTGCGCGTGCTTTCTTTAACGCACTTGTTGTTTCTTATTACTAGTGCTCCGCATGTTTTCTGTGGATATTTTGTACATGCCGAGTGGCGTTACTGTGCCACCGTTTGCGCCTTTGAAGCGGATCTTTTCACACCATAAAACTCTGAGCATGTTGTACATTTGCAGATCTGTAATCCATAATTCAGTACCCGTAACATAAGGTAGGTGATGCGCAATATGAGATCCCATGGCTATGCCACGCAGATTCAGAACGTGCACGTGAATATTGCGACGACGCGGGCTTACTGCAAGTACATATATGCCACGGAAATCGCATATTCGCCTCAATACCGCTGCGACGCTCTATTCAGATATGACACTTTTGTCAAAATATGTCCTGGTGGTTTCACACGTATTTTCCCACCGCAGCACTTCTCACAGAGACGCTATTGCTGTATGTCAGTCAAAGAACGGCATCTTCATGAAGGTGCCGAAATCAACGTCGTTCTGCTTCAGCCAACTCTTTGGTCATGCACTTGTCGTTGTCATCAAACACAGACGTCGTGCCACCTTCATCACGCCACCATTGCTGTTATCGATAAGGCCCTTATCATCGCTTCACGTCGCGGTTGGCATGCTGTAAGCTGCTTGCGCCGTCATTGATTTAGTTAGTCATTGATTTAGTTAGTTAGACAATACGCAGATGATATCTGCGTCTGGACATCTGCGGTAACACGCTTGCATCTGCGAGCGAGAATCCAGAGAGCTGCCACTCAAATTGCTCTGTACCTCCGTGATCGAGGTCTGGAAATTTCTACAGGAAAGTGTGCTCTTCTGGCATTTACGCGCAAACCCATGACTAACTACAGTGTATCAATCAATGGTTAAAGTATACCGTATTGTCGATCACACAAGTTCCTGGGCGTCATAATAGACAGAGAAATGTCATGGAGTCTTCACGTCTCGTATACCTAAAAAAGCGGTTGACAGGCATTTCTCACCTCTTCATGCTTTTCGCTGGAAAGACTTGGGGAATGTCGCCCAGTGCTATGTTACAACTGTACAGGGTGATGTTTCTCGGTTTCCTGCGATACAGTTTGCCTGCATTACCTAACGCAAACAAGACAAGTTGACGCATGCTACAAAGTGTTCAGGCCCGGACCCTCCGGATTTGTTTAGGCCTGCCTCAAAGTGCTTCAACAGCGGCGACCATAGCTATCGCCAAGGACCACCTCATAAAGACTCATTTGAGGTTGAAGCGCTGAGGACCCACATAAGGCATCTCGCCCGGACTCCACACCACCACCTAGCCTCCCTACCACGCACCTCCTTTTGCCGAACAGTAACCACACACGGCGAATCTCTACCAACTGGCTTCACACGGGCGGCGAGACCTTCCGTTCCTCCACGGTGCCTGAGACAACCAATCATCAACCTGACAATACCAGGCGCACAGAAAAAACAAGACCTGTCAGCACCACCTCTTAAACAGCTCGCTTTACTTCTATTGTACGAGAAGTATCACGACTTGACTCACGTCTACACCGACGGTTCCGTCCTACCGAGCAGTTTAACAGCGGCGGTCGCGATTCCAACGATCGCCACAACTATCAAGTTCAGGACGGCTCACCCAACAACATCGACGGCAGCAGAGCTCACAGCGCTTCGCGCCGCGCTGCTTTTCATTAACGACCAAATGAGAAAAAGGTGGACGATTTTCTGCGACTCCAAGGTGGCACTGCAGTCTACTGTCGACTTTACGCCGCGGTCCGCACGAACAGTTGGTATTTGAGACTGCCCAGATGTTCCACCACCTAACCGAGAAAGGACACCGCATTACATTTCAATGGCTACCAAGTCACTGTGGGATTATCGGCAATGAACGGGCCGATCAAGCTGTCCGTTCAGCCCATACAGAGGACCGTGACCTGTCGATACCTCTTTCTAGGACAGACGCTGCTCGGAAGCTCCGCATGCTCGCTCGCCAAAGCAGCAAGTCAAATTGGAATGAGCCACATTTCATACATGAACGACTACAATTCTTTGATCCCATGTTAAACCTTCGACTGCCATCAAGACTTCGCCGAGGTGACGCTACCGTTTTGTGTAGATTATGGCTGGGCGCCGCGTTTACCCATGCGTATGCGTTCCGCATAGGAATGGCTGACAACACCGCCTGTGAACACTGCGGCGACGAAGAAACAATTCGGCATGTTCCGTGTGACTGTCCAGAGTATAGCACACAGAGACAATCTCTTGGCCACGCTTTCAACAAGTTGGACGACCAGCCCTATCAGAAGAAAGACTACTACGCCATCGTCCGGACATCCATATCGTCTCAGAAGAAGGCTTTACAAGCACTACTAGCCTTCCTGCGATCCACTGGCCTGTCAGAGGGCCTCTGAGCGGAACGCTCTCGTGTGTGTGTGGTTGTGATTTTTTTCTTATTATTTATTTTCTCTCTCTCGTTTTCAACACCATATTGCCTAACCCAAGTGCAGGGTAGCATACCGGGTACAAACTTCTCGTTAAACTCCCTGCCTTCCTCTGCTCTTTCTCTCTAGTTAGTAGGATGTCTGTCTTTCTTTCTCATTATTTCTTTTTTTTTTATTTTTCCTTCATGCAACAACAGTATGCTCTGGTTAAAGTTTCGGGCTTGGAATTAATAAATAATCTCCCTGACATTAACACACAAGCGTAACCTCATTTGAGCCCCATAAAAACAGACGCTCTGCGACCAGGAATGCTGTTTCATTTGAATTTATTCCAATTTTCAGATTTCAACAGCGCCGTTCTATGTAAGTTTCTGCGTAAGGTAAGATAAGAACTATAAGGACAGAGGAAGGAGACTTCAATTAAAGGCTAAAGAAACCACACTCAACGCAACTATTTGCTATGAAAGTGTGATTTTTTCCCTTACTGGCGCACGCATTCGCACATGGTCATTTGTTGTTGGCTTCACCTTTCGAATAAACAGTTGAAGTTTAGCGCTCGACCTTTCTGCTTTCCTCTACTCTTTTCCCGTGCTTTCTTTCACAGTTTGCGCTAAAATGTACCCCATAGATTTCAACCAACTCGCCCAGCAACAAGTATTACTCAAGTATATTTCTAGTACATTGGGCCCCTTCTGCAACACGCCTACTCCTAGCCAGCAACTATTTGCTATGAAAGTGTGATTTTTTCCCCTACTGGCGCACGCATGCGCACATGGTCATTTGTTGTTGGCTTCACTTTTGGAATAAACAGTTGAAGTTTAGCGCTCGACCTTTCTGCTTTCCTCTACTCTTTTTCCCGTGCTTTCTTTCACAGCTTGCGCTAAAATGTACCCCATAGATTTTAACCAAGTCGCCCAGCAACAAGTCTTACTCAATAAACAACCTGCTGTTCTTGTTTATGGACGGTCAGACCATTAGCGTTGCTGAACAAACACGGCTCCACCTGTTGGCCAGACCAATCAATGCACAAACGGCGCAAGGTGCTCTGCAAATACCATCGCCGTCTTTAGTAACGCCGCTTGCTTTTGAGCTGGAATTACTAACATGGATGATTCCGAATTATTGCGGCACTCTAGTAGACGCCAAGGCCATCAATCAGCGTAAGTGCCCGATATTTTATGGGTGTTCTGTTTTCTATACCCTCCGAACATGAACAAGTGGCTGGCGGAGGACGATATTTCCGTCCAGCATAAGTGAAATCACTGTGAAAACGTGTGTTGTGCAGAAAACTAGGAGTAAGACTATACATTTAGTGGTGGACGTGATATACTGGAACAGACATGGATTAGTAGCCAGGCTAGCGAGGGGATCTATTTTAATATTGGACAAACACTTAAGACATACTGAAAACGCAGATACGGTAATTGATAGGGCAAAACATGACTAATTAGTCCAGGTAGTTCCACTCCCTTGGCTTTTGTTAGAACGGGTGATAAAGATAAGGAAGCATTCGGATAGTATGACATTTCGAGTGACTTCATTACTGCAAAGTGTTGAATAAATGAAGAGAGAGAGAGAAACATTTTAATGAAAAGTTGGAGAGGTCTGCCGGGCTATTCGCCTGACATGCTACTCCAGGTGCTGGGCAACGATTATGATATATACACTGATAAACGCAGAACACAAACAGCCAAACACACGTAGACTACACTGTTTACAAAGTTTCCTTCAGGCTCGCGGGCCGCAAGAATGTCAACAGCGCTTTCGTGGCGCGTAGCGCGCAGTTGCTGCTTTGCCATGGGCCGAGAATTTTTCGCAACTCTAAGCACGAGCCCCGGTAGAAGATGTAAGGCCACATTCAGAGACTCTCTCTCTCTGAAGCGTATCGCTTGTATTCACAAATAACATAATTCAGATCTTCTGGGACGTTACATTGGACACGGTTGTGCCAGGACATCCACGATCAAGGAAAGGGGTCAACACCTGCGTGCTGTTGTGCCAGGGCATCCACGATCAAGGAAAGGAGTCAACACCTGCACTCCAGTCAACACCGGCCTGAAGAGGAGACGTCAAGATGGATACCTGATTTAAAGCCGTGCCGTTCCGTTGTTAGAGGAGTCGCTCCAGCCGATTTGGTCGTGCTAACAGGCTCTGAACTGATTTAACCTGCTAAACCTCCTATAAATGTTGTTACTGTTTCGTAAACGTTTGCCTCCTTGACCTGATCCTAGGCTAAAGTCCTTTCTTCGGCAACATCGGCTCACAAGCCTCCCGGCTTTCAACAGCCCGCAACCCCCCATTCGAGACAGTGGTGGAAGCGGTGGGATACCACTATCCCGTATTATACGCTGTGCACCAGAGAGACCTCCTTACTTCCTAAAACATGCAATGGTGAGTCCGACAGTTTAATCTTGCTCCTAAAGTAGTTATTGTATGGGGCGTTTAGCCTGATGCGGTGCAAGCATGTTTCCTCTTGTCTGTTTAGGTCTCGCGCCGTATCGAAGTCACACGATGGATTGGCCTTGTAAAGAGGCCCATACTGGTGGCTAGCGTCTGTCCAGAGGGGTCGCTGGAGGCGCCAAGCCTGTGCCGATACAAGTGTCGCCGCATCTTTCATCGAGGAAGGTATCTAGATGATGTCTCTCGAGGCGTCATGTCCAGCTTTGGTAGCGTCATGAGCCTGGACGTTGCCTTGTGTTCCACAGTGAGCAGGAATCCACTGCAGAGCAATGCGGTAATGGAGGTTGCAGGCTTTGTTGCATAGGCGTTTGATGTCGATGACGAGTTGGTCGAGCGTGCGTGAAGACCTGGGAGACTGCAGCGCAGCTCTTGAGTTGGTGAAGATGACCCAAGACTCAGCTGTATGGTCTACGATGTAATTAAAAGCAGCCCGTAGTGCAGCCGGTTCCATAGCTGTAGATGGAGTACTGTGAATAAGAGTGGCACAGATGGTGACATTGGCCGATGGAATTCAGACACCAACCGCAGATGATGTAGGCGTAAGAGATCTATCAGGGTAACTACGACGGTGAGCCCTGTAGTAGTTTTCCACGTGCTGTAGAGCGAAATATGTTAGTGCTGGTCCGGGTCTACGTCTCTTGTTTTTCAACCAGGCACAAAAGTGACTATTGACCACGATAAATTTTCCATGATAGCTCCGTAGGCAGTGATGCTCTTTGATAATGCAGCGGGAGCAAGCTCCGTGCCAAGGACAGCTGTCTGAAGCAAGCGGATGACCCGGAATCCTGGTGGCATAACACAAGTGGACTCGAAGAAACTCCTGCAGCAGAAGAACTGGAGCTCATAGGAGTCTGCTTTCAGCAAGCGTTCCGATACTTGATGTATATTTTGGTAGGCCAAGGCACACTCTCAGGGCTTTTGCTTGAGCTCCAGTCAGCGCTTGTATGTTGGTTTGGGAAATGCCATGTAACGCAGGAAGGCCGTCCTTATTCAACATCTCTCTTATTGGACTATACAAGTGCATCTCTGCACCGGTGGAAATCTCTCTCTCTCTATGCAGGTGACATCTCTATATGGATCAGTGGTCGCAACAGACGTGTCCTACTATGAAGACCACAGAAATGAACAAAATCACATCAACATACGGAAAACGTGATCAGTAACACATTACTGCCTAAATGTCGTAATTTTTCCGGATTTGTGGTCAATTATATTCGATGTACATAATCATTCAGCTTTCTGAGACATACCAGTGTTCTAAAACATTTCAGCGGGTAAAAAAACTGTACCACATACTTTCTACTCCTGAGATATCCACACCAGGTATGAAATATGAGACACGCCTTCCAAATATTTTTATTTATTACAACAAATTTGCGTCGAAGTGCGCCCTTCGGCGCATCGAGATTATTCTGACGTCATGACAAGCAACAAGCAACCCTGACTTCCTGTAACATTACGCCAGCTTTCATGACGTGGTAGGGTTGAGCTCATATGTGGCGCTAGCAGTGATCGTAGTAAAAGCTAACTATAGTCGGATGCAACTTCTGAACTCCGGAGAGGCCCTGCCTAGACAACCGAAGTGCTGCAGCCGATTGCCTCCGCGACTAAAAAAAATTGTCCCTCTCACGCACTTGGCGATGTTCTCCGAAGGCGGGATCACCGGCAGTCCGGCTCATGACGTCAATCTGAGTGTGCCGCCATTAGTGCAAGCTTGTGTGTATCCGCCTTTGAGGGAGAAATGCCGCGGGCTTCAAGAGTTGTATCCGACTATAGTGCATTATGATAACGTGATGCTTCAACATCTGCTGTATACCGATAACGAAACTGTTCCCTAGCGAGAAAATATTCAGTCCTACTTCTTTAAGTGGAACTCTTGAGATGTGGCAGATGAGTTCTCTAGAATCCCGCAAGGTGGAATAAAATAGAAAAAACTTGGCATATCTCACGCCTTGTGGGAACGGGTTTCATGCGACGCAATCAGTGAGAAGTTCTACGCTGCATTTTTTTACTTTCAGCCAAGTGTTTCGAGCTGGATCGCCGTTTTTTTTCTGAATGGAGTGCCCATCGTGGGCTTGGCAGGCACGTCGACAACGCTAACGTTTAAAGGGTGCCTTACCAGGGACGTTGACAACACTGGCGTTTAAAGCGTAATTTGTAGTCAGGTAAAGTCAGCACTCACTCCAGAGCACAGACGTGAGTATTATTGCAACGAAGTGCACTTCTCGGTGCGATGATGTGAATATTATACGTAACTTTCGTTAGCGTATTCATCCGGGCTCGAGCAACGCATCAATATAGCTTGCTGAATCAGGAATACAAATGTAAAGTTTATTAGACTCCTATGAAAGCGGAACCAACACTGTAACCACAATTGACGTTGACCCGAAATGAGGCCCGTATCATAGCAGCACACTTATAGTTTTTATTGCTTTGTTATAAAATTAGATAGTCAACACAGCGACCATGACTAACGTTCTATCCGCATTACGTCTGCATAGGCCTCAGTCGACATTTCACATGTCACGCAGAATGCGTGTGTCTGATTCCTGCTGGGATTCTAATGTTTAGTCTTTGGATTCGTCGGGTCAACGCTGCTGATGTCAAGTTTTCTGAACGCGCTCATTTAAACTACCAGTCTGTTCTCACCATTCCTGGGTAGATATAAAGTGTCAATCACCAGTAACGTTTATCGCACCTGTGGCAAGTATACCGCGGCCCGTGGTATACGGGCATGTATCACACGTATCTGGAGGAAAGGGTTTGAGGACGTGCGCGACAGAATTTTCACGTTATGCCTATCATGACCAGACAGTTATATTCGTCAAACCGTCTTACCCACCAGGCCATTGACGAAGGCGGCTAGATAGATAGATAGATAGATAGATAGATAGATAGATAGATAGATAGATAGATAGATAGATAGATAGATAGATAGATAGATAGATAGATAGATAGATAGATAGATAGATAGATAGATAGATAGAAACGCTCAAAGTGCCAAACGTTCGCTAAGAAATGCTTCGCATTTAATAATACATGTAGCTCTCTTTTTCTGCATGTGTCGATACTTGGAACTGAAGCCCCATAAGCGCATGTTGGGTCTGACTGAAAATGCAATGGTTTATCGCGAAAATACGTACTTTATTTGGTGAAGTGTGCTTCGATATCATTGGTTGCTAAGCAATGCATTGTTTTGCGCGTTATAGGGTGGCCGCGCTTGCGTCGTCGATAACAGAAAAGCAGGACGGTGGTCAAAATCACGACGGCAGTAGTAACACCTATGATGTTAATTAAGCATCCCCATCAATTTTATCCAAATAATAAGCTGTCTACAACGTTTTAAAGCTGGCTTCTTCTCCGCATCATGCGCTTTGTGGCAAGTGGTTCTTCTGAACGCACATGCATGAGAACGCTGCGGAATAGAACCGCGGCGTGGCCTTAAGATCTTTGGTCCCCGTGGCCCCCAAAATGGGTTAAGGGCATGCTTGATTGCTTAAAGGCTCGCGAGGCAAGCGAGAGGCAAACAACTATTAGCGCCCCAACTTTTGTTTGGAGACCTGTCGCAGCTGTGGCTCTACGTGCAGCGCGCTAGCGCGTGTACATTTATCTAGCTTAAAGAAACGCGCATTTTCAGACCATTTGGTGGCTTAGGCAAAGCTGTCCATTAGGGCGAATGCGTGATTTGCGTAAGTGCGTAATGGCTGGGCTGTGTCATTTACAGCGTATCTCAATGCATCCAAGTTTACGGTTTCTAGCACTGGGACCATGCGAGTAAGAAATTGCGTTTGTACGCTTTTCAAACAATGTTACGACAATTATCCATACTTTGTTATAACTATTTCTCGCTTTTTATGTGACATTTATAGATATAGATATAGAATAGGTCATGTTGTGATGACGTTGAAGACACACGGGACCATCGGGCATGGGTGAATATATTAGCCGGTTTACATAATGAGTATAGACAATGCAAATTGCACTGAATAAGGGCTTCTCAACAATTTGTATAATTCATTTGTACTGATTGAACTTTATTTCCTAGCATTCGTCGCATTTAGACTATTCTTAGGCATCTACATCAGCTTTAGCTAGTGAATGAAATGGAATAGTGTAAGTCATACCTGGAGCACATCGCTCTCAATCGTCCGGGCAAAATATTGTTTGGTGAGGTTTATAACATGACATGAAACGTCTCGCCAATACCTAAAGTCATTTCCGGCGTTTCTCATGGTATAGCCAAAATTGTGCCATTAAGACCTCTGGCTTTCCACACATTGGCTACGACAACAGGCCACTCTACTAGCGGAAACTACTAACACAGAATCTACGCTACCGAATTGCCTTCTGTTCATCGTTCAAAGGTTTGCGATATCATGCTACTTAGCGAATACTGCTCCAAACTGCACGCTGCCGCATGTACACAATTAGGTATTACAACTTTAAGCTCTCATTTTCTCCTACTGCAAAATGTACGATTGTTTCATGCCATCCTGTTTTATACACACTTCTTTATTTTGGGACAGCCCTGTAGGCCTACTGCAAGAGTTCGTGCTTAGACCATTACCTGCTTTTCTTCATGTTTCGCATTACAACATTGGAGACTGCGAAGGGATTTACATACCAAGTCCTAGAGTACATGACGGAGACATCCGGGCCATCTTGAGCACGCTTCTGTGTGCCGATGTGCTTTACGTTGGCTGTTGATTTACAATTGGGAAAAGACTCAGACCCACTTCCGTTGGATTGCTTCCATCTGTTTCACTTCCATCTACTTAGATCTGTCTACTACTTCAATTTTAATACCGATAATTGCAAACACGCAGTCGAAGACTCAAAGCGCAGTTAGTGCGGCCATTTCAAGCTAGCACGAAGTGAAGTTTACACTTATTTGGCATTTTACAAACATCACCAGCTATGCCATGTGTCAGACTATGGTGTTGTCTGCGAAGTAAAATGTTGTGACTTAAATTATTGATAACTGTATCGGCTTTCTGGTGAAGCAAAATACAAAGGTGCTCATATATTTTCTATTTGTTATGTGCAATGAACAATATTTGCTTAAGAATAGACGGAACTCCCCCTTTCCCCCCATTGCACTGTCACTTATTCCAAATTCACTGCTTTGGAACGTCCAACTCAATAATCAGATGAGCGTATAAACCATTTTACCTGTCGAAAAAATGTAAGCAGACTGAGTTCCTATAAATATAAATATATGAACATAAATACATAAATATAAATGTAGCTGAAAATATCAGCCTGAAAGCTAACTGCTACAGATTGTGGAAACCATCGCTTCAGGAGGCTTGGTTGAGCACACAATATCTCCGCTGTGGTGTTCAATCCGCGTACTCCAAACAACACGCTTTATAAATTTGCTTTGATATTAGGGATAGCTACTGCGTAGTGGCAGAGCAAATAGATACGAAATCTGGAAGCGTGTGCCGAACTGTCTTGCTCTCTCTTATGATGCGAGTGTTTTCTTTCTAGAAATGCCACTGCGCATGCGCATCCTTTCATGCTTTCGTGGCTGTTAATACGGCTATGTTTCAATAGCCTGCGGGTGAGCCTGCAAAAACAAAGTACGGTATACTCTTGGCGAGCGAAGTCTACTTCGGCCAATTAAAAGAGAAGTGTGTTGTAACACACCACAGAATTTTGCATCACCGCGTGAACGACACAAATTATGCCTGGTCGGTTGAAGTGTCTTCATAAGCTGTCATCTGTTTTTGTGCGTGCAGCATCACAAGAATTGCGGATGCACCAAAAAAAAAAGAAAAAAGAGAACAAAAAATGCCAGCTACTCAACTCTTCAGTGAAAGGTGTTTTTTTTGCATATTTCTCATATTATATTCTTATCTTCCAAAAAATCTTCCCTTCGGTTTAATCAGTTTCGTCAAAAAATTTATTTATTTATTTATTTATTTATTTATTTATATCCTACAACATTGAATACTTCAAAACACAGAGAATATTTCACTGAAATATGCGGTTTCGAATTGCATGATCGCTTAACTAGCTTCGCATGATCGCTTAACTAGCTTCGCATGAGCTAAGCGCAAAGCTGTGTGCGCGACCATCGCTTGGCACGTCTTTGATAAATGACGTGCCCAGAGTGCCCTTCGCAACAGCGTTGAGCACGAATTACACAATAAAACAGCGGGGGGTTAGGTCGGGGGCCTGGGACCCTTCAACCTCGGGCCATAAAACATACTTCATGTTCGCTATCTTAAATAATCCGTGTTATGCTTCGCAGTACTCCCTAACTAATGGGCTTCGTGGAAATGGTCTAGATTTACGCAGCATAGGCTTCTTTAGTTGTCGGGTGCCAACTCCGTACTGTTGATCAAAGGACGAAGATAACCTCAGAGAGGCCACAGCCCTGTCAGCTTGAGCACGTTAGAGAAACGCTTGCCCTCCTGACCATGTAAAATCAGTTGCACCACGCTGATCCATGGTTACTTCACCCTCTTGTCTAGTTAACGGCGCTGCATAATACCACCAGGCAGTGGAGATTTTCAGAATAAACCTTCGGCGCAGAGGAAGCACAATGTGAATCCCATCGTGTTCCGCTGTAAAAATATGGCAAATTGGACTATCATGTCCGTGTTACCAGTGGCTTTTTGATAGCCAAGTCTGAATAAACAATCACCCCCTCAAGGCTGGTGAGTAATAATGTAGGCCGAGTTGTAGTCATAAGTGTGGACAAGTTGATTCTCTTGATGGATCGGGCGGAGTTGAATAAAGCCTGTGCCATAATTGTCTGAACCAGGTACACTGAACGGTGAAATGTGACGATTAAAAATAAGCATGGAAATTCTCCACGGCTCATTTTGCGATCCCGCGTAGACGTGGAATGCTTTTTTTTTAGAATTCCGAAATATTAGCAAAGACATAAATTTTTCACGTCTTAGTATGCAGTAAAATAGGAGTATAGGTTATGAGATGTTATCTGCAACTTTATGCTAATATTGCCACCATCATTATTAGAGAAACATATTGCTTATATTAACCCCGTACAGCTACGTAAACTTTTCCAGGCGTTCAGCCACGTATGGATTTCGATTTCGTGCAGTCCTAGTCGGTTTTGTGCGGGCGACATCGCTCATTCAAATACGATCATTCGACTTCAAGTATGGATCAAGGTGGAGGACGTAATTGAATGAGCGAGGAAGGCCCGCATTCACTGTACCTACCTGCATGTTATGCATATTTAACTGGCGTTTTATTATTTGCTCCTTATCGCAGTTAGTGCTGTTTCAGTGCTTACTGCCTCTGAAGTCGATGGTAACACGCGCGCGCTAAGTGCTTTTGTGTTTAGCAGTGGCAGATGCTATTTATGTCGTGTAATCATCACACGGCAACAGTTGAGGCACTCATTTAGCGTTTTACGTTTTTTTTTTAAATATAATTTCAGGCACTAAAAAAAAGACCAGAATCTCAGCTGAGAACTACGTCTAACTTCACAAAGTGAGGGATGGCAGGCAACTGCAGCAGTTTTATGCAGGCGAGGTCTATAAAAACAAAGAGAAAGGCGGTAAGCAAATCGCCCCACTGTCAGGACGGATGCTACAAGCGGATACGAGACAAGGGCAACGATTCATCTAGAGGCATCGCCACGTGGTCGTTGGCTTGCCACGAACGCCGTTCATGAACCTGCCATTAACGTGATGTGGGGCCCTTTTTTGGGAGAAGCATTTCTTGTCCTTAACTTCAACCGGCGATGTTGTTCGCCTAATGGAGCGTTTATTTGGGATCGCAACATTTTTATGTCTGTTGTCTTGGCTTCGTTTAGCGTTCTGACCGTGAACTTATGTTCTCTATCGGCATCATTGATTGCGGAGCTTCTCCGACAACGCATTCGTCTTGTTCCGCCCTCTTTCTTTCTTTTTGCGCAGCCACTGCTTGACTTATAGCCTTTTCTTTTTTCTCGTGCGTGGTGCTCAACGCTGAGACCAATATTACAGTGCGCATACTCTTCGAACATGCGCTGAACTGAAAGGAGCCTGCTAGAAATTTCTACTTCGGGCTGTGTTTTTTTTTTTTTTTTAATGTTTAAAGGCGAGAACAACATCTATCCAGTTTGACCTGGCTTGATTACTCGCCTCAACTCGATGACGGCTACAAAAAAGAAAAAAAAATGAACACACATAAGCAGTTTAACCTGGGCCTGTAGAGTGGCGAGCAAGAAGCTGTGCCCTGTGCTAGGTAAAACGTTATTCAAATTGAAATGTGTTGCACACACGTTTCATCAATAGGAAAAGCAGTGATCACTTTCCAAAATGCGTTCAAGAGTACTAGATTTATTAAGGGCAGTGAACCACTCAGACAAAAGATAGTGAGAGGAGAAAGATAATATAGAAAGCTCTTTCACAAAAACCGGAATAATTATCCAGCGTATATCGCTTACATGATGTTCTGAAGGCTGTGTGAAGGAGGGGAAAACAGGTCCTAGGAGAATGTGGGTAAAACGTTGCGTAAAAAAAAGGAAAATTACGCATCATCTCCCCCTACGGGCAACCATGGTGGGATGCGAAAGCATCGTGGGGGGTGTGCATCGAGTTTCCGTTAATGTTATGTGACTTATGAGACGGTGGTTGTCGAGGCGTTTGAATTACCGCTTGCCGACGCTGACGTTTACGTTCGGCTTCCCGAGCCTTCCTCTGCTGCGCGGCGGTGGCACTGCCGCTGCAACTAGCGCCGACGTTCACGTTGTTCATGGCGTTTCGCACACCGTTGTACAGAGAGAGAATGACGGAAGCACAGCCAACGCGTGCTTTCGCAGCTTAGAGATTCGCTTGCTGGCGTTGCCGTTTACGTTCAGCTTCTCGAGAGTCCATAGCGCTGTTGCGAAGGAGAGTGCAATGCTTGCTGGCGTTGCCGTTTACGTTCAGCTTCGCGAGCGTCCATAGCGCCGTTGCGAAGGAGAGTGCAACGGGAGTGAGCGCGCGCTGCATTATATACGAGCACACAGCTGTGGCAGAGGAAGAAACGGGAGAGGAGAAACGAAGTGGAGGCCGCGCTCACGAAACCTCCTCCCGCCTAACCGCGCTCACGTGAGGAGAGGAGGAGAGTCGGCGCATGCGCAATATGTGTGCGGACGCCGCAGAACGAACACTGCCCCGAGCAAAAGATGCTTTCGCATCTTATAAAATTCGGGTCTTGTAATAGCTGTCGTAGGCGATGAATGTACTACGTCAAAGCAATTGGTTTTTTCTGCAAGCTCTGGTCTTTAAATCAAAAAAGTGTGTGTCGCATAACTGTGTCTTACTTTTAGCAGCGAAGTTATTCAAGCTAGCCGTAATGTGTGGTCTATCAGAAAACTACCATCATCATGAACGGCTGTGTAACACAGTATTTGGGCACATCCAACATCTCACCGCTGTGGCCTGACCTGTAATAACCCTGAGAACGAGTACAAAGAAAGAAAGAAAGAAAGAAAGAAAGAAAGAAAGAAAGAAAGAAAGAAGCACAGAGGCGGAAAGATATAATGAAAGAGAAAAATTATTGCCGAAAAAGAATTCTTCACGAGACGGGATTCGAACCCGCGTACCCTCGATCTGAAGACGAGTGTCCTAATCACTCGGCTATCCAGGCACTCTAGCAGAGTATATCATAGCCTTGTATAGTATAGTGTAGCAAGGGGGTGGAAAAGGGTTGTGAGCGTGAGAGGAGAGTTGTGACGGTGAGGAGGGGGAAATCCCTCTGCTCACCTCTGGCTAACTAAGATAGAGAGAGAAAGAGTTAGAAAGAAAGAGAGAAAAAGAAAAGTAGAAACAATGGGAATAAAGATTTCAAAATTCACAGCATTCCACGGAGTGAATGATGAGGAGTGGGTGAAGCTGCGGAGGTTCATCGGTAAACCGTGAATCTTCCGCGAATTCTGCCCAGTACATCATCACCGACGTGAGATCGGGCGCGTTTATACTAAAGGTTCGATGAGAGTTATGACGACTTGCAGCTCACTTTAATTTTACATGTACGCTGTGAATTTTCATTGTTTAGAAAACCATTGCTTTAGAAAACATCTGACATCTTTCGTTAACCCTTTCAGCCCGGGATTTTTTATTTTAATCGGAGACTTTCTTTGTGCGTGTTTCCCTAATAGATATGATCTCAGAGGACCACAAACGAAAAATTGAGCCAGTGGTGCAAATATTATTGGATTTAGAGACATGACATCAAATTGGGTCATCACGGCTCAGCGGTTGTGAAATGAGAAAAATGGCTTCTTTTCTCCTGCTACTCACTAGAGTGCACAAAATGCGAACTACGTCTCATTTTTCAGTGTGATACTCATTGAAACAGCTTCGGTACGTCGACCCGAAAATGGTGCTTATTTGCCTCAGCGTACCCGCCTCGGCGTCACCGACGACTTCGGTCACGCGTCTTCGTCTTTGCGGCTCCCAGCTCCGCAAGCATGTGACAATTTTGTTGTCAATCACAGTGGGGATCATTGAAGAAGTATTCCCCCAAGAATGGACAGTTTTGGTTTCATTTCCGAGGTGCTATAGGAAATGATGTTTGATGATGTCAATTGACACCGCCAGGGCCGAAAGGGTTAAGCAGCTGGCGTCTTTTCGTTTTGCTTTAGAAACATCTGGCGTCTTTTCGTTTTGCTTTTAGAAAACATCTGGCGTCTTTCGTTGGCTTATTTCATCAATCAACGGCGTTTTGAACAAAATTTTTATTGTTTAATCACGTACAGGAGAAATCTCACCAGGCACTACCTTGGAGGTAAACAATGGCTGCTAATGGGAATGATAGACAGAAGAAGTCGGCTTTTAGCTAACACTTACACTTCTACTTCTACTAACGTTTCCCACTGGAACATGCCAATGGCTGCTTATGGGGAATGAGAGACAGAAGAATTCGGCTTTTAGTTAACGCGCACGCTGCGAATTTTTTATTGTTCAACAACGCACAGGTAAATCTCCCACCGGCACCACCTTGGAGGTCGAGATCTGGTACTAGCGTTAAGACTGATTACGCACTACGACGGGGACGAACGGGTGCCGCTTTAAGGAGTTTCGCCCCTAAAAGATCGATTGATTTGGCACGACTAGTGCGAAGCTGCGATACTGGGGAACGGGAAAGGCAATGGAGGCTGCGCGAAGAGCCCGATGCGATGTAAGCCCTACGCCGACGACGTGCCCGTATATCCATGAGAGGTGCGATCGCTTGGTTCTGGAGTTTGGACATCTGCGTGATGACTAACCTAGCTAAAGCCTAGTAACAACCTAGAAGCAACCAGATTAGACTTCATAATCGTCCAGTTTGGCTGTTTAAAGCCTTGCGCGACTTGGTGCAAGCTTCGCCATTTTTTTTTCATATTTTACATTACGAAAGATAAATTGGACAGACATCTAGTCATTAAAGACTCGATGCTGTTTCCCGTCCCCCGGAAATCCCTTCCCATGTCGTGTGATATAAGTTATAGTTATTAATTCATAGAAGTTGCGTACGAGAGCAAATTTCACATTATAAGGAAATTACTACTGTTAGATCATGTAGATAATGTAGTTAACAAGTTTGGCGAATGTTGTTCAGGAATGGAGCAGCTTTTCGAACGTTGCTTCAGCGTATATGGTAGTGCAAAGCTAACAATATAGCAGTACTAGTAGCCATTAAATAATTAATTAATTCCACTTCAAATGATTTGTTGATGGTACTCAGCATTCTAGGCATGTCAGGGAGAATGAAAACAAATCGGTAAACTGCAATGATAAAATGCCATGTTGCAGAAAAATGCGCATAAAACACAAAACAACCAGAAAGTATCAAGTATAAGTGCCAAAGTGAACAAAAAGACATATCAAATTTCTTGAAAGACAAGTCGCACTAAATTTTAGAAGGAGAGATTGCAATATTTTCCGCGAGCAGAGGCTGCAAGTGTAGCTGTGCCCATACAGCGCATGTTGGCTCACAACTTCATTGAAACGTCCTTCGATTATCATTATGAGACCACTACATCGAAGGCGATTATAACGCTTGAGAGAACAAAGACATTTTTGCGGATGTGCCGTTTCCAATGCCTGAGCTTGCCATTTAAATGTCTGCGCTTATTCTTTACACATGCTGATCTACTTTGTTAAGTACATGCTTGTTCGCCTAATGCGAAATACAGAGAGAGTTTCCATGCACGCGCGCGCATTTCTATTGGGAGATTTCGAGAGATTGTCGATTTGTACGCGATCATGTTTGGAGAAGCAAATCGCGGTTGAAAACTTGAAAACAAAAAACACACGGTCCCGTATGCATTCGCCTAAGAGACGAATGCGAGAGTAATCTCCTTCCATATTTTCTTCCCGGTCAACTGCATTCATCTCCCTCCAAAGTTTTCTCCACCTTACGTAGTCTTGCACACACTCCGTGATCACCAGCAATGCAAGCTTTCTTGACCTCACTGGGCAATGCAGTGCCTTCTGGATCTGCCCACCTTTTACCCAACGTCATCACGTGATGACGTCATCATGTGACTTCACTTAATGTGAAGTCATGACGACGTCCTGCTGGCGCCACAAATTTGGGTGATCGGTGACGTCATGATTATGTCATGTGGTGACGCCTTCACATGATGATGATGCTTTCCATCACTCGTGTTGGCGCCGACGGTCAAGTTTCGCGTTTCATGGGTCATTTAAGGCATTAGACTTAAAAAGTGCCCTAATTTAATCTCCTTTGGGTTCTTCGCATAACCACCGATCTCAGTGTATTGCGGAACTGAATTAGCGCTGTCCAGTACTGGCATTGGTTCTTTGAAATTTTTTGACCAATATCCGGCGGTTTAGACAGGTACGCCGATGAATGCTCGGACGGATTCTTCTATCTCACGTTGTGCCCGTGAGCGCGGAAGCTGGGCAACTTCTTCGTTCCTTTCTTCTTCATTCCGTGCCGCATGATCCGTCCGTCAATTTACCTGACACTCTCTTATGTGGAACCCGCTGCCTGTATGCATTCCCAACATAACTCGGCGTTAGTGCGCGCCTAACCGAAGCGTAAAGCAGCCGAATGTAAAACGAGAGCTAAGGAAAGGAGTCGTTCACGCATCGGGTGCCACAGGGTGCATTCAAGCGTCAACCATGATTTTTGTGTTTGGACGTTTCCCCGGGGCTCTGCTTTCTCTGACGCTCACCGTAACGGTACAAGAAGGTTCAAGTTAGAAGCTCTTCGCTCAGCCTGTAGAAGCACCCTCTAAGTTTTCACTGAACCACAGTTGTTTTCTTAACGTCAGTAACTGTGACTGTATTTTGGCTCTTGAGCTAATGATTTACTGGTGAACAGTAATAAAATTTTTCTCCCGATATCAAGATGCCCCGGGTTAAGTATAAGGTTGCGATGATGATATTGCAATCACTGTTTAAAAGACACGGCGTGCAAACTCGGGCGGACACAAGGGAGAAGTCAAGACTCCACAACTTGACTTCTCTTCTCTCGTGTCCATGTTTGCACGCCCAGTCCCTTTAACATAAATACCTTCCAACTAGCTCAGCTCTCTCTTATTCTTGCAATCGCTATCTATTACCTGTTTTATGTATATGGTGGGCATGAACTGGCTATCTGTTGGAAAGTGTATATAACTTGTCTAAATAAATAATCTATTTTCATGAGTAAAAATGCATTTTGTTCCTTACAATTTGAGAACTTATAAGATGATATTTTACTCATGTCACTGCAGGTATGAGCGGCACAAAATTCACGAATGTTGTGGGTCCGTATGTAATTTGGGACGTAATGAATGCAGACCGGTACCTTATGTTGAGTACTAGGCTCACAGCGTTGTGTCAACGTGGGACAATTACATCCTAATCTTGGTCCAAGATAAGGTCTCGCCTTATTTCAGAAGTCCTGTCTGTGCGTTACTGTACACCCATTTTCCAGAACGCTAGTTGGGACGTCGTGACTGCCTGTAGCCGTTTGCGAACACTTGCGTCACCTAACGTTTACATGTAAGTAATAATGTGCTTACATAGAATTTTAGCAATGTATACAAATGCTCTGACTATAACGAACGAAATTCTTTTTGTTTTAAGAAAACTCGTAAAGTATTAAAAAGGTACAATATTAATTAAGGTACCCGCCGACATTCAAAACTCTTCACGCCGACCGAAATACGAATACAAACATTTCCTTTAACGTTTAAGCGCGTCATTTTCATTTTACAATAGCGGGTTGTTTACGAGGCCTTTTCTGCTTACGCATCTTCCCTTGATTCTTCCGTAAAATAGAAAAGCAAACAGGCAAGCCCATCTATATACATATAAAGCAACAGTCATGTAGGGGCTGGAGGGGAGGGAGGGTGGATAATGAGCGCCGTCATATCTCTTGCATCTTTCAGTAATTATCAGTGCGTTATGGAGAAAAATGGAGCCTGTAATCATGTCAAAGCGATCTCTTGGACGATATTTCGCCAAGGTACGTTAAGGGAGGCAATTGTTAGGCAGCCCATCATATTCAAAGCAAATGTTTCAGCTCGCGTAACACAACTCAACGTTATCTCATCGAAGGCTCATTAAAAGTACGCCATTGTGCATCTGCGCCTTAGAAGGAATGCAGCCGAAATTCGCTATCACAACCCCGCCACTTCATTCCTTTGCCAGCCAGATACAAAATGTTGAAAGGCTTCAGAAGGGACGGCTAGCTGTATTATATCCGTGCTTCGAGCCTCGTTCAGTGCTTAATTAAACGCGAGTGGAGCATCCTCTTTAAGCGTGCGCTGCTTTCTGGCACCATCCACCCCTTCGAGCTCTCTTCATAACGCACACCTGCTAAAGGATGCCAGGCGTGAACGATTACCCCGCGTCAGCCTGCATAACGCCTGCTTCGGTTGCCGAACCATCACGCTCCCTCGCCGGGCATTCCATGGATCCTTCGCTTCCTATGTCCATCTTTCTCACTGCGCTGACTTTCCAAATTAGCGCTTTGCAAGGAACCGACGCGTACCTGCCTGCGGCGATGTTATCTCATTTTCTTTTTTTTGGCCAAGCGGCCCCCCACTGGCCTCATTAAACTAGGGCCAGCTGACGGAACGCGACGGCTATTGCGCTGACAAGGTGTCTTTTCATGATTTATTTAACTATAATGTGAAGGAAACGTCGGGCTATCAGCGTACTATAGCTGTGTCGGGAAGAAGGTCCCGATTTCTTAAGAATATAGGCAATTGACAAGTTATAAATTACGCGTCCGAACGCTCATTGCGTTATGATTACTCATTCATTACCCAATGGCATAAAGACTATGATGGCCATTGAGCGCCACACGATTACTAATCCAAACAAACCAAAGTTGAGGGTCGAGAAGAGTCGAGAATTTGTTGAATCAGCAATGGCGCTGGAAACGTTTCAACAAAATCAGTTGTCCTCGCCGGGGTAGCAACTGCGCAGGGAAGCAGTTGTCCCTCTGACGAATACATGTCCTCTCTTCAAAATGGTGGCCCCAGCAGCATTCCGCTATAAATCGTACATGTTTTTTATAAAGTTACCTAAGTGGTGAGAGTATCTGCATATGACAATTTTTATGGTGATAAAACTGACAGCTTTAAAGTGCGCACGGTTGTCGAACTAACGTCGACTGGTGGTTAAGAGACAAAAACCTATTCTGGGAGTAGCAGTTGTTGAACGCCGACAATTCATAAATGCGCCGATATCGATCCCCTCAGTCGAATTATTTATGACTTTTGCTCTTAAAAACAGCTGCTTTGTACTGCGCTCACAGTATTGCTTTTAAGATCGTTTGAGGTCAAACGCGTCCATGTACAAAAAGTTTTATGAGAACGCGGGCGCGTACATCTCACCACATTTTTTTTTACTTTTAACTGCTAGCGCACGTGGCAGCGCTCGATACGATGTGCGTGCTTCACCCACGTGGGCGCGTCGTATTTTGTGGTCCTCTTTCCCCAAACATGTTGAAGCGAGAATGAACTTGTAGGTGCCCCTCAGGCAGAATTCTGGTGGTATATAGCTCTAATCTTGGGAAAACGCACTTTCTTATACTGCCGCCCCGGCAACTTAATAGGAGCAGGGATTCCATTTTCTGACGACGGACTAACCCACTTCACAGGCACAAAACGCAGTACACTTGAGAATATCATGAAAGAATCGGAAACAGCACGTCTTCTGTAGGAAAGAAGGAAGACACTCGTCAGACAGTATAGCGAGCGAATGACCGATTTTTTTCAGAAAACTTTAAATGAATCAGCCTGACTCCCGCAGTTGGCGACGGTCGCGGTTGGGGGGAACACCGCCGTCAGCTTATATCTGTATCTAAAGCTCTCTTCAGTGAGCTCACGTATTCGAGATGAAGCCGCGATGAAGCCGCTCCCAGTGGAATGCAGGACAAAAAGATAAGAATAGAAGCAAAAATTAAACAAAGAGTTCTGTGAAAGTTTCCTTCCTGCGTCCTGCCCAAAATATGTTACCCAGCGTTGTTCAGCATTATCCTTAAGCAATGCGTGCTTCAAACTTAGAAAAAGAAATCGTAGACCACTGCGTCATTCTCTTCTATTACGTTCAACTTTACGTCGGTTTCGTCACTTACCATAGTTCTGCTCCATTAAACGTTTGAATCATAATTGTACTAATAATACCTAGTAATATGACTACGTTTATGGCCCACTGCGGGAAGGAGCGCAGGTACAACGAGAGCGGCGCGCCAGTCTGTTAATTGTGTCAACAAAAGCAGGTTGCAGTCAAACGTGTGCAAAGACAGTCTCCTCATTGGTGATGACGCGTCTTCCTTTCTATGATCTTTGCAAAATAACAATATTGTACATTTCGTGTATTCATATGTTGTCTATTTATCGCTCATTCTTTGTGAACTAACAATTTCCTGCGTTCATGCACGTTTACGCATAGCAACCCCGACGAGCAGTCGTGTTCGAGAAGGGTCACTTTAGCTTGCTACAAGCACAATCGTCTGCCACCAGCTATGATAAACATTTTTACATAATGATAACGAACATTTGCTGGACTGCCACTCCTCAGAAACGATGGTGCTACTGCAAAAGAAATAGAATGTGCAAAATTCATGCGATGCCAGATGATGCCAGAAGTCGGAAGACGTGGAAAGCACCGAGGTGGAAATTTAAGAGCGCTTTCTGCGTTAATTCTGTTGTAAATGTCGTGATGAGTATTTTTACAAATTTATCTAGCGAATTTTAAATCTCCAGAGACATGTCATTACTCGAATAATAACATGTTTTTATATAATAAAGGCCGAATGACAATATTCAAACAAGACACATTCTAGTTTGCTTGTTAGAAGGGTAAGTATTGTTGAAGGGAAGTAGACGAGCTCCTTGAGAATTATTTCCGGATGGCTGCTCAAACGAAATCCTTCTTTCTAATGGGAACATCACTAATGAGACCCTTCCTTTGCCGAGCGAGTTCGTGTCGACACAGCTGGCGGCCCTCTTTAGACAAAGAAGCGTAGCGTATTTTGAGTTACAAGGTTATTTATTCTTTACAGTAATTCATGTCCGTTGTTTCTCCCATTCTTTAGTTGTGTATTTACAGAGCCTACAAAAAAATAACCTATTATGAGCCATGCGACTGTGAAATACGAAAAAGTCGTAGTTTCACCGCAAGGGCGAAGCAATGAATGCGATAGCAACAAATTGCAGTGTTACACGAAGTCAGGCTGGCAGCTAACTGTTTTGTATCCGATCTTGCGTAACTAGAAAACGCTGGTGTAAGAGAATACGGCCGCTCCAGGGAGAGATGCTCTCCGCATGGTCACTTCGCGTTGAGATCGCAGCACGTAGAAGGGTATACGAGCCGCCTGCTATGATGGCTTTCGAGATAGCGCGCGCGCCAGCGATCGCCACCGCGCCCTTAGATTGAAAGTTCAAAGTTGCTCCTCGCGCGATGCAACACTCCCCCCACCCCTCGCGTCTTCGCGTCCTTTAAGTCTCGTTAAGGACGGCCGGCGCATTTCCTGTGTGCTTTGACGGCAGGCCTCCTGAGCGGGTGATGTTATCGCATGCACTCTCCGAGCGATGGGCCGGATTGTTTGAACTCTGCTTCGGCCGCGTTCGTCGCCCCCACTGGCGCGCTTTTACCCGCGGTAGAACATACAATGCGCGGCGGGATCTTATCAATTTGGACTTCATACCGGAAGGACATGACGGCGACGGCAACGGCGACCCGTCGAGACTGTCCGTATAATTGCTATCGCAATAAAAAAATATTCTAGCTAATATAAAAGTGGGGTCACAGGAGGCTCATTACGGATATGCAGTTAATTCTGGCATCAAACATGAGTACGAGAGGTCATTTTATGCTCTGAAGTAGGCGCCATTGAACAGGTGATATAACAAGTAGAAGAAACAGCGTTATTTAAGGTAACATACTGGATGTGAAGAAAAAAATTTGAGTAGCTTGCTTGCACTGGAGGCGCAATGCTAAGGACACAGCGGAGTTGATCAGCACCTAGGTAGTCCTGGCTTTTGCTGTTTTGCCAAGTTTTGTAACTTTTCTCTTCATTTTGCTCTATGTCTTTCTTTTTCTCTCTTCTCTTTGTATTTGCTATGTCTTTTTTCTCTGTTTATTTCTGTTTATTCATTTCTCTGCCTCTCTCTGTTGCTCTTTCTGCCTTTCCTCCTCTCTGATCCCTTTCATTCTCTCTCTTTCTCTACATTTCTCGCTTGCTTCCTCCTTCTTTCTGCCCTTTTCTCTATGTTTAAGTCTATTTCTCTCTCTCTCTTTCTTTCATTCTCTGTATTTCTCTCTTTATGAATCTGTTTATGCTATGTTTTAATCTCTTTTCTCCTCCTTTGCCTCCTCTTTACCATCACGTCTCTCATCCTAGAGCT
Organism: Rhipicephalus sanguineus; assembly: GCF_013339695.2. Lineage (NCBI taxonomy): Eukaryota > Metazoa > Arthropoda > Arachnida > Ixodida > Ixodidae > Rhipicephalus > Rhipicephalus sanguineus. Next base: position 63,791,053 of record NC_051180.1, on the reverse strand, counting down.
CACCTTTACCCACCCCCTTGCTACACTTACAATACAATGCCATGCAGTACAATGCAATAAAGTTTCTGCCTTTGTCTTCCTTTACATGTCTTTCTTTTTCTTTGTCTTCTCTCTCTGTCTTCTTTCTCTCGTTCTCTATGCCATTCAGCGATAACACAGTGACTATTAAAGGGGCCCTACAACGCTTTTTGAGCATGGTCAGAAAACGCTGCCCATCGGTAGTCGAGGCTCCCTAGAACACGCGGGCGAAGCAATATAGCGCAGCACGCGGCCTAGAATTAACAATAATTATCAAAGTCAGCTAGAAATCGCTCCCTCTTCTCTCTATAAATCATGTCATATAACCAAATGTTTGCGCCATATAAAAACGCCCACGGTGGTTGGTTGATTTGAGCATATTTAGCTGCGTAGCTACCGTTGTCGCCGCCAGATGCCGCCACATGCCCGCGTGCTCGCTCGCAATCACAATGAAAGTAAGCCGTGCGTTCGAAGAGAAACAAGAAAGGAAACTTAGAATAACAGGGAGCGGAGCTAGTTGGTAAGTATTCATTATAAAAAGACAGCGCGTGCAAACACGGGTACAAGAAGGAAGTCACGACACCACGAATGCCGGCATTTTTGGTGTCGCGACTTCTTTCTTGTGTCCGTGTTAGCATGCCCTGTCTTTTTGAATGAACAAGAAAGGGACGGGCTGAAGTTGATGACGTGCGCTGACGAAGGGACGCATCTTCTTTCCCCCTTCTCAACCCTCCTCCATGCGTAGCTTTCAGCGCTTTCGCTGGCACGAAAGGAGAGAGAAAACGCTTGAAGTGTGCGATAAATAGCTGTAACACCGCTCGTACTTAAAGAATTCTGAAAATTTTTGTGGCATGTGATTCATGAAGAGTCATGCGCTAATAGTGGGAATATTCTATTATCCCTCAGAAAAGCGTTGCAGGGCCCCTTTTTTTTTGTGCGCTCGCAGAATTGAGCGCTCACAGTGCTCACAGATCAAAACGCGACATCGTTTTTTTTTTATAACGACTGCTATGAGAAAAAATCTCGAGCAAGCGCTACTGCGCTTCTTGCGATCGACTGCCCTATCTGAACGAATGTAACTAGAACGCCCTTGCTGTGCGTGTTGTTTTTTTATCCTGCGTGTGTGTATGTGCGTTTCTTTTTTTTCTTTTTCTCCCCCTCTACACCCCCTTTCTTGCATATTTCCCCACCCCAGTGCTGGGTAGCAAACTAGATGCTAATATCTGGTTAACCTCCCGGCCTTCCTTTTTTCATCTCTCTCTGCCTCTCTTTCTCGTGGTATCTGAGTGCTAAAGGATTACCTTTAGCGGTGGCATGTTGGCTATGACGTCAGTGTTCGAGTGAAAATTACGTCGATATTACACGAGCTGTAGACGCTGACAACGAGCGTACGTGCATACTTAGCCCTGAAGTGTCGCGTTTAAATCCGCGAGCATCGTACAAGAAGAAACATACGGCCAGGAAAGAAAAAAAAAAAGACTGACAGCTTTGAACATGTTTGATTGACGTTAAGCAACATCACTACTGGTTAAGACTTATTAAAGAAAAAAAAAAACAAAACGGCATAAACATATGAAGACTTTATCAAATATTAGCAGCTTATTTAATTTAGTAATGATTATAAATTATATGGCGTGTTGTTGGACTTCTTGCTTATTAACCAGTTAGCCTTATTTTGATGAAGAAACGAGAAAAAGGACAAAGCTCGAGATTTGTCTGACCTATGCATAAATAACATGCAATCTTCACGTAGCAGCCAGTGCTGTTCGTTTTGCGCACACTTCCTTTCATCACCAGCAAGTCACATGAAACTTTCAGCACGTTGCCGCTACTACGTCCTTATATACGCACGAAAATGTTTACATTTCTGCGCCGTTCCCGCTGCAATAACACCTTCGCCGCAAGATATGCAAATATACTTCATTCCGGGAGTAGACAATATTTGCTGTGTTTTAATGGTGGCTGCAATTTTTTGGTGAGTACGGCAAAGTGCTAATGATGCTTGAAGGGGCTCCGTCAAAATGCAAAGTAGCTGCATGTTTATGTAAATCACATTCAGCAATGTACGAAAGAAGGGATTCTAAGGCCTCATTTTTTTTTTCTTTCTTAGACGCAACCTTAATGAAAACCAACAGACGATGCCGTCATGGAACGTATAGCGGACGTTAGTTGTAGCGTTTTAACTGTGTTGAAGTGATTATCACATAAATGTGAAGAAATTAATGTCGACGAACAGACCACTTGCCACCGGCAGCGGCACAACTTGCAACTTTCGGATAACGCGTCCAATGGTCGACTACTAACTGAGCTACGGCGGCGGTCGTCCTCCCGTCTTCTTTATCGGGTATTTCTGTGCATGCCACCTAGGAGTGTTAGTCAACGCCGTGCGCAGCCATGACGGCGATTGTGGAACACTGTTTTTTTTTTGCCAGATTGCGTCACGTAGCACGTGACCTACTACGTCATGCCCGCTATGTCATGTGTATTGCTCCGTGTTTTCGGAGTTTATATTCCTTGAAATTCGGAGGGTATTTTTCGCAGTTAATTTTTTTATTTGGCGGAAATTCGGAGTTTCTCGGAGTTTATTTCTCGTAAATCCCCAGTTCTTCGAAATGCGGAGTTTAATTTTGCATTATTCTCAGTACTCCAAAATGAAATGATATCTGAACACGAAAACATCAGAACACACGAAGCGTATTATAGTTGTCTGAAAGGTTTGAACGAGCCAACATATTCGCAATGCCCATAGACTGTCGCGCCATCAAGCGGAATCGAGGAGCGTCCTCTCGAGGAGGGTTAGTAGACGACAAAATGGCGGCACTATGCAGTCGCTCCCTTGTTCGGCTGTGCTAGCCTCAGTGTTAACGCGTTGGCAAGAAAGGAACACTACGACTTTGCATGTTCCCTGCGTCAGTGAACAAACGGGGCCCTCCGTGACACGAGAAATCTGATTCGTTCTTGCGAGACGCGAAGTTTTCGTGAAATACGTGGCAACTCGCGCTTTCAATGCTAGCTCACAGTGTACGCATACTCTCAGCTTCGCGAGGCTTTCTGTAGCCACGTAGGTAAGTTAAATGTTATCGTCTGACATATTCAGTTGAAGCTCACCCTGCTTTACTTGCATATATAATTGGTCAGTGTTTCTTGTAGTGCATGAGTCCCATAACACTGTACGCGGGAGGGAGGTCGCGCGGGCTCGCGATGTGCTCATGTATAACTGAGCGATCTCAAGTTGGCGATACATTGAAATAGGGCCTCTATCCTTTGTCAGCAAAGCGCTGTTACGAATCGTGCGAGCGACGTTTCAATCATTTGAGGACGCGTCTGCTCGACGCCTTTCGTGGAGCGAACGCTTTCCATCCACGCCGTCCTTCGCCAGTGTATTGGGTTTCATAGCCACCGCTGCGCCGCTTGTTTTTGTACGTTTGTCGATAGCTGGCAGCACACTGCCAGCGATTTGCTTGTTGACCGGTCTGAGAACAAAACGTTCCCCGCGCCCAGACGTCTCTCTAATTGTAAACGTTTTGACGCGGAGTAGTCGAAGTCGTTCGGCGGAGGAAATTCTTCAGATTGCTTTCAGCAGTGATATTGAAAGAAACCATCTTGACGACGAGCATTTTTCACTGAACGTAGAAGACTGTGAAAGCACCGAGAGTGATAGCGACGATGAACCACCAGCTGCTAACTCACGACGAGCGAGTTGCACTTCACGTCCCCTCGTGCGTTAATGTTCTTTCACGCTCGTAACTCGTAAGTCACTTTGATTGTATTTAATGTATAATATCCTTGAGCGAGATCAAAATAACAGTTCCTCTTGTGCATTGCATGTATCACAATTATTCTGGATATTATGGAGCGCCGCATGCCGCCAACACGCTCGAGCTCGACCAGCGAAGCGAAATGGTTAGAGCGATGGAGCGTGCAGTCATGGCCACAATCCACGCCTCTCGGCGAACTTCTCCGACGTTGCGAAAAGCACACGTGTGCATTCTTTTCGATATTCATGTTTCGATCGTGCTTATCGAACCTGCAACATGAGAGTGAAGTACACACGGCTAGAGTCTCAGCATGGCTGTGACACAAGCGCTACTGAATGGCATGTTAAATCCTTGTGTTCCGTTGAAGACGTAACTCCACGTTTCCCACTGCGCAAGTAATGACGAGGGGGTATTATCGCAGAACACTTTTATGTTTGCAAGCCATCATCACGCGCAGCAGCGATGGCGCTACTCGCTGGCGGCCTACTACTGCGGCAAATCCGTCAGGCAGGCTCGGTACGTACTACCTCGGAGTGCCGTTCAGCTCATACGTCAATTCTAGTCCATACAGGTTTATGTAGCACGCACAGGATTTTGCAAATCATCGTTATGCATGGTAACGGAGCTGAAATATAACCTTTCACTTCGCAGCAAATAATTAGGTGGCGAGTACTTAGCACTTTCCATGGTTTGGGAAAGTATTTTAGTCTCATATCCATTTCAGCGCAGCCAGTCCTTGCAAGCCTTTCTTTTTTTTTTTTTTTTTTTTTTTTGCGACATAGACTTGCCCTTAAGGCATAATATTTGTTTTGTATATTTGTGTTAAATGTGCGCCGTTAGGCCGGTGTTGTGTATGAAGTGAAGAAGTGTCTTGTGGAATGTGTTGTCATGTATCCATCGGTCATAACTGTTTGTGTCACTGTAGCGAAGACCAGCTTGCAGGAGATGACGGGAGCGTTCCGACTGTAATCCTTGGCATGTCCATATAAGGTGGTATGCATCTGCTTGTATCACCGGAACAGAACAGTACGGGCATGTAGAACCAACTGGTAAATGCGACCAGTTCCATGTTGAAATAACAGCCGGTGTAAGGGCCACCCCTGCCCGAAGCCTCCTAAGCACAACTTCCTCCGCCCTAGTAAGGTGAAGGGGGAGAGAGCAGACACACGGTGGGATAAGAGCGCGTGTATCCTGCCGGAGAACATTTTTACGGGCACGGAGTGTATTTAGGGGTTGAGGTGGAAGGGGAATAGATGGGAGGTCTGTATTAGGAGGGCAGTGTGCCTGTTGGTCAGCAGCAATATTGTGAGGGTTCGCAGCATGGCCTTGCATCAGGGTATACTTGCATCAGGGTACACTGCAAGCCTTTCTTAACATCTCGCAGAGGAACCGATGTTAAATATTTCTCCGTTGTGACTGTCTGTGTGTATGCGGTGAACACTGATGTGTGTGCGCGTATTACTTGTTCCCTCTTTCCTCCTCGCTATCTCTATTCTTTTTTCTCTCCTTCCCCTCCCCCCGTGTAGGGTAGCAAACCGGGTATAACCTGGTTAACCTCCCTGCCTTTCCTTCGCTTTTATCTCTCTCTCACGACTTCATCCGGTGAAAGTGGCATGGTCCGTACATCCGCACGTCCTATCTGTTCCTATGCTAACAAACGGGTTGACCCTCCTCCTGGCGCCACCTTGAAAAGCACGGCGCGCCACCTATAGTTCGTGGGCATTGCGAATACGCACAAGCACAGATACTTGAATACTACACACCTACGTTTGTGCGTAGTATAAGTTTAAAGCTTGTTGTAATAGACTCGAGCATAATTCATCAGATTCGAAAAACACCTAGACGTCTAAGCATCGCCACCAGCAGAAAGAATAAGCGCAATAAAAAAAAGGGGTGGCGCTACGGCGTCCTGTATTTTCGCGAAGATATGTACCGACAAGCCCAGCAAGGAGTTCTGTTATGGTATTTTACGAGGTTGCTGTCAATGATGGAAGCGCGCTCCTTCAAGTGATGATTCTCAGCTTTATTCAGAGCAGAACACAAGTGCGTCGGGCCTTTACAACCTTCTGCAGAGCGGTTTCTATCAACATGCCAGCTGATACTGCGTTTCACAGCCCTAACCACTTGCAAGTCCAGGAAGGTCGTCGTCGTAGAAGGTAGCAAGCGCCACCACCGCCGGACCTCCGCGGAGTTCCGGCGAATCCTCGATGATGATGGAAATGGGGTGGTCTTTCATTGAAAAGCTTATCGTCGTAAAGTCTATCGCAAAGACCTCACGTAGGTGCTTCCAATATAGGTAGTTGATCAACTACTTGGCATCGTTTGCTTCGAAAGAGGCTGCCAAGAGGTCCATCAGCGTGGTGCACTGGAATCCCAGCATGACAGAGTGCACGGCAAAACTGGTGTGCGAGGGAAAGTTTATGTCGGCAGAACCGCCCAATGTATCAATGGCCGCTCAGAACATGCCATTTCGATAAAGAACGGAACAGTGTCGTATTCGCCGTGAAAATCGGAGTGTATCGGATAAATCCGAATTGTCAGAAAATTTACCGCCGAGTGTTTCTCGGATTTTTTTCGGATTTATGCGAAAACACGGAGCCCTAGTCATGTGCAACTGAGGCCAGCTGATAAAAAGTGTTCGACACTCGCCGTTATGACCACGAGCGGCGCTGACTAATACTTCCAGGTTTGCATGCACACCTTAACGAAAACCAACAGGCAATCAGGCCAAAAGGAAAATATTCCTCCCAAAATACTTTATTTGAAAAAAGCAAATACAGCGGTATGTGCAACATTTAGAGACGTCTAGTTTCCTTTAGCGTCAGTGCTCGATCGCTATAGCACTATGTACCTGTAGTAAAAACGACAAGCCTTTTCTAAATATGTCCAGATCGCTTATATGATCATCATTGTGGATAAAAGAAGAACACAAGAAAAATTTTTACCTCTTGACAGTTATTGTGGTTGCCATTCGAGACCTGACCAATTGTTCATTCTGGAAATATTGAAGACATGATAGTGTGATACATGAGAAAGGGTAATTAGGCCACTTCGATGCTTTGTCCGATTTTTTCCTTTTCTGCGCAACTAATGTGTATCGAAACCAAGTGAGGCGTGGTAATTTACTCTGGAAGCTACTGAGAATTTTCACTTAGTAAGAGGTGATGTTCATGGAAACTGGAATCGCGGATCTTATTTTGCCTTTAAAGTTTGACGTTTCTGTCGCTAATATACACGTTAGAGGTAAGCTTCCAGCGGCACTGTATTTCCACACACTTCCAACTAATAGCAACTACTTCAGTACTGGTCTAGCCAGTCAATTTAGTATGGATATATCTGCTTGTTTAGCAACCATATGAATGCTTTGATGTGGAATTTTTAGGCTCCGCGAAGATCTGTTATTAACGAAGTCAACGCAGAACAATCACAATGACTGTTGCCTTCTCTTTGGACACTTACATCCTACAAGAATACTTCAACTGAGCAGTCAGAATAAATTAGCAGTTTATTCGGATAATAGTGCTTTTTGTATGGCTGTTTTACATTCCTTTACATTCGTACAATCATGTTTGTGAAACGTTAGGTAATATGAACGTCACAGCAGGCATTTTATGCGGATAATAAAGTGCATTCTCACGAAATAAAATGACTCCGGATACAAATTGTCTCTTGCTTCTTTTCATCTCCTAGGTTGTTGCGTAAACTAGCAGCAAAAACCTGCCAGTACCACACTTTAAGAGTTCTCTGACAGACGCGTCCCCTATAGAGCTCTGAGTATTGCTTCGGTGACGGTCAAGCATGGCAAGCAATGCTTCTTTTCTCCCACCCAGCAGTCGTAATGAGCGCATTCAACGGAACGCGCCACTCTGTGGCATGGTACTGCACCTTGGAGCTTATCGCATAATCAAAGTTTTCTTGCACTCTAGGTCAGCATTTTCCCACCACAGCAGCATAAATATTCAGCCTCGAGCATTTGTCTTTGCAGTGCTCTTTTGTCTCTTCAATTTCTGCAAGAAAACGGGGACTAAGTGATGCAGATATGCCCCCGCACCGAAACGCATAAACGTCGCCTGCACTACACATAACATGAAGGCACTTGAGTGAGACAGAACTTAAACAGCTGCCGGTTTCACAGCTGCAATGAATGCAAGTTTGACAAACGTTTCCCGAAAGAACTACTACGAGGTTTCTTTACTGTCTTTCAGGAAAAAAATAAAGCTCCTCAGTTTGTCTGTCTTGATTAAAGAGCCTTATACGACGGGTCCCTTTGTGCGAAACGTAGTAAGCGCCGCGCCACTTTGAAACGGCACCCCCGCGAATTTAAAATGCCTGTACATGCGCCTAGCTTCATAATGTGTTGGGACTCTTCAAGGAAGCCGAATAAATGACATGATGCATACTCCTCTGCGTGCTCGGAGCTTAGGTTCCAACTGCCCACAGCTGGCGGCAAAGCGCTGGACTGCGTGCGTGGTATTTCGCTGCGCAATCTTTCTGCCAGCATTACACCGTACCCAGTGTTTATCTCAAGAAGAAAGGAGTATAGAGTTAACCCTGGCGTGCACGACAGCACTAAGTTCTAACTTTCTCGGCAATTTTAACCAGTCATCAAAGAAAGTTTCAGATTTGTTTTTCTTTTAAAACTATAAAGCGCTCGTTCCTAAAGGATATGTCAGTCTGCTTCCTTACCTTCAACTCACGCCTCCGCACATGAGCTTCACAGGCCTATTTTGTAATTGAGGAAATGTATCCATGCCTATTCATCATCAAGCAAACCATGCTCAGCCGTATCAGCTATTTACTCTCGTTTCAGTTGACAGCACTTGTTAGGCTAAAATCCAGGGTTTGGTTCCGATTTTATTGGAAATGAAATGCTAACATACCTGTGCGTTTACGTTAAGGTGCATGTGAAAGAACAGAATGTAGTCGAATTTATTCCAGTCTACACAAGCAGTAACAGTTTTTTTTAACACGAAAGTGTTTTATGCCGGGGCCCACCAAGACTTCAGTGACGTATTTCCGCCACGGAAATGACGTCAAAAATTCACACGATCAGATGGCGAAGCATTGAAGAAAAAATTTCACTGACGGAAGCTGAACACATGACCTCTCGGTCCACGGCAACTGATGCCGGGCACACTATCCACTGCACCTCCGTGTGACGTGAAGGAGGCTTCACGAACGCGCTCTTATATCTCACGCTTTCCTCTGGGATGGTGTCACCGTCTGGGAGCGGGAAAGGGAAGTAATGCATTATGATCGTGGCCTCCGTGATTAGCTTCTGCAACGCGCCGCCGCTACGCTTCCGTCTCTTTAGGCGCGTTGCCAATGGAAGTGTACTACACCGCGAGGGGGACAACTTTAGCCCAAACGTAGGCCTCACTCATAACATCCATCCATATTAAAAATAGGCGAGGCACGAGACGCCGGACGCCTCGCCTGGGGCCGATATTTCAAACGATCGCAAAAGGCGACAATTGCAAAAATATCGCCTGTGGTGGCCACTGAGTGGCTATTGAGCAAAACCGGAAAAGTGATGGCGCCATCTAGTATTTCAGTCGACGTGACGGTGCTCTGGGGTTCTCATGATATGTCTGGAATAAACGAAAACACCTTATCACCTTCGGGTGGTGGTGAAGTCTAGCATATCAGTGGCATAGGTGGTAGCACCTTGTATTGAGTCCTCGGTGGATGTGTGGATTTTTTTTTTACGCTGATGCTTTCAGCGAGCATTACTTTGGGGTGTTTTCCGTACTCGTTCTTTGCCGTTGAAACGACTTTCAACACGTCTTATATTTCATGTAGCCACAGCCAAGCCTGGCCATGGCGTAGAAGCCAGCATACGCTCGAAGACGCTACACTCGGGCTGATCTACGCTCGTACATATGGTGCGCTCACTCCTCTGTTGCGAGACATGCGTACAACCAACGGCCATTTCAAAGTGACGTCACGGACAAGTGTTGATTCAGTTATTGAACACACCAAGTTCTACGTCACCAAAAACGATACTGTCGCCTTTCGCGTTGCCCGCTTACGCTCGCCCCGAGAGAAATTACGGCTGGTCTAGAGGGGTCAAGACAAGCGTTGCGTTTCCCTCTAGCCCGGTCGTGGTGGGATTTCTTTTGTTAACTCTTTAACATGCCGCAGGATGGCGACCTTAGCCCAAATTGTGCGTCCAATCAGCGACGTTCTTCTGGCTCTTACATCGCTTTCTCTGATTACGCTCAACCATGGAGAAATAAAAAGAAAGCTAGGAGGGAGCGTCACATGAAAATTTCGAAGCCCAGCCATAAAAATTGAAACAGCAGCATGCTGGGAATTGTGACCAGCGCATGGAAAACGTGGGTTGAGCGGCCTCCGAACAAATTGTCTTGTGGACGCTATAGGTGCGCGCGCGCGCGTCAGTTTTTGTTTTTTTCCCGTGAGCGCAGCAAAAAAGAAAATGAAACAGGAGCATCATGGGAAATGTGAAACTAACACGAGGAGCTAGCGGTTTCAGAGGAGGTTGGCTTGTGGACGCTAGGTGCGCTCCCTTCTATTTTTTCCCTCCACGCCGTTAACTACAACAGCTACCAGGAAGGCTTATTCATTGATCATAGGTGTTAGCCGTCCGGATGGGGTTGTGCCACCAAGACCAACCGTCAACGTGGGTGCATCCACGTTAAACGGTGCTATCGTTGGCGAACACCAATAGACATTGCGCAAGCTCTCCTATATCAATGTACACTAGGCATTCAACGACTTCTGTAAGGACACGTTGTACTTTCGTGCTATACCGATGCCTATGACGGAGGGATCGACCATGTCTTTTTTTCTTTTGGTGTTGGCGTGCGATTGACCGACAACATTATTTCAATTCTATCAGCGCAAGTACAGCAGATGACTCTACGTGTGTTGCTTAGACTCATCTGGCCTGACACTTGAAGCGGACGAAGTCGAGGAGGTTCTGTGGTAATATTGAATTCGAGGCAGTTTAGAACAAATAGGGCAAATCGTAGAGCGGCAGGTGGCGTGACAGAGAGGCGTCATGTGTTGTTTCGGAACCAGAGGATATGGGGAGCGGAAACCTCTAACACAATGCCATAAAATGCTTACTTCGCCATTCTTCTGGTACTGCGAGGCATTAAGCGTGACTTTACTAACGCTCATTAAGAGGCTTTGCGGGAGTAGTAATAGCTGGTGCTGTCACATTTTATGCATAGCACACGTAAGTATACTGAAGTATGTATACGGGTCATATATACTTACGTAAGTTTGCAGGTCGTATACGTAAGTGTCGGCATTAGTTTAAGTACTCATTACTGACTGCGGCTCGAAGTATTATTCGGGTAGTCCGTACGCACCACGTTGCGTGGAAGACGTGTTTTATACGATGGTTCACCTTATCGTAGCGTTGATAGTTTCAAGAAAAGAAACAGGTATGTTTAATGGTGCAATAATTTATGTGGGTAAGACAGTGCCCGTAAATGTCAATCATTTAATGCATCTATAATTGGTTTGGACATGTTGCTGGTGCGAATTAAGAAAGGGGCACGGGAAATATTTCTTGGGATATCTTTTGAAGTCAGCTACATTCCCTATGACTTCCTTTTTGGTTGTTCCCCAGACCGGGTATGCTTAACTATAGTGGAGCAGTATTAGCGAATGATGGAGTAGCACTTTTATATATTGCGGTAAAATTTAGGTATCTCGATTAATTAGAACATCTACTTTACTTAGGTATTATGAACTTCTGCGTCGGTAAGATTGCAGTTCAAATTGAGAAATAAGGCTCCAGTGCTTTCACAGCTTTTCTACATCTATCTTTTAGTTTTCAAATAAGTACAGGTGAAGTCTGAAGGCAGCATTGGATAATGTCCTTGTTTCTTCTTGTACGATATTCTCACTAAACGTCTGTGCGTAGAATAATGAATATTTCCTGAAACGAGCTTTAGTTGAGGTACGGCAGAATATTATGTTCTTCACCTTCGCTTCGAATGTATCCGAACTAGTGATTAAAAGAAGCAGTTCGACAAACACTATATTAGGACTCAACTGTAGACGCTGGGGCCATTTTATAGTGGCAGGTGACCAGATTAGTGATTAGGAGCTGCTTTCAGGAAGGAGACAAAAGACGTGAAAGCAGAACCATTTTTGTGCGTTGGATTACCAAGGAACTGGAGGCACTAAGGTGTTATCAGCGGAGCGGGCTGTGGGCTCTGTTTTGGCTGGGCAAACAGCCCAGCGGCTCACGTCCAGCTGCTGTGTGCGCCCGACATTCGCAGAAACCAATGGGAATGCAAAGAAGGTGGACAATTCATGCATGTTTGGCACAGACAAACACTAGCGCCGTGCTCTCTGGCAAACAAGTCCACGAGACTTCACTGACACAAACGGCTTCCGGCAGATGCAGTGACTACGCACGTTTTATGCACTGAAACTGGCGAGGTCGAGCCTCGTCACCTATCTCTACACACCCTGAACGCATTTGCTTAATGAAAAGCACAAAATCCTGTTGCCACGGCCACTCGCGCTGCTCAGGCGTTCTTTGATCAGGTGCAGACAAAGGCGCCAATGAATTAGTTCCAGTCCTTGTGTGTGTATTGTTCGCTGAAGTGCCTGTTCATCTAGAACAGTTTTGTGCCGCGTTACTAGCGGGTCATTAGGCATCAATTAATGCATTGCAAGCATATCAGTGTCAGCAGTGGCTCTTAATGATGGCAGGATAGGTCCGGTAAAGCGAGATTGGTACACCAATCTTTCAAATACGCTAAGGTAGATCGAGCTGTGAGCTGAAGTTTTCTATGCCGGAGATGCGGGAACAAACGTCCAGTTGTGGGGTCATCGTTAGCATACTCGATAAGTTCACTGTGACGAAACACGAGTTGTACGCCTGAAGACGCTAGCACATGCTTAATTCATAAATAGGAATTGTGTAGCGTTTATGGACCGACCCACCTTTAGCGAAGTAAGTACGCACGATTTGTAGGCGTTCGTGTGGTCGACGTTTGTTGGACACGTACTGCAGAACATATGCGTAGATCAATACCAATACATGCCCTCAATGTGTGTCTGTTTGACAGCCGCGGATCAACGGAAAGTCTTTACCATATAAAGGAACCTCTGTGGAGCTGTCAATATGTTTTTCTACCATACCACGTACGATGAATACCTAGCTATCCTAAAGAGACAAATAAAAGTAAGTGCGGTTGCTCCTTTGGAGTATTTTGACGTGCAGCAGGAATGAGTGCTTGACACTCATATCATTCGTGTCAGTCTTTAGGCAACATTGATCTATCTCATGACAAAATAGCTCGTGATATTTGTGTAATGTGATAATTGGGGAATCTATATCACAAAAGGGCATATCTCAAACAGTTCTAGTGTATATACAGGCCTCGTTGTAACGCCCATTAACGGCAACAAAACTCTGATTAGCCATTTATTTACTACCACGTGTAGCATTTTTTAAAATCAATGCCGCTATCAAGGCCCAATCCGGGTAGCCTGGAACCTCGTTATTGATCCGAGAGCTGACATTATTGGACGTCTTGAGGAACATAAACAAGGCGAAACGATCGCTACTACCCCGTGACAGTATCTGGCTGCCCATAGTGCAAAACAACTTCGAATGCAGTTGAGTTGAGTTGAATAAACTTTATTTGCCCAACGGTTGATATTGTGCCCGGGGCTAGGCTGCCAGGGATCCACCAGTCGAGGAACATCTTTCGAGGTCCTCGGCGACGGCCCTGGCCCGCTGGACGGCCCACTCCTGGTCTTCGGGGGCCTCGCTGTGAAGGGCGGTTCGCCATCGCTCAGCAAGGCGCCCCGCTTCAGATGGTTTTTCAGGTGTCCTCATCCTTCCTCGTAGTGTATCTACATTTTTGTTGCATTCCCAAAGTACATGGGCCATATCGGCCCGTCTGTGCGCGCACCACGGGCAGCCAGGCGACGGGTGCAGCGCGGGCCACAGGAGGTGCAGGTGGTAGGGGTTGGTGAAAGTACCCGTCTGCAGCCGCCTCAGGTCAACCGCCTGCGACCTGTCCAGACGCACATGGGGTTCCGGATATATCTTGCGGTCTTTCCTATAGTGCCCAAGCACCTCGTGGTACGTGGCCGGGAACTCTTCGGCATAGCAGTCAGCGTACATCTGGTCCCTTGCTCCTTGCGCCACGACTTCGGTTGCCGCAACAACGGAGGTGGTGGTGGTGTCAATAGCGGCGGCGCCGGAGCCGGTGGCCTCCACCGCCGTTCCTCCACCGGAGTCCCTCAACACAATGGCGGCGCCTGCTCCCTGGGTGACCGCGTCGCGGCGGGTAAGTTGCCTCGCGACGAGGTGGGCGCGCTCATTGTGGTTGGGCAGGGTGCCGGTGGGTCTTTGGCCGTTGGCATTGCTGCTGTTGCTTTTACGGCTGCTGGCGTAAATAGCTGCAATGTCCCCCATGTGTGCGGGGAACCACTTGAGGGCTTTGTCCGTAATCGTGCCTGACCTGAAGTCCCCAGCCCTGGCGTTTAGCATGCGAGCCACCTCCTCGGACACCCAGCCTTTGGTGTAGTTGCGAATCGCTGATTTTGAATCGCTGATAATCAACGTGTCTTCCGCACCTCCATGGAGTACAGCGAGGGCTATGGCCATCTCTTCCGCAGCTTCGGCCGACCGCAGCCTCGCAGATGCCGTGACCCGGACATTTTCCTTCGTATCCACGACCGCCATGGAGAAAGCAGGTACCGCCGCTGTTGGCTGGCCTTGTCGTTGATGTTGCCGCTGGCGCTGTTGCCGTTGTTGTCGTAGCAGTAGTAACGGTGATGGTGGTGGCGCCCCCAGTTCGTCTCGCACGTTCTGTTGGAGCGGCGGTGGTTGTTCCCCGTTGCCGGAGTGCCGTGGATACCTGGCCGCATCGACGAAGAGAACGCCCTCTCGTCTTCCGTGCTGCTTCAGGATCGCTACCGCTCTGCGTTTTCGGCGTTGCAAGTCGTGCACGGGGTGCATGTTCCTGGGGATGTTTTCTGTCAGTATAGCATCCCTGACTTCTGGTAGCAATGCTTCCTTCAGTCCCCGCGCCTCATGATATCGAATCCCGAGCTGGTCCAGAATGCGTCTTCCCGTTCTGGTGCCCGACAGCCTCTCGAGCTGCGCGATTCTCTGCGCCTCGGCGATCTCGTCGAGCGTGTTGTGCACGCCCAGTTCGAGGAGCCTATGGGTTTCCGTGTACTGGGGCACACCCAGGGCTGTCTTGAAGGCCCTGCGAATCGCCACGTTCAGCTTGTCGGTTTCGCTCCTGTTCCAGTCGGCGTACGCGGCGACGTACGCTATGTGGCTCAGCGCGTACGCATGTAGCAGCTTTGTCACGTTGTGTTCCTTCAGCCCTTTCCTCTTTTTCGCTACCCGTCGCACAAGGTGCGTGGCGGCGGCCACTTTCTTCTGAAGTCGCGCAACCAGCTCGCGGTTGGCACCGTTCTCTTCCAGCCACAGGCCGAGCACACGTATTTTGGACACCGTCGGTATTCGGGTCCCCTCCTTCGTCGTGACGTGGATTCCCAAACGACGGGCGTCCACTACAGCCTGCGGGTGAGGCCCTTTCTTTCGCGGCCTATGCAGCATGATTTCCGATTTATCTCGAGAGCAGACGAGCCCCGCGTCTTCGAGGTGCCGCTCGAAGAATCTGCCGCTGTAGTCTGTCTTGCATGTCGCCGACGCTCGTATTCTCCGTCGTCCACACGGTCACGTCGTCTGCATAGATCGTTTGATTGATACCCTCTATTGCGTCAAGAAGCTCCGGTAGCCCGATCATGACGAGGTTGAAAAGCATGGGGGAAAGCACAGAGCCCTGCGGCGTACCCGCACCCCCCATGCCAACCGTTCGCGGCAGAGCCCCGTCGATCTTGACCGTCGCCTTGCGCCCGTTCAGGAAGCTGCTGACGTAACGGTGGAACCTCGCACCGAGATTAAGTCGGCTTATCTTGTCCAATATAGCCGTGTGTTTCACGGTGTCGAAGGCGCTCTTCAGGTCTAATCCGAGCAGGGCGCGCACATGCGTGCTTGGTGCGTTAACGACCTGTTTCTTGATCTGCAGCATGGCATCCTGCGTGGAAAGCCCCCTCCGGAAACCGATTATGTGGGTGCCGAAGGCGTCCCGCTTTTCGAGGACCGTCGTCACCCTGTTGAGACAGGCGTGCTCCATGACTTTCCCGACGCAGGACGTCAATGAGATTGGCCGCATGTTTCGAACCGCTAGCGATTTACCTGGCTTGGGTATCAGAATCACGTCTGCGGTCTTCCATTCGTGCGGCATGCGACCTTCTTTCCAGCACGCGTTGATGTACTGGCATAGCTTCTCGATGGCGTCATCGTTCAGGTTCCTCAGAATTTGGTTGGTGATCTTGTCAGGACCGGGCGCCGACTTGGTCTTCAGTAGCTGGAGGACCGTTTTGATTTCTTGCACGGAAAAGTCCGCGTCTAGTTCCTCGTTGGGAGCCCCGCGGTATTCGAAATGACTCTGGCCTGCCGGGCGAGCGAGGTGCGTCTGCACGATCTCCTCCGCGAAGGCCTCCGGGTCGTCTTTGTACTTGTGTCGCAGCTTCGCCATCTGCACACGGGTCGCCGTTCTGGTGCTGGTCGGGTCCAGCAGGTGCCTGAGGATCTTCCAGGTCCGTCCTGCGCTCATATTCCCGTCCATCGTATCGCACAGCTCCTGCCATTCCTGTTCGCACAGCCGAGCGCAGTGTGCCTCAATCTCTCGGTTAATCTCGGCGATCTTCTTGCGTATCTTTCGGTTGAGTTTCTGCTTACTCGATCTCCGTTGCATGGATTTCTTGGCCGCTACGAGATGTGCCAGCCGGCTGTCCACTCTGGTTGGTTCGGGAACGCCGTCGTCGACGCCTCCGCGGGACCTGTCTCCGCCTTCTCTGGAAGGTCGTAATGTTAAAACTTTAGCGCAAAAAGTACACAGCGGACAAGGAAACTACGAGGGAAAGCGTTTTCCGCTGTGTACTTTTTGCGCCAAAGATTTAACATTATGGAATACCAACTAGCCCGCTCCCTCACCTTCCTTCGAATACAAACATACATCCTCATGCGCTAGTCTAGTTTTGGTGAGATAGCACTTATCCACATATAGCGTAACCACATTCGTCGAATTCTCGTTATGTGCCTTTTCTCTGTACAGGCTTGTCGCGTTGGTAAGTATTTAATGCGCTAGGCTTGGGGCTGCGGAACGCTATACCAACGCTTACGCCCAGACGCTCTTCCTCTCCACGCTCCACCGACTGTCTCACTTCCTTCCTCAGCTGTTTTTTGTCAGGGCTTCTGGATTCAATGAAAACGGATGGTTGCGAATGACGTCCTCTGAGAGCGGGACAGCCATCAATGCCTTGCCTGAACAGGCTTTCTCGAGCGCCTTAACTTACTGCTGATTCCTATAACGCTCGTCACTTTCTCCTAATTCGCTCCAAGACGTCCCCACAGGAATCGTCGTGTTGGTGTTAACGAAGAAGGCCATGTCTTTTTCTTTCTTTTGAGTTAGAAGCGACACTTAATGTTTGCATGTGTCACTGTTGGCCTATATCTATGGTCTTTCTTTTTGCTCTCAAACTGTTCTCTTGCAAATGAAGAACGTTCACAACAAAAATAAGCCCAACCAAGCGTTAAGATATAAAAAAAGTCATGACGTCGGAGCAGACAAGCGTCGGCACGGAAGCAACCGTCAGTTCGACAGTTCTTAGACACATTTCCTGGGGTACGTAAAGGACGGGTAAACACATCATTTCCTGCCCGACTGAAGTTTCACGGTTAGTACGCGCGCTCTATATCCGACCGGCACGTCTGAAATTGGGAAACATGGAGCAGTCGGATGAGTTTGGCATGCGTAACATATTTTGTTTATGTCTGCGCCGCCAGCGCTTAATTATAAGGCTTCCGAGAGTTCGTTGGCTTGCCGCAGTTTCGCCGGTATTTGGTCGAGTAGTACTACACCTGAATATCGCATTCCTCAAACCTGAATGCGGGAGTTCGCAATTACTTGAATGCGAGCTCGATTGTATGCAGATTAGACACGGACGTGGTCAGCAGCCGCTTCCCATGCATCCCAGTTCGGCTATGGACATTTGTGCGAGATCATTACGGCCGCGAATCAGGCACCGCGTGTTCGTGATGCGTCTGAAAGCAATGCGACCACAATCGTATCTTTCTACCGGCAGTGTCGTGTGGGACAACCACTAACCTTAATGACAGGTAATCAGATACGTAAACAGGCAAGTCTCCTGCCTAGAAATCACGCAATGGAATGAGTCCGGCAGGAAGATGATTTAAAAACCTGTGATAGAATTACGGAAAGCAAAGATGGCGAAGTTGAGAGTATGACGGAAACCCGTCTGGCCGGTATGAAACATACATACGGGAAGAAACATACTAGTTTTTAAATCATTTGGTCGGTGTCCGGACCCTTCCACTAGTAGGAAACCAGACAAGTGTGAGCATTTTTGCGCCTCGTAAAAATTACATTCAGTGTACCGTTGTTCGAAGTTCTAGAGAGGAGTTTAGCGCAACCAATGTGCAACAGGAATCTGTCAAATCAATCTAGCTTCTTCTATTGGCTTCAACGTATTGCTCGTACTTTCGTACTTTCCCTTTTTCTAGACAACGTTCAGAAACGCTCTCGATACGCCGAAAGAAGTGAACATATCCATCTGTACACCACAAAACGTCCGCGATTTCGAGCTTTAGCTAGTATTCGACTTATTCGAACATGACATCGTTAAGTATACCACATTAAACTAAAGACAACAACATACGGTGCTTCGCATTATAGTTCCTAGGAGAGAAGGAAGGAGAAGGAGAGAAAGGAAAGGCAGGGATGTTAACCAGTGTAGAAGGACCGGTATGCTACCCTACACTGGGGGAAGGGATGGGGGAGATTTTAAGGTAAACAGAGAGAGAGTGAGAAGGAGAGAACGCACGCACAAAGTCACACACCTCACAGTCATGCTAACGTCGTTAGTCTATAGCCGCCGGTGCAGGTCGGGTGCCTTCAAGAAGTTGAGCACTGCCTTCGTCGCCTTCACCCGCGATGATCTCTCAGGACGACATTCCAGAATGGTTTCTTCCGTCATCGGTCTAGGATCTATGCGAGCAAGAGCGACTGCGAGGGATTTTCTCTGCACATTGTAGCGAGGACAGTCGCAGAAGATGTGCTGGAGTGCCTCCTCGCTACCACAGTTGTCAGAAAACGGGTTGTCAGCCATGTGGATCCGAAAGCAGAATGACTTTGTTAAAGCCACTCTTAGCCATAAACGGCAAAGCAGAGTGGCATCATTTCGGCATAGTCCCCTAGGTGCCTGAAGACGCAACTTCGTGGGGCAGTCGTCGTGGTGGTTGTGCAGTCTGCTTGCTGTATTACAAGTGGAGGAAATCATTTCTTGTGCAGCTACTCGAAGTTGGCTAGCAGCGTCGGTCCTTGATAGAGGTATTGTCTCGAGCCGGTCACCTTGAAGAGCTGATCGAGCAGCATTGTCGGCGTGTTCATTGCCTATCAGGCCGCAGTGACTCGAAAGCCACTGAAATGTCACGTGGTGTCCTTTCTCTAACGATGTATGGAGGAGATATCTAACCTCGAAGACCAACTGCTCGTATGGTCCGTGTCGCAGGGCTGCCTTCGAATGGCAGAAGATTGACCATTGTTGAGGCTGTTGGCGGTTGACTCCAGGGGATTGCAGTACCAATAAATAAATAAATAAATAAATAAATAAATAAATAAATAAATAAATAAATAAATAAATAAATAAATAAAAAGTGTAGCGCGAAGAGTGGCGAGTTCTGCTGCTGTCGATGTCGTTGGGTGGTCTGTCTTGAAACTGACGCTGATAGCTTTTGCTGGGACGACCACTGCTCCGGAAGAACGCTGGAGGGTAGTTGACCCATCGGTATAAACATGCACATGATCAGCGTACTTCTCGTGTAAAAGAATCAGAGATAGCTGTTTCACCACTGGAGATGAGAGCTCAGATTTTTTTTATTCCCGGTACGCTGAGGTGCACTTCAGGTCCAATGAAGCACCAAGGAGGTATTACTGGCTTAGATACGGGGCTGAAACCTGACGGAAGGTGGGCAGAGGGGTTCGCAATCGTTGCACAACACGATGCTAGTGGTATTTCTGAAGGCATTGTTGCAACGTGGTGGCAATGGGCCAGGGAAAAATGCCTGATATGAGCTCTCAAGGCTTTCACCGCAATGTGCTTTTGCATAGGTTGGTCCCGCGCGATGAAAATAGTCGCTTCAGTCGACGCGCATTTTGGCAAGGCAAAGAAAGGGAAACTCTGAGAACCTGAGCTTGTACAGCCTGCAGAGTGCGAATATTTGTCTTGCATGTATTAATCAGTACAGGCAGACTATATCTCAAAAAACCGAGAAACAGTCATCTGTACAGTTCCAGCATTGCGTCTACCGACATCCCCCAGGTTTTTCCAGCCAGGAACTTGAACAGCTGGGAGATTGCTGTCAGGCGCTGTTTCATGTAAGACGCATGCGGGCTCCAACGAAGGTCTCTGTCTATGATTATAACCAGAAATTTGTGACTTCAGCAATAAGCAATGTCCGTCCTCCGATAGAAATGGCATAGAGCGTCATTGGTTTATGTGTGATGGCCACTAATGCACATTTTGCCAGGGATATTTTAACGCCTTGCTTCCCGAGATAGCTCGCTGTCAACCTTGCAGCTTTTTGAAGCCTCGCTCGTATCTGGCGGCCTGTGACGGCTCATGTCCAGACACATATGTCGTCTGCGTATATAGATGTCTCAATCGTGCATGGCCGGGATTCGGTGAGATTAATGAGAGCGAGATTGAACAGAGTAGACTTAGTACTCCGCCCTGAGGAACGCCCCTGGAGGTATAGCGTCGTGTGGTTGGGCCGTCGTCGGTTGACACAAAGAAAGATCTTGCTGTCAGGTAGCTAGCAATCCATCGAAAAACTGACCACCCAGGCCAACCATCTCAAAGGCGTCGAGAATGGCCTCGTGTAGCACGTTATCGTATGCGCCTTTTACATCTAGGAACAAGACTGCAGACAAACGCTTGCGTGATTTCTGCTGTTGGACATACGTTACGAGATCAATGACATTATCGATTGATGAGCGATCACGTCGAAAGCCAGCCATGGAGTTTGGATAAATCTTGTAATGTTCAAGATACCACTCGAGGCGGCTAAGGATCATCCGTTCCATTATCTTTCCCACGCAGCTGGCCAGTGCGATAGGGCGGTATGAGGCAAGTTCAAGTGGGGACTTGCCTTGCTTCAGAAGTGGTACCAAACGACTTGTCTTCCATTCGTCAGGAACACTGCCCTCTTGCCAGGATGCGTTGTACAGACGTAGCGGCTGTCCCCGCGCAGTCTTACCCAGATTGCACAGGGCTCGATATGATTACCATCTGAGCCCGGTGATGAAGAACGCCTGCACAGGGATAGTGCCGCCTGAAGCTCCTTCATGGTAAATGCAAGGTCCATGCGGCGTCACTGGAATGAGGGTCGTCACTTCCGGCCAGAGCACCTGAACGAACTGTTTGGTCTGCTATCCTCGCTCAAAAGTCTTCTGCGACAGCAATGTCTGGCCGTTTTTGGAAGAGCGCAAGCGCCTTGAACGGAAAACGCTGTTCAGGAATGCAGCGCAGACCACGCACCGTTCTCCAAATATGAGATAGGGGCTTGCAGGGGTCTAGTGTCTGACAAAACGTTCTCCAATGTTCGGAGGCTAACTTGTCCATACGACGCTGAATCTTCTTTTGCATCCTTCTGGCTGTTCTAAGGTCGTGGACGGATTTTGTGCGCCGATATCTGCGTTCCGCATGGCGGCGAAGCGCTCGCAGTCTTTCCAATTCGGCATCAAAATCGTTCCGCCTGGATGTAATCGGTATCGTGCGCGTGGCATCTTGCATTGTGCACTTGATTACTTGCTCTAGCCTAGTGCTTAGACCCACTTGGCAATCATCTTCCATGTCAGATTTAAACGTGGTCCAGTCAATTCTTCGAACGACCTTCTCTGGACCAGAACTGGACATCCCTTTGATGTGAAAATAAGTGGGAATATGGTCACTTCCTTGTGTCTCAATATCCGAAAACCAATTAGCACACCTGGCGAACGAGTTGGAAACGAAAGCAAGATCAAGACAGCTCCCATATGTCACACCTCGAAGAAAAGTGGGGCTGCCGTCGTTCATGAAGGTGAGGTCATGATTGTGAGCGAAACTTGCTAATCGGCGCCCTCTTGCATTTGTCCTCGTACTTCCCCATGCCAGATGATGTGCATTGAAGTCTCCTATGATGACCCATGGAGCTAGACACACGGCCAAAATATTATCTAATCTTTTTGAGTCAAAATTACTTGAAGGCGATCTAAAAACGCCTATCAGAGTGAACATGAGTTTGTTCTCCTTAATTGTCAGACATACACATTGATTGCCATCATGAGGCGCAATTCGATGCAACAAATAAGTGAGTTCCCGACGAACATAAACGAGGATTTTGCTGCATGCTCCATTTGTTGGGGACATGACAGATTCGTACCCCGATAGTCTTACTGGCTTCGCTTCGATAAGTTGGGCTCACAAATTATGACCGGGAACATATTAGTGTGCACAAACTGACGAAAGTCTGAAAGGCGCGATGTTAGTCCTCTGGCGTTCCACTGGATGATGGACGCTGCCTTGACATCTTCTCGGAAAGGAGGGTGAACGTTAGCCATGTTTCTACTCGAGAGATTCAAGCACTAGGCTTAAGGCGTCCAGTACTTTGAGAGCGCTTCGAGCAGACGTTGTCCCCATGTCCAATAATATCCCTCGGATGGCGTCCATGAGAGAACGAAGCATGGAAATGACTTGTCGATCAGCTCTACGTGAGTCACCAGCGCTCGGTGAAGAATCTTGAGTGGGCGCGATCTTCTGAGGCTCCACGGCAAGGGGACGGCAAGGAAGTACCGGTCATTCCTCTGCAAATAGAATCCTCTCCGCAGTCTTCCTTGAGCTGATCGGTCATTTTGCAGCTTGACTGAGTGGTGCAGCGGTAGAGGGAGCTTGCGCCTTCTTTGCGGTCGAACGATGCGTCCGACGCCAGTGCCGACGCCGGACTGCTTCGGCAGCCTTTCTGTGGGTCGAATTGTCTCTGGCCATTTGCTTAAGCACCACGCGCTCCTTCTTGATTTGAGGGCAGTCTTTCAACGAGGCAGCGTGTGAGCCATTACAGTTGCCGCATTTAAGAATCGTGGAACGGCAGGTCTCTTCCGAGTGAGGTTCCGCGCACCGAGGGCACATTAGCGAGTTCGGGCACACACCCTTGACGTGTCCTAGCTTAAAGCACTGGTGACACTGAAGTGGCTTCTGTACGAACGACCGAACGGGATGTCGGAAATGTCCGACTTTGACATGGGATGGCGTACAATCTCCTTTGAAGACCAGTTTTACACAGCGCGTCTTCCCAAGGCGCGCGCACTTGTGTGATGACAATACCCTCATTGGCCGGTTTAATGAGGGTAGGCAAGTCTGCTTCGGGAATCGCGATGTCTATATCGTAAATCACACCGGCTATGGATGCACTGTCCATCGGTATAAAGGAACGGGGTACACTTTGCCGTTCCGGGTCGAGCTCAGTGAGCCAAAATTTTAAGCGAAGCTTTTATATTTCACAGACTTTGGCGCCTTACGCGAAACACCCGTCACCGACGAGAATATAGAAACGAGGCCCCCGAAGGAGCACCGGTCATTTATATGCCGTTTTCCAATAACTTATGCTGTCTCGATCGTGGGATCGACGGAGATCAGCCGTGTATATGTGTCACAAACGAGCGCCTAATTAGGCGCGCGTCGCCGATTTTGAAACGACGGCACTAAATCCCGGCGGTGACCGCCGACCATTAGCCTCGGACAGAGCGCGCGCATCGAAAAAACAAGTATCAACAGGCGACAAAAGCGTGCCCTCACCCCTTCGGAGCCGGCGCACGCCGATACAGCCGAATTCTAGAAATCAACGCAGCGCATCCGACTCCGCAGACGAAACTGCGAGAAGGGTCTCGCCCTTTCCCTAAGCTTTCAAGGCTTCGCTGTGCTACCCACCGATGAGTCATGTCGAAGCTTTGCTAACCCGGGCGCGACCAGATATACGCCTAGTGCGCGCCGACGAAAGCGCCATAGGCGGCGAACTCAATCATTGCTCTCGGGAAAGCAAGCAGACGGCCGCCGTGGTTTCCTACGTCGTTGTACGTGTGTTTCCGCGTTGTTCACGTTTCCGTAGTGAAATAAGCAACGTTCGTCGTATGTGCGGTGGCAGAAACTTCAAGGGATGTCGAATAACAATTGCTGTGGAGTGGAGTGCTCAAACACCTAAAAAACACGGCCGGAACACGGTTTTACTCACTTACCGCAAGGCCTCCTGAGCAAGTGCGACGGAAGCAATGGATCGCCGCTGTTCGTTGGCAAAGACGAGCCGCTTCGTCATTGTGCGGGTTAACACGTCGCTTCTTGTTCTAATGCTTTCGTTCTGTCATATTGGTGCTCGCTGGATGCACTCGATCATGTTGACACTGGTAGACGACCAAAGTTATCAGCCTGAGCATGCGTTGGTTCGGTTCGACCGCCGTGCAGGGCACTTCGCTCAAACGTTCTACATTTCAGAAGTGTTGTAGTTCGGGCGAGTTAGTCATCCATGAACTTAGCTTGTACTAGTGCGGTACATGTACCGCGCTAAGTTCTATATTTATTATTTACAGAAACAGAAATGCAGCAATGGTTGACTTCAGAAAGAACAAGAAGTGATTCAGGCGTCACCTTTGTAAACAAAACAAAGTGGATGTTCACCACGAGCTGCACCTCATAGCTGGATCTTGTTACGCTGGTCTGCGCGACGCACCTTTGATATTTACCGGCATGACGATTCACTCCACGCGGACGTTCGTTCTCCTCCACAGTCGGTCATCACATGTCTTCTCGGCGACTCTCTTCAAAACTTGTTACTGTCATCTCTTGATACTTAACTCACAGCACTAGATCATCAAACACGTCTTCTGCGGTCGAGCGAATGATGCGATCACTAGAACGACATAAATTCTTCGCCGACTAACTCCCCACTGACTGACTCTGCCCCCGCGCGCTTGCTGCGCTTGCATTACCTGTATGCCTGGGTTCGGGAAGGTGCGTGTGATTCGTCTGTGCGTAGCACAGCGAAAGCTAGGGAAAGGGCGAGATCCTCTCACCAATTCGTCTGCGGAATCAGACGGCGCAGCTGGCTCGGCTTTGCTTTCCCGAGTATCCCGATCTTTCGCGTTCGTTGGCTGTGTCGGTGGCGTCTTCTGCGGAGAGGGTAAGAGGCGCGCGGGCCCGCTACCGGCGCCTTCTTATACTTGTTTTTTCGATGCGCGCGCTCTGTCGCGCACGAACCGTCGGCGCCAGGTTTTCATGCCATCGTTCGAAATCGGCGACGTGCGCTTAGTTGAGCGCTCGTTCGTGACAAACATCGTGCACAAGTCCACTTTCGTAGAGGCCCGCGCCTTTCCTGCAGCTGCCAGTGCAGAATTAGTTGTCTGGCACCCGCACGAAGGGGAAATAGTAGCCGCGAACTTCATTCATCTCCTCACAGCAAAGCTGTGCAAAGTGCTGTCGTCTGCTCGGCTTCCTGCACGTGCTGTCGGCGGCGCCCGCTAGGTGGCTATCAGTGGCGCCTCTATAGGCGGTGCACAAGGCGTATAAAGGCGCGACTACGGTTAGTGAGTGAGTGAGTGAGTGAGTGAGTGAGTGAGTGAGTGAGTGAGTGAGTGAGTGAGTGAGTGAGTGAGTGAGTGAGTGAGTGAGTGAGTGAGTGAGTGAGTGAGTGAGTGAGTGAGTGAGTGAGTGAGTGAGTGAAGAAGTTGTGTTGTACTGGTTCGGTCGTCCAGAGAAGACGTTCTGTTTTATGATGTACTGTGGTAAGTCGGCCTTTGACGTGTTGAGAAGTGATGCCGTGGAGGCAGTGAAGACTTTGAAGAGCGTAGCCGAGGAGATATGTGATAACTGACTGCGAAGGGGAGCGACTGGTCATCGCTACAGTCGATGTGAAGGGACTCGTCAACTGGTCATTATGAAAACACTGTAAGTGTTTGGAATATTCTCGAGTGTTTGGATATGAGCGCATGTGAATCGTTGTTCCTCCTCGTTTGTTAAACGCATGTGAGTTGATTGTGATTGATATCACCCAACTGTGCTTGTTTATGTGATGTTTTTACTGCCTTAGAATATGTGCTGTTTCTGTTATGAACTCTTCGCTCTTACTCGGTCTTTGGACCGTAACCGGTATTCGCTGGAGCGCTAAAAGGACATACCCTTAAATTGTCAATCGTTTCGTGCTGCGTTTTGGGGGGATGGGGGTGAGGCGATACGTCAGCCCTTGGTATCTGCTCGGCGATTGCCTCCCCATTAACTGGGTATGTGACAATGTGGTAATCTGATCTTTTATCTAGATGACTTCTCATTATGCGTTGCCAAATTTCATTGTTGCCCGGTCATGAACACATCATCATCGTTGTTTCCTGAAAAAATTGAAGTGTTGCGGTGCTAAGAATGTGAATAAAGGTCGAATTCCCAGCATGGAGGATCGAAAAAGTTAGGAGGGAGCATTGCGCAAGGCGAAAGAAAGAAAGAGAGAAAAATAGAAAGAAGGAAGGAAGGAAGGAAGGAAGGAAGGAAAGAAAGAAAGAAAGAAAGAAAGAAAGAAAGAAAGAAAGAAAGAAAGAAAGAAAGAAAGAAAGAAAGAAAGAAAGTTAACGGCACTGCATGCTTGCAGAACAAAGCAACGTCCACACGGGAACAAAACAAGAGTCAGATTATATACGCCCACAGGCCACTCGCGCATGTCCGATAACATGGTGATGTCACTAACACCCTGTTCTTCGGCGATGCATTTCACGAGCCGTAACACAGATAGCAACACAACACTTCCTTCATCACTAGATCAAAAACTGTCATAACCCCAACGCTCAGGAGGCCGCCTTTCCCGGTTGCTCCGTCTCAGAGGAATTGCATTATTATTATCGGTTACCACCGGGTCTGACGGCCTTTGTTCAACCTGAGGGTCCGGTTGCACCACAGGCAGCGGAGGAGAGGCGACCTCGGAGGCGTGTGGCAGGCATATTTCACGACGTAGGGTTCGGTCGTCGTGCACAGGATGTCGTAAATGATTAGCATGTACAAAACGCACTTGGTTTCCAATAACAACCAAATACGTAGTTGGAGACTTCACTCACGTAACTTTTCCCGGCAGCCATTTCACCGATCCTCCTCGCACGGAACGAACCAACACACGGTTCGAACCGCAAAATATCGCGGCTTCGCTCTGCGCTTATCGGCTGACTGTTTCATCCTTTCTAGTTTCCCGGTCATGGCCCTTGTCAGATGTGGCAGCACCAAAGACAACCTTGTCCGCAACTGTCTTCTCAAAAACAGTTCAGGCGGCGTCTTTCCACTGAACGTATGCGGCGTTGTGCGATAGCCTATCAGAAAGTTATCTATTCTGTGCTGAAGTGTTCTTGCACTGCCTTTTTTACAGCGAAAGCTGTTATGAGATCATTTCACCGGCCGTTTTTGGCGCCGTAGTTGTCCGCCGCCGCCGCCACCGCCGGTGTCCGTAACCAGTATCGATCGAAATAAGAAAAAAAACGAAATAAGAAAAAAATTCAAGGATGGAACGAGGTTCGAACCTGGGCCCTCTGCGTGGGAGCCCAGTATTCAATCTCTCAGCCATGCCGGTGCTTGAAACTGCTTTGCAAAAAGGTCCTATACAGGCTTCATGTCGGGAAGGAACTACATTAGCATATGCAATATAGCGTGGTAGAAGAGTAAAATAAGCACCAAGTGTCGCGCAACGCGAATTCTGTAACCAGGCGTCACACAATGCGAATTGCGCGACGAGTAGGTTGTTGAATGCTTCCAACCCATTACAAAGGACTCTGCCATAATTCTTCATCGTCATCAGGCACAGCATCAACAAAGTGCGCATAATGCCTTACATGGGTTTAGCAGGTACCAACGCTCTCCGTAGAATGACGAAAAATGGCACAGTGCCTGCTGGCCTACTTCCCAAAAATTGCAATGATTTATAGCGTAGTGGGTTCCTTGCAAGTGCACTTGTATTGGCTGCCAAGGAAGCCCATAAGCGCATGATCCACTTCCTCGGGGTCTCTTTTAACCTCCCTGCCTTCCTCTACTCTTTCTCTCTCCTCGGGGTCTCAGTAAAATTACAATGATTTATAGCGTAGTGGGTTCCTCGCAAGTGCACTTGTATTGGTTGTCAAGGAAGCCCATAAACGCATGATCCATTTCCTCGGGGTCTCAGTAAAGTTCTTCGCCCCCCCTCCCCCCCCCCCGTCTCTCTCCCACGTCAACGTATGTTATACAGCATGACAGGAGAGGGAAATAGCGACCGGGCGTCACCCAATGCAAATTACATAACTGGTGGGCAGTTTAAAGATTCCAACCCATTACAAAGGGCTGAGCCATAATTCTTCATCGTCATCAGTCGTCGCGTCAACAAAGTGCACATAATACCTTACAGACGTGTAGCTGGTGCCTCGCTTCTCCGGATAATGACGAATAATGGCTTAGTAGGTGCTTCCCAACTTCACAAAAATTGTGATTTATGACGTAGTGGGTACCTTTCTAGTGTACTTGTATTGTAGCCCCAAGAGAGCTTAAAGCCCCAACCGCATGCACGCGATTTTCGAGCGACGGCGACGAGCGACAGCGACAAACGGGCTCCGTCGCGATGTCGCGTCGCGACGGGAGCACCCACATGTTCGCGACAAAGTGTCATGGTTGCTAGATTTAAAACTATTGCGTGCACGTAGGTAAATTGAAAAAAAGAATCACAGAGTAGATGAATGGCAGCATGTCAAATTTATTATTGACTTGTGTGAGATAAGGAAGTCACAGCAGCGTTACGGGATTTTCTTTTTTTTTGCAATGTTTTGTTTAACTGCGACTGTAGTATCTGCTGTGACCTCGAGGGGGCGCCCGGAAGCTCACGCTATCTATCTGCTACGCATCTACGACGTCTACGATGCTACGACGCACTTTAAACTGCGTCATTTTAGCGATGTTTTAGGGTTAATGTACGAGTTGTGTTACGGCCATGGAACGTAGAAAAAAAGCCGCAGCGTTACGACTGATGCTCATCCTCAAGCAGCGGCAGATGAGTGCCCGTGAACACTGGGTGCGGCCTGTTTGGGTAAATCGCGCCCGAGAAAGCGAGTTCTTCACGGCGGTAAGTTGACCGGCGCTATCAAAAGATTCGAGCGGTGGAATTGACCTGTTTACTGTATTACAGGTGGAGAAAATGAAAAACGGAGACGCGACGCTTTTCCAGAAGTACTACCGTATGACACCACACACATTCGACAAACTACACAGCATGGTGAAGTTTGGACTCACGAGAGAGTGGCTGTGCAGAGAACCGATAACCTCCGGTGAACGGCTCGCGATTTGTCTGCGGTGAGTACGACTTTTTCTACCTGTCAATTTTTTTTGTCAGTTATTCGAATTGCAGTGTTGACGGCGGCGTCATTGGTAATGAGCGTAAATATATGAGCCGCAGGGCGTGCGCTCTTTGGCTTTCATTGCGGCACGGTTTAGGTCAGGTCTCTACCGAGAAGCGAAGGCAGGCGAGCGATTGGGAAGGCGATACTCGCTCGTACTGTGGACACACAAAACACTGTTTTCGTAAAAGTGCTGTTGAAGAGGGCGGAAACCTTTACCTCTAATAGTAAGGTATGTCGTGTGTGTGTGTGTGTGTGTGTGTGTGTGTGTGTGTGTGTGTGTGTGTGTGTGTGTGTGTGTGTGTGTGTGTGTGCGTGCGTGCGTGCGTGCGTGTGTGCGGATATCGCTATCGCGTTACTCACCAGTCTCTTAACATGCAAAAAAATTTTAAAGAACGAGCGCGTTATTCTCTCCTGGCGTTTCTCGTCTTTCTGGCGCACTTCGTGACGCAAGAACTGTGAATCACGTCTCTCATTACGGTACATACTGATATTTCGCGTATAGTCCATATACGCGAAATATCAGTTGTGAATTATCCCCTACACTGCTTTGCCATACAGGCGCCCACCAGTTCTTCCTTGTCTCGCATGACTATCGTATGCGATCATCTGATTTCACTTCATTTTGTTTGTTTTCGACTGCGCAAGTGAAGATAGGAGCGTGCAGCCGTCAAGCGTGAAGTCCTGATAGGCTCAGTTGTTAGTGCTAACATAGTACAGGTGCTTTTAAGAAACAATGGGCGAGGAGAACATATCGCCTGTAGGAAGGGCAGCGAAGTCGAGAAACCACTCCCTCGTCTTTGAATGCAGGGTGGTTAGGGGCCCTTTAAGGGTGCCCCAATTTTTAAGCACGCTTTCAGGAATTTACTGTTATGTGGCAGTGGCATGTTTTCTTTTTCTCGTTTTTTGTTTAAAAAATTCACTCCATTATACGTTTCAGTTGTAACCCCAATCGTTTTGTTCTCTGTATGCTATTCTGAAAACGCCTTCTCACGCACCCTGCATCTGCCCTAGACTAGCGGCTACCTACATGCAGTCGCTGCAGCCTGTCATTACATCTCTTTCAGGTACCTGGCCTCAGGAATGGCCATACTCGATGTGGCCATGGCCTTCCGAGTAGGCATAGAGACTGCCAGAGTAGCAATTCACTGCACGTGCCGCGTGTTGTGGGATGTGCTTTCTCCCTTGTACATGAAGGTAGGTGAATGTTGTCAGAAATTAAGACCACGTTGCATGAAATGTGCCACCTTCGTCATGTGACGTAGTGCTAACAAAAGTCGTGCAGACCCACCTTAAACGCATCATGTCTAACAGGAATGCTTGAAGGCTTCATATAATTGGCTAACTGTATGTTGCACTACTGTTATGTTTCATCTACATGCTTACATTTCTTTTCCCTTTTTCTTTTTTCCCCCTAACCCATCCCTAAATATAGTGTGTCAAGCTGGAGTGAATCCAGTTAATCTCCTTGCCTTTCCTGCATTCTTTCTCCATCTCTCTCTCTGCACAAACAATGTCTCACCTCAGCTGAACAGAATCTGTACAACCGCTCTAATATTTATTTGTAATGTCGTAGAAAAGCTTTCCTGCACACTCTCAATATTCATACTGTAGCCTTGTACGGACGGCTCGGTGTTTTTGCATGTGTATTTTAGAAAAATGGGCGCAAGCCTCGTTCAGCATTATGTATTGGCTACGACCTTGCTAGTTGAGACTGCTTTAGTAGCCATCACTATAGCATGCATTTTAAATGTTGAAATTGGTACTGATGATCTGGTACCACACAAAGGCCAGTATGTATTATATATGTATGGCTGAAACAGCATGACATTGTTATAAAGAAATGTACCTAGTTCATGTATCAAAAAACACACGTGCTATAAAGCACCTCCATCTGCCCGTTACTATTGCATATGCACATGTCCAATATCGTGTCCTCAATGTTTTCGAGCAATGGGCGCGCTGTACAGGCTCCACAATTTTTTGACAAGACTCTCTACGCTTTTGCAGCCGCCAACCGGAGCTGAGTGGCACGAGATAGCTTCAGGTTTCTGGCAACGCTGGCAATTCCCCAACTGCCTGGGGGCAGTCGATGGAAGACATGTTCAAATCAAGTGCCCGAGGAAATCGGGAAGCTTGTACTTCAACTACAAGGTAAGACGTCTGCTGCACACAGACATACATGCAAAGCTCAGCTTTAATTTATCGGCAGAGGGAATGGTTTTGTTATGACACTAGCATGTAAAATGTTTTTCAAGGAGCACGGAACAATTTGGCCCCAGCTGCCAGAAGTTCAGCGTTTCCTCAGATGGGACGAAACCCTAAAAAGGGAGTAATGTTTCAAGTGAAGAGTTTCATGGTATATTGGATACAGAATCCCTTATGCATTCCCCTAAGTTGCCTCGAAGGCGAAAGCCTTTTTTTTTCTTGAATCGATGTATTCATCGTCCTCCACCCCCCTCCAAAAGCATCCTGCACTGACGTGGTATTGCAGTGCCTCCAGTATCATAGGCATCGCAAGCTTTCTGCACCTCACCTGTTTATGCACTGCCTCCGTGATCTGCCCACCGGTCATGGAGGCAGTGCAAAGTAAAATGTAATCTGTATATTGGTCACGGAGGCAGTGCAAAGTGATAATGTCGTAATGACGTCTAGTAATGTGAAGTCAAAGTGACATCACGATATCGTTACAAATCTTGATGATCTTGCATCACTCTGGTTGACGCCGACCGTCAATTTTCGTGTTTGATGAGGCAAGTAAGGCTTTCGCTTGATTAATTGAATGAGGTATTTCAGAGAGCATGATGTTTTCTTGTTGGTGTGTGCCAAGATGGCACACACCAACAACAGGGGGTCATTCCATGCCAAATCATCCAGCGTTTTTCCAACCATCACAAATATGGCTGAAAAAATTTCCACATGTGAAACGTGCACATATGTGAAACGTGCACATGTGTCTCCAATAAGAAATTCAATTGCTTTGGTGAGTGTGTTAACATTGGTCATGCTTTGAATGAGCATTTCTCTTGCACAGGAAACAGAATGCAGTGACAGCCTATTTTGTACAATAGTAATCCTTTTTCCATTTCGTGCCATTTGCAGAAATCCTTTTCGATTGTCCTCATGGCTGTTTACGGACAGCCAATACCTGTTCAGGCTCATAGACGTCGGCGCCCCTGGAAGATTCAGCGATGGTGGTGTGTTCAAGGACTCTCCCATTGGAAAGCGACTGGAGCAGGGAAAGCTCGGCTTGCCCAGGGCTGCGTCGCTGCCAGATTCATCCAAAAGTTGCCCTCATGTGTTCGTTGGAGACGAGGCATTTCAACTTCGGCCTGACTTCATGAAACCTTTGTCAGGCAGCCGGACCGACCAAAAGGACATCATTTTCAACTATCGTCTCAGCCGTGCAAGGTAAAAATTTTAAGATGAAAAATGCGTTGCAGTAGAAAGTTGAGTGCGTGTATTTCAATTCGTTTATGGAATTTGCTAGGGCGAAAACGCATAATCTCGACAATACGCACAGGATCTTACACAACCACTGTACACTTAACCTATCAGTATGGTAAGCCCTGCGGAAGACAGGTATATTGTGGATCTGGGAGAAAGGTGTCGGTTAAGGTGAATCACTTGTCTTCATATGTTCAGATTTGAGGAACCAACAGGTAGCAGAAAAATTGTCAAGTGACACCACACTGAGGCTACTGGAAGCACAGGTTTCTTTGTGCTATTTTAGGAGAATGAGATGGTGTAGTGATCACTATAAAGATGTGCTGCTCGTTGTTTTTATACGTGGACTTGGTTGCATTTATCTTCTATGGTAAACTGTATGAAAAAAAGTTTACTTTAGATTTGTCGTATAATTTCACCTACACAGCAACGACAATTAAATTTTAGGAATGTATTTTAGGCCAAGGTATTGAGCTCTTTGAATCGCAAGTCCGCACTGTGTAACATGAGTGTTATAAAGTTTTGATTTTTCGTGTTTCTGGGCTCGTGTCTTTTTACAGACGGTGCATCGAAAATGCGTTTGGCATTCTCACAGCGAGGTGGCGGATCTATCACAGGGTGATCGACCTTAAACCTGAAAATGTTGACTATGTCATCAAGGCGACTTGTGTGCTGCATAACTTCTTGTGCCTGGAGTGTGGCGGTGGAGAGTACTACTGCCCAGTGGGTTATGCCGACTCTGAGGACACTTTTGGGAATCTTCGTGGGGGTGCATGGAGGGAAGACATTGGAGCTCAACGAATGTTTCCCTTACAAGGCGCGCGAGCTCGGAAGTGCTCACGGCGTGCAAGCGATGTTCGCTCTTCCTTCATCGATTTTTTTTCAAATGTAGGGCAAGTACCGTGGCAGTGGAAACTGGCAGGACTACGGTGAACAGTGTGCACATAAATGATGTTCATGCACATTTCCAATATGAATACAGCTCAAGTACTTCCGAGCTAGATTATTCTGACACACTGCAGTGCAAAAAAAAGCACAGAACTCAAAACACGTACAGAGCACAAACGATGACACAGCTGCCGTAGGTCGGCAAAAAAAGGTGGAGCTCACTCAAGAAATATATTTTGTACGTTGCGCTCACTAGGACTTGGACTCTCCAAAATTTTCCTGAACCGGATTCACTTGGACTTACACTCACTGAAGTTTTTCTCAGCTGAACTCGCTCTGACTCGCGGCACAACCTGAGTCTGTGTGAGTCGACTCATGAGTGAGTTTGTCAACATATAATCGGAGGTAATGCTCAGTGCTTGTTGTCGCTGCAGTGTCGCGGAGATATTTAAGAAGTTCAACTTGCCATCTGCATTACGTAATGCATACTTTCGTCTTCCGTGATCTGCCTGAGTGAGGGGTCCATGTTTAATAACTCCAAGAAGTGTGTGCTTTCAGATACCCGAACTGACCCTCTGATGAAAAAAAGATTATTTGAAGTGTACAGTGATTATTAGGTACCACTCTCTGCAGCCAAAACGTTACGTATTTAAAGCCGCGTATGTTGAAAGTGTACCATGTTTGTTACTGCAATGCATGCAGTGAAGTGCACTTGCATAATTCCTTGCCATGTTGCTTTAGTCTTGCCAACAACACCGGCAGTAAATGTTGTACTCTCGATTCGACGACTTGAAAAATAAACAGTATGTTTATTATCATGTGAATGGTGTGTCATAAGATACAGTTAATTAAAAACACAGCGAAACTGCTTTATTGCAGTAAAAGAAACAATGTTACAAGGCCAGTTAAAACTCTCGATAATTTAAACTCCAGGGGATCTCCGGATTTTGTTTGAATTATCAGGAGTCTGAATAATGAGAGGTTTTCAATACTCTGGGCAACATACCTACTAGCGTTGTCATGCTTATTGTTTCTCAGGGCTGCAGCCACGTCATAAACAGCTCTGAACAAGTGCAAGTTTTTAGATTTTAACGATTATACTGGTACCTGTAATTATACAACGCATCATAGTGTGTTTATTTAAGGGATGAAATGTGTCCTTTGACAGCTGGTAGCCCCTTTTAAATTTTAAGACAGTTTCTCGCACGACAACAGTGTACTGCGGCAAATGTAACTTGAAGCGTTCAGCACGCGATCGACCAAGGCCAGACAGAGGGTCCTTTTTTTTTCTTCCTCGGTCAGTATGCGACTGTTGGTGCTTGCGGCCAGGGTAGTTTGGCTGTGTTGTAGGAAGGCAATCGGTTTTATTTGTGGCTTTTACTTGCATAAAACCTTGAATGTTCAGATAGAAGCAACAAAGGCACCAGATATTTCCGGGCATGGACAAGCAAAAAGTTTGAATTAAGTAGCTTCAAGATACATTGAAAACATAGCGGGCCAACAAAAAAATTAAGATTTGTTTGAATTATCCAGAGTCTACTGTATTGAAAAATGCCTTTCAAGAGTCCGGCTCACTCTCATGCAGATACTTTGCAGCGGTGTTAAGCAAATCCAATTCCATGTCTTCCCTAAGCCTTGGTGGACATCGCCTCAGCTTGGCGGCAATAAGCTGCCCAAAATGCTCTGCCTCGTCCGGTACTTTGGACACAATGCTTGTAAGTGATGCTATTTCGTCGTCACATGGCTTCTTGCGTTTGCGACCACCCTCTGGCCGAGAATTGTGGCTGGAATTAGTTGGAATCTGGGTAGCTGCTCCTGAGCTCGTGCTCGCTTTTCTCCGTGTAGTACGTGGGCACGTGTCAGGTTCCGGCGAGGTGCTCGTTTCCGAATAGATGTCCCTGAACAGACTCTCCGCAGTTTCCTCATTGCTTTGTCCTTGCTCAGTGTCCTCACTCTCGACATCAGGCAACTGCTCAAGGTTTCCCGAGGTACTACAGAGCATACAGAAGAAAATACACCAAACATTACAATTGTATAGTTGCGTAGCATGCATGTAAAATGTTCACCATAGTGTATTCAAGCACCTACAGAAAAACAGGTAAAAAATGTTTACAAAGCACCCTCACTACGTAAAGTTGGAACGTGCAAAAAAATGGTTGTAAATTCAAGACAAAGGAACCTCGTGCTGCGCACTATGCCAACAAGCAAACGCAGGCGGAGCAACAGAGTGCGACTGGGTTTACACAAAGGCACATTGCTGGATCACTATCGCATGCATGCACATATGAAACTTACACATGCGTGCTGAATCTTTCAAAAGATGCTATTTTGGCTATGGTTTCAGCGGACCGTAAAACAAACTCGTACTTTTTGCCACATCCCCAGCAAGTTAGTTTTCTCAGGGCCACAATTTTCTCGAAGACAGTAGTTGCACACACACAAGTTAAAACCCATTAGTAGTAATACCAATAATAATTGTGGACACCATACGTCCAAAAACTAATATATTACTATGACAGGGCTCCAGAAATTTCGACCAACCGAGGTTCTTTATGCACCCAAATCTAAGCACACGGGCCTCTAGCATTTTGCCTCAATCGAAATGCGGCCGCTGCAGCTGGTATTCGATTCCGCGACCTCCGGGTCAGCACATGAACACCATCACCACAAGACCACCGCGGCGGGTAAGTTTAAACACATTCATGATGGAGAAAAGGTAAGTTATTTTAATGCTAACGCAAGAGCCCATGGCACAGCGCATGAGAATTTTTTATACGACTTCTTCGCAAAATGATTTTATGCGTATCATGAAACATTAAACTAATACATAGCAGATTACTTTTCCACGTTTTACACAAGCAAACGTCACAGGCAGGCAGTGTAACGTGTTTTGATTGGTGCAGCAGTGTAACTCCGCTCAGCTACTGAGCGCATGCATCGATAGCATGTGCGCCGGCATACGGACAAATGGAATAGTTACGACGACAAATTCGAACATGCGCGTATGCATACAATGCCGGACGACGCATCGCGTCGATACGCTCAATTCATGTTCGAGCTTTCCGTAAAATTACATTTTCAAGAACGTCGCTGTCACATTAGGTACACATAAAAAAAAGAAAAGCTTACGGCCGGCCTACGATGCTGTCTTGGAGAAACAGCAGGCGGTCGTAGAATATCCAGGACTTTACCGAATCTTCCACTTCGCTGTCCTCGGCTCCAGCACCACTTTGCAGGACAGGGTGGCGGGCTTTGAACACCCGTCGGAACGAATCCCTCAGGTTCTTCCAGCGTGCCTTCACTTCCCCCACTGCGTACAAACGATGGTTCGATTGTTATTCATAGGATGAAATGCGCACGCACCGAAACCGCTGTGGTAATGTCATGGCCAAATAATTCCTAGGCAAGGCATGAATCAAGCTAGTGGGGACTCGGATTTGCTATGTGAAACATCATCTTGCATGCAACTAAGTGCTTCATGCTGTGAACCATGCCTGACAAATGCCCCTACTGCAAGCTCGCATATTTTAGCTTTATTGCGTTGTAACACCTCTTAAAAACACATTAGCACGACACGCAGCATGCGTCCAAAAATTACTCACCGTTGGATCCCATTGCGGTTGCGACACGCCGCCAAGCTACTTCTTTCAGTTGCTGGGACTTGTACAGCCGGCTCGTCATGTCCCATATCACGCTTTCTTTCTCAACTTCGTCGATAAGACGCTCGTTGAATTCGTGCTTTTCGAGGTTGGACATCGCTGCCTCACAAGAAGGGCCACCTCACACGACGACGATGTTGACATTGCAGCAAGCTACCATCGTTGCAGCAAGCTACCACCCAAACATCAAAACGAGCCGTCGATCAAAATTAACGACAAAATACGGCCGCTGCCTCGCTCTCCACGTGAGATGGCGTTGTAAAGAAGGTAGGCTATAACTTGCATTCATTGAAGTACGCGCCGATTGGAAGCATCAAGAGCAAATTGCAACCGAAGCGAGGATCGGTGATGCTGCCATGTTGCCGGAAATCGTCACGCTCACTTCCGGGCGACAAGCGATTTTTTTTAGTTTTCCAGAAAGCTGCGACGCGACAAGCGACGGCGATGGATGGCCCTCCGCGACAGCAAATCATGTCGCTCGTCGCTGTCGCTCGTCGCTGTCGCCCGGAAATCGCGTGCATGTGGTTGGGGCTTAACGGGCTCTAGAAACGCCGCTCTTACAGCTTTCGCTGTGACTGTGCTGCGGTTTCAGCGCAGGCCTGGCGTTTTCTTTGTCCTCCAACAACTGTTTAAACAGGGCCGTCTTAGTAGTTTGTACCGCCCGCTCCACCGCCCCGTTGGACTGCGGGTGTTACGGCGGTGTGAACGTGTGCTTTACACCTTGCGCTTTTAGAAAGCCTTGGAATTCATCAGCGTGAAATTGCGGCACGTTATCTGTTACTACTTCTAAAGGAAGTCCGTGCGCGGCAAAGAAAGACCGAACCACTGCCACTGTCATAGTAGCAGTAGTCGTGCTACATACTTTAACTTCTAGCCACTTACTGTAAGCATAAACTGCAAATAGGAACATTTTACCTTCCTTCTCGGCGAAATCAAAATGCACCCTTTCCCATGGGTGTTCGCACAATTTCCACGGGCTCAAACGCGCTAGCTGTGCTGCGGTTTGTGCGCTTTGACAAACGCTGCATTTTCGCACGGTCTCTTCCAATGCATCATCAATTTCTGGCCACCAAACCATTGACCTTGCAACCATTTTCATCTTTGTGATTCCGATGTGTTGTTCGTGCAGCAGATTCAAGACAACTCTCTGCAACTACCCTATTCGTACAAACAACGCAACCAGCATCAACAGAGAGTTCGAAACGTCGCACCCAGAATGGTTGCAGTTCTTGAGCGACAGCTTTCGTCCAGCCGTGCCAAATCATATCGCGCACTACTGATACTAGCTTGTCGCGCGTTGTTCCACGCTCTATATCTTTTGCTGTCAGAGGTAGTTCGGCCAGAGTGGCAAAATAAAAAAAAAATGTCTTCATTTTGCTCAGAGGTCTGGGGCAATGACAGTCTAGATAAAGCATCTGCGTTGCTGATTGCCGTGCCCGGCTTATGTGCAATCTTGTAGCTGTAGTTAGCTAGGAAAGCAAACCATCGATGTACTCTAGCTGTGGCTACAGCACTAGCTTTCCTTTTTGGGACTAAGAGCGCGGTGATAGGTTGATGGTCGGTAAGATCCTTAAAAGTTCGACCATACAAGTAGTTATGAGATCGCTTCACACCAAACACAATGCTCAGAGCTTCTTTTTCTATTTGGCTGTACCTACGCTCCGCATGTGATAGTGATCGCGACGCAAATGCTATTGGCTTATCTGTGCCGCCCACAACATGCGACAACACAGCCCCCAAACCGTACTCGGACGTGTCACACGTTAGCTGTATTTCTTTCTTGACATCATACAACTCAAGCACGTTTTCATTAGTAAGCATATCCTTACAGGTTCTAAACGCCTCATCACATTGGCGTGACCAATTCCATGCTGCTTCTCGACGCAACAAGTTATGCAGGGGCTCTAAAACCGTAGCCAGATTTGGCAAAAATTTTGAGTAGAAATTAACCAAGCTCAAAAAGGCTTTGAGTTGAGTCACGTTGTCCGGTTTTCGCGTCTGCTTGATGGCAGTTACTTTATCCGCCGTGGGATGCAACCCATTCTGGTCAACTTCATGACCCAGGTATCTGATTCGTTCTGGGAACAACTTACACTTATCAGTGTTGATCCGTATGCCACGTTCTCTTAGGCGTATGAGCACCTGCTCCAGCCTGTCATGACGTTGCTTTCTATCTGTGTCTTCGATGACAACGTCATCTAAGTAACATGCCGTTCCTGAGAGGCCGTGTAGGATCTGATTCATCACGGCCTGGAACACCGCCGGTGCACAGGCTACGCCGTATGGCAAGCGCCGGAACCTGAACAGCCCCAGTAGGGTATTGACAGTGAGCAGTTCTTGTGCTCGCTCGTCCACTTCGAGCTGTAAGTACGCCTTGGACAAGTCCTGAACCGAAAAGACCGTTCCACCATGCAGAGCGGGTGCTGGTCTACCTCAATGGCAGGATTTACCGTAACACGGTAGTCACCACAGAAAGAAAGTTACATGTCGGGCACGCAGACGCAAGGTTTCGCTTCGCCCGATTCTCTCGACAGAACAAGGGCTCGTGAACTTTTTCTATCTCTGGAGCACCAGAGCCATTTGCGTAAGAACGCAATCACTCGTATAGGAGTATAAAATCAATGAAAGTTGCAAC
Source organism: Rhipicephalus sanguineus (assembly GCF_013339695.2). NCBI lineage: Eukaryota > Metazoa > Arthropoda > Arachnida > Ixodida > Ixodidae > Rhipicephalus > Rhipicephalus sanguineus. The sequence continues at coordinate 63,751,134 of NC_051180.1, read as the reverse complement.
AATTACATCTGTTCATATGTGTTGCTTCATTGATTTAGCCGCGCGACTCCGTGCATTCACGGAGTTAGGAAGGTAGTTTTACTACTTCCATAACGTATGCTTTCGTACTGTCTAATGGACTTTATACACGCGTACACGCATCAAGCTGATCAAAACCGCTCTGAGTGCGTTCACTTGTACTGGAAGGCCTCTTGTGCCAGTCATATTGCAACGGGGCCAACAAAATCGGATCACGCGAGAGTGGTTAATGTTCGTATTGCGTGCTCGCGGTTTCATGCCGAGCAGCGCTTGCTTGACATCGGCAGTCAACATTCCGATCAATTTGAGCGACTGCAGGTATTCGTGTCACCAATGCGAAAGAAATGGAATGATTGGTTAGATTTCTTTATTTCTGTATTTTTGCTAATCTAAAACTGACTATGTTTAGCCTGCCAGGCACTCGTAAAATTCGAGAACAAATCATTTTTTTCTTGTCTGGCTCAATAAGGTCGACTTTTTCCTGGCTCTCTGCGGGAAAACGCGTACAATGCAAGTGCGTCACAGATTTCAGATACTCCCAAAGATAGAAAACTGATTCAAATAAAAATATAACTATCAGGACTCTCCAAAAATCTGTTTGTCAATTCCTCAATGGAGTTGCCAACCTTAGTAGAAATTGGAGGTTTGACAGACGAGCACCATTTGTTATAGCCCAAGCATACCTATTTGATATGTTCATTGAATTCGAAAACACGTTGCCGTTTGCGGCGTATCCGGTTACGGAAGGTATAAACCAATGCGGCCTAGTTGTTGGTCTTATCTGATGGTGCTGAAATGAAAACGACAAATGTACAACTTTTACTACAGCAACCAAATGCATCCTACTTGACCACTAGAGCGTGTTTTCGCAGTAGCCTAGTTGTAAACCCGTTGTCTTTTTCGTGTGTTAAAAGTACATGTACGCCTAGACAATGTTGAGATTGAGTGATGTCTATTACTCCCCCTCATTTGATTTTCGTCTGACTGGTTCATTTTGTGTTAAAACACTAGCGAACTCGCACACCTCGTCCATATAATGCAAAATATCATGCTCTTCTGATAGAACATTCAGCCTGCAAAAAGAACATTGTGAAACACACAACCAAGAAATTGTGTGAAAGAGAATTCAGCATAAAAAAGAAGAAAATTCCCAAACTTATTTCTCCTGTATAGGAGAGGACAGCAGTCACGCACATGCGTCTAATAGGTGGCTCAGAATAATTACTGTGTAACCAAAATTTTATTCTACACCGCGGCAGAGTTTCTCCTCGGGTTTTTCTGTAGCGACTAACGGCCAGTGAACCTCTTCAGAAGCAGTACGAGTAAGCACATTGTGCTCAGTCTGATTCCGTGAGCTCGCGCTTGGAGTAAGTGTCATTGTGGGAACATGAGGGAAAAAAATGTGTTTGAGCTTTTTCATTGCTTGCAGCTAAAGATATAGGAGTGATAGTTTCGGTATTATATTCTATTCGAGTATGACGGCGAAGCTCCAACCTGGAAAGCTAATTGGATTGGAAGCAATCTGTGTCGTACGTGCGCAGCTCACGTTTTCCGCCCATGTGGCGGAAATTGGAGTACCGGGGCAGGTGTGCGCGTAATGAAACAAAGGAAGCTGAAACACCCTTCTTTCTTCTGGCCCTTCCTATTCCAAGCAAAAACAATAGGCGCTAGCAGTCGTGCGTGAATTTCTTCTCGATAATTCCCCGCACGTCTCTCATATCCTTACTGAGGTATAATTCTTTGTTTGAACTGTGCCGCGGATTCCCTCAAGAAAATTATGGTTCAAATGCTGCAAGAAAGAACGTTCCTTCAGCACTTCTGCACGCTGAGTGATTTATCTACCGCGAGAAAACAGCTCATACAAAAAAAAGAGGTCCCACTTGCCCTGAAACCCAAAATAAAGCGGCTTCAATTGAATCCTCAAGCTTTTGTAGCATTGTTTTCAAATTCGTTTCAAAGCACAATTGAACGATCGTTGCTTTCACTTCGCCGCTGTAGCTATCCTAATAACTTGCAGTGCACTGTCAATCTTTCCGTGTCCCACATTCATTTATTTTTATTAAGGAACTTTTTCAAACGAAGCTTGCATTGACTGACCTGTGAAGCTGATGGTGGTCAGAAAAACCCACCGCCGGCGAAAAATAACTTTTTTTTTCGGGGCGGGGATTTGAACCTGGGTCACCCTGGTCCTAAAGAGACCGCCTTGAGCACTAGACAACGTACCTTTTTTTCTTTATTTACTGCCTTTATTCAATTCAGACAAGGAAATAAGTAGGGCTGGGAAAAGATACTTTGAAATTGTATGGCGACATGATACAAGGTACTCGCGCAAGAAGTATTAGAGATACAGATACAAGATACTACCGCAATAATTGTATGTGATACAATACTTGCCACTTGTATTTTAAGATACTTCGATAAATTGGCAAATTTGTTATTATAAATTCATATAATGTAGGAGAAAATGCCTATGCGCAAAAATGACTGCTTGAGAATTTCTTAAATGTGACAAATTTTGTTTCAGTTGAAGGAAATATCTGTTGGTATTTTCCTTCTTCTTTTGTACAAAAGTTTTGTCCTTCTTGCTCAAAGTAAATTAGTTTCATTCCGAAACAATTTATTCGGGTTTGTTTTAGGTGCTTAAGAAGACAGCTCTTCATGCACATCGCTGACAGCAGCTCTTGATCGTCATTTTTGTAATTGATGGGGGTCGCTTCTATGCTTGCCGACCAGCTAGCGGGTTGCCATCCAATCACTAGAGCTTCAATAAGAAGCCTTCGCACAATGGCGCGAATAACTGCGGGGAGTTTTATCTTGTCGGTAAAACACTGTTTACGCCATACCGAATCACTCGACAGGTGCAGCAGCAGCAAAACTGGTAACAAATTCTTTTTGGGACACATTGTGTATACGTAGAGGACATAAAAGTGCAAAGACTTTTCATGTTCTACTTATCTGCTGACGTAAAACGTTCGTTAATTGATATACTGACTAACGTGCAATCTGCGAACAGTCTTTTTTCAACAAGATAACATGTGCAGCCCAGAAACGCCTCAGACGTACTGCATTGTCGCGTGGTAGTGACGATGAAGAAAGTTCGAGTCAACTGGTAGAGACGAAACTCTTTATTGCGCTAACTTTTGCCCAGAAAACTAAGTAACTCAAAGTACAAGCAAAGCACTCTGTACAATGATGTCAACGATCACACTCATCGGCCGTCGGTAATATGATCATCGGCGGAACACCTCATATTTTATACGTCAGTGATCGAACCTTCCAGCGTTATCACTGGTGCTGGTTTAGGCTCCTGAATAAACTAGATACTCGCGTCCTGCGCGTAAACTTATTGGAACAATCTGAAATAATCGCAAATTTTCCAAGCATTGCGGCGCGACCATCGCTGAGCGGTGCTTACAAATTTTTGCGGGTTAAACCCGATCACACCACAATAAAGAAGTAAGAACGCGTGGCTGTAGCACGAAACGTCGCAGGGCACCGCTGGTATTCGCACTACTGCCACTTATAGTGCCGATTACCTGGCGATTAGTATTAATAAAAAAAAAACAGCAGTTGTTCCGTGTACGAATACAACCGATGAGCGAAGCTCCTTAGAAATGGGACGCAAACAACTATGCGCCTGATCTCGCTGCTGGCTTTCATGAAGGCGGTTGGGTGGGGAGCGGCTGGGGAGAGCGTCTGCTGCGCTCGGTGGCGGGAACGACTGAGCGAGGGAGTGTGCGGCGCTGGCAGCGCAGGGAGAGGGAGACAGGTGGGAGAGGGGTGCGAGCGGCGATGCGGCGAGGAGCTTCGACGGCGGCGACGGAACGCCGCGCGCGGCGTTCGGCGCGCGCAGTGTTTTATTGTCTTTTTGAACTCTTTTAGGCGTAGTGTGTTAGGAGCTGCAAATTATATCCTCTATGCGGCCTTCTATGTAGAAAAAAATTCAGGAGCCTTTCCTCTATTGGGGAAAGGGGGCAAGTCGTCGCCGGGTGGGGAGAACGTCTGCTGCTACCTTCGACAAAGCGTCCGTAGTGCGCTGGAATGGTGGTTGTGATTTCACAATCCACGATAAAGGTGGCGAAAGCGAAGGCGACCATTATAACCAGTTGTGCACAGAGCTTATTTCTTTTAACCTCGAATTTCTGGTGCCCTAGAACCAAACCGCTCAAGGCCTAAACATTCCCTGTTAAATCACCGGCCACTGCAACCTAAAGCAACGCTTAAGTGGAGGGAGTTTCGACGGCGGGGTACGGGCCTTAAGAGCTTCGCTCCTAATAAATTAGGGAGGCCTCAAAAATGAAGGGTAATACAAGCAAAATAAAATGGCGGTTCCATATCAAACAATCACAGTGAAAAAGTATTGAAACGCGATACAGGAGGCAACCCTAATAGCTATTACAATTAAGCTGGAAGTATTATCCACTTACCTGTTAACGTAAGACAACAGAAAATTCGGTGTCTATGGAAAATTGCCCGAAATGGCTCGTTGGGACGGTCATGAGAAAAAGGAAGTATTTGGTATAACAATGTATCGCGAATCCCCTTCCGAATATTTTTAAAGTGTCACCTAGTAATTTCTGTTATTGTAATGCTATCTCAATTTCGGTATTTTAGTAAACGATAAGGAAAATGCTTGGTACTGTAAACTCAAGGCACGCCCACATAATTATACAATCGTTTCCAAATTTCCTTGGTAGGACAGTAAACTCAAGCGAAATATAAATGTATAAACATTAGCAGAAATAAGGCCGACCGTTAAACGTAAGAATAAAGCAGAGAAGTTATTTTGGTAGCATGTTACGAAAGACGCTGCAATGACCAGGCCGGAAAGAAACGGTACATGGGCCTAGGGAATGTGCGGGATGCAAAAGGATAGCTAAGAAAGCATTTATACTAACAATCAAGTTACTATTTAAAAAAAAATTTCCTTGAATAAACACAGCAGGAAGAAAAAGTTATGGCCCACCAAAGTATCTTGTTTGCTCTATTAGATAAAGGTCAGCCTTCTATAAAAACTGCTACTGAATAATTCATCAGCGGAGATGATTATAAGGTCGCTGACCGAAACGAGACGATGTCCAACCTGCCGTGTTAAAAGCTGACGCAGATGTGCAGGCTCGCGTCGAAGGTTTTCAATGTCGGTTTTTTTTCGTTGGACGCCTTCATAAGTCTTTCGAAACAATGCGCCGAGGACACCTTAGATTCGTTGAGAGCGAGTGTTTTTTGTGCATCTCTTTAACGTTGCTACGCTGCTCTGAGACGTCTTGTGAAGTACTTGGAGCCTTCGCAACGTATTGCCAATGGCAAACGATTCTTTAATTAAACACAAAACAACTACGTGGCCGGCATTCGTCGGAGGAAAGATAATACGGAGCATTAAAAAAGAATAAAAGCAACAACAAAAACTATATAGGACACGCACAGAACAGCACAGCACTTAAAACAAACGTCGTTGACATCTTGTTTACTCTTTATGAATCCATGCGCCAGGGAGCGAACAAATTAGGGACCCTCTATACTGTGTTAACGGCTAGAGGCTGCCATTCCTTTCTTAAGCGTTGCACTTACATACCTGCCAAGTTTGGAGAAACGGAATCCGGGAGATGTACTCAACGGGAGGGGGGGGGGATATAAAATATGCTGACCACGGGGGGGGGGGGGTGCTGCGATAGCAATTATATGGACACTGTCAGCGGGATTTCGCGGTCGCCGCTGATTTGTACAGAGTCCAAACCGATAACATTGCTTACGCATCGTCAGTTTCATGTGCGAGTAAAAGCGCGCTAGCGCTAGAGACGAACGCGGTTGAAGCAGGATGAAACGACCCGGCCGTCCCCGTCGCGCGAAGGGCGCATGCGATAACATCGCTCCGCGTGCGAGGCCTGTCGTCGCTTGCTTACCAGTTATTTCGTCGGGCAAAAGTATGCGAGCGAACAGTTAAGCGTATCAAGGCTGAAGCTCTGCGGGCCCCACTTGCCTCTCCGAAGCGCAAGATATTGAATTCCTCGGGACAAACTGAGAAGCGCATCATCGGCAGGACGCGGCTGCAGCGCTATGACACATTTGCGTTGGCAGCACTGCGGCGCAAAGTGCACAACTACTTCATGCGCAATGAAACTGAGTTGAACCTTTATACCATCGTTAAAAAAAGAAGAAGAATCCTTTCTACTACGTGGCCAGACAACTTTGCTCATGTACAAAGCACTGGACGCGCGGAGCAAAACTGGATTTCCGGGAGATTTTTCTATGACCCGTACAACCGGGAGAAACGTTAAAAATCCGGAAGTCTCCCGGGTAATCCGGGAGACTTGGCAGGTATGCACTTAAAGATAAATTGGTCGACAGCTTCGCTACGCCTAGGAGGAGGAGGAAGGAAATGAATGAAAGGCAGGGAATTCAACCAGACGCGCGTCCGGTTTGCTACCCTACACTGGGGCAAGGAATTAAAAGAAAGAAAGAAGAGGGAAGAAGGCATTGTCAGGGTACATGTGCGCCTTTCCATTGCACACCTACAAGCGGTCGCTTAAACCGGTCGATTTTAAAAACAGTAGCAATGCTCGCGTGGCTTTGCTACTGTTTGCTACGCCGTACGGCCACGATCCGAGGATCTTCTCTTCGGAAAACGGTTTGTCGTATAGCCTGTTCATCGCATTGCGCAGAACGTTTCGATCGTTCACAAAATGTTCGCAGAAACACAGTACCTCTATCGTTTCGTCACTATTGCACCAACTTTTAAAAATACTGTTCGCGTCCCTGTATCGAATGTTACATTGCATGAAACCTATGTGATCCAGTTCTCATGTCACATTTGCATGTTGCTTCGATCCTTTATTGATGACAACAAAAAAGTGAGCAGAAGCATGCCCTGGAAACAACGAAAATAAAAATGACCGTACAAAGTTCAGTGATTACTTTTCTTCTCTTAGCAAAGGCATTTCCGACTTTCCCTTTCTACGCTGTATCTCAGGGGAAGAATATAGATTCAGTGCAATAGACACATCAAAGCAGACCTCGCTTGCGTTAATGCGACGGATGTGGAGTAGCTGACGTAGCACCTCGGCAGAAACCAGCTGACGCTTGCTCGGCGGGAATCTAGGGGGAACGGGGGCACATCATTTGTGGCTAGTGCAGCAAATGCATTGCGTCGCCAGCTGCTTTGCTCTGCCTTATTCGGCGTCGATAAGGACCTCACTTCTCGGCGAGGCATATACACCCGCCTCGAGTAGACGCAAGATTTCCGTATTTCTCCTGGCTTCCTCGTCTCCAGAGTCGCAGCAGGTCTGTTATCTGGAGTTTACGTATCTGCCTTTCTTTCACCTTTGTCGAAAGAAATATATAGTACGCACACAAGAACTTTGCTGCATATTTGAGGGTTTAATCGAACGTGCCGACAGCAGTGTTTAGAGGCTGTACCGCTTGGCCACCGCTGTTGCTCATAGTAAGGTCGTGGTTACAGATTTGTAAAAAGTATGGAAGTCATCTGGGGTTCATTGAACAATTCTCCAAATAATAGCATAGTGGCTGAAATTTACCATTCAAAGATGAATTCGGGAAGTTTTTATAGAACTGACATTTCGAAGTTATTTCCGTGTCGATGAACATGACATCAGAATATTGCTGATAAACCTTTGTGATCGTAACAAATCAGGACGCTGTATTTGCTGAAATTTACGAGGTGTATACATTTTGGTTCATTTATTCTGTGTCCATCTATTTAGCTACGTGCCTTTTGAATTATCTTGTATTTTGTTTTCTCTTGTCACCGCCGTTCGGTGGTAAACGAAATGTACACAAAGTACAGCAGTTTGTCGTGAACACATCGCTCCTAGTACAACACTCTCAGCTGCTCGTAAATGAGCTTACATTAGCAAACTATTTTCAACCTGTTTAGTACACCCTGCACTAAATATTATTGACAACCAACGAGCGAGCTAAGCTTCAAGCGCGGGATGCAGATAAGCGGAAGCATAGTTCGCAGATTGCAGCTCGTGTTCACAAACTCATCTCTAAGACAACACCGCTTCAATCCCCGCTCCTCTTCACAGACGCACCTTGCCGTAAAAGCACACCTCTGGAAACATGTAGAGTTGTTTGACGAATAAAATTGGCTGGCTTAATTTAAATGCTCTGCTACTTCCAGTTTACTCGCAATATTTATCCCAAGTAATCGTAGTTCGCTACCCAGCGCTAACACCGTAGACACGTTTACTTAGTTTACTTAGCTGTTTACTAGTTTACTTAGCTGTAATTAGCTAATGCTGGGGGACTTAACTCTGTTGCAGCCCGCCCGTATTGTGGCCAATTCGTTAGGACGGCATGTTTGCGTGGAATTTCCGTGTGGAAAGTCAGATCACTGCTCAGGTCTTAAAATATCGTTTATCTGCAGGTCGTCTTTTTTTTTGGTTAAGGAAGTGCATTCAGTAGCTCAGGCTTCATTGCACATTTATTCACTTTCTTTCCCCAGTTTGGGTTGGGAAAACTGCTATAATTTCTTTTCCCTTGGTAAATAAATATTTTCTCGTTGACTTCCAACAAACTGTGGTTTATGTCGTTTCATTGTACTTTCCAACCACCCTATCTTCTCCCTTTTGGTCCGATTATGAAACTCGGCAGTTTTTGACTGCATGTGCCACGCGCCCTATAGCTTTGAGCTGCCTTCTTTCTTGTAGTAGGCTAACTCCTTCGCTAAAACCTGTGGTGTTTCTTTTGCTTTTTCCTTTTTTGTAATGTGTTTTTCGGCTTCCTCAGTGGCAATACTTTCATAACGCCGCGACACTCACCCGGTAACTCGTCTATGAAATCCAAACCCTAGAATCGATATCTGACAGAAGTGTTATATTTCGAGGGTATACACCCGAAGCAGTGACTAACATTTATAGCTGTTGTAGGCATATCCCTCCAACAAACATATTTCACTGTTTTCTTGCGTATACAAATTCATTTCTTGTGTACTTGAATAAAGTTACGCACCGCAATATTTTACGCTGCTTTAATTTAAACATTAACATTATTTTTACAGTAAAATTTTATATGCCTATTCTGCATTAATGTATTCTTGCGTTAACTAGGCTCCCAAATTTGCATTCTCTAGATTACCTCCATCAATAACGCAGGTAATAATGTTTACCCAGCGCTTACTTTTTCTTCGTTGCTCATTTACTTTATATGCTCGTTGCATGCACTAAGCTTGCGAAAGTTTTCTTCAATTGCCAAGGAATTATCGTGGGATTCTTCAAGGCATAATAGAGTGTGCTGTGCATGCTAGTGCTTCTGTCTGAGCTGAAGCGCCCAGAAACGGGCACAGTTTCGAGGCGAAGTGCAATTACACAGGGCTCTTGCTACTTGGGGACTCGGGTTGCTCAATTATGGCCTTGCCACTGTCATCAAAAGTTTTAGAGCACGAAATCTTCGCCGCCGTCTAAGGCGTGAGGATCGCGAAAAGAAAAGGATGTTCATTACATTTCGGCAGAGTACTCTTAACAGCTGAGGAAAAACGTGCACCGTTGTTTTTAAAACAAAAATGAAAAAATAGGAGTTTTCGATGATTTATAAGTTATGCATGAAGGTACGCGATGCGAATGTGCCTCCGCCTAACATGCAGTACTTTTAAGCAACATGTTTTTTTTTTCTTTTTTTTTCATGAAGGTAATGCCTTAGTGAGGCAATGTAGTTCTGAAAAGCTTTGCTAAAGAGGAAGGAAGAGAACGACAGAGGCTTGACCACCGAGATAGGAGAACTAGCGGTGCACCTCATGCACAAGTATGTAGGGCATCTTTAAAGGTGCCCTGCAACACTTTTTGAGCAGGGTCAAAAAGCGCTGCCAATCGGTAGTCGAGGCTCCCGAGAACACGCGAGCCAAATATTATAGCGAAGCGAGCGGCCTGGAATTTACAGCAAATTCTCAAAGTCAGCTGAAAATTCTTCTCTCGACAAATGATGTATTAGTCCGCAATATATGACGCGATTGTCGGCAGTTCCACCATTGGCTGATGTTATAATCATGATAACACCCTCATTATTACCTTCGTTGTCAATATTGAGTTCAATAAGTAGATAATATGTATGTTTACATGGTGTTATGCCGTTAAAACACCAAACAAACATTAATATTAGCACTTCCGGTCTCACCGACAGCTCGTCTGCTCGTAGTTGCGTGGTTGCGTTTTCTTCACAATGCGCAGTGCCGAAATCGTGAATATTTCTGTGCTTTTGACCATCGCCGGTTGCCGTTGAGAGTGGCAGCCGTTCCAGTGTTGCCTCGTCAGCTGGAAACTGCATCGTCGGCACGTTCTCACGGCCGACCGAGGCAGCGGTGCAGCATTTCTCCGATAACAATGCTGGCGCCGGCTAGTTTAGGATACATGTGTTCGCTGTATGGCGAGAGTCCCGATTGCTGTCTGTTCAGTATCTGTTCAGTATCGCTGTCTGTTCACGACACAGCAACCAAGCAGACCCGCATTTTCACGGTAGCTGCAGACAGCCGGGGGATGGGTCCGCGCCGGCCCGATGCCCCACGATCCTTTCTTCTAGTCTTTAGCTCTTTGTTGTCAGCGCACACTCGCTGTGCGCCCGCATTCGAAGAACAAACAGCATCGAAGTACCGCCACTGGGAGAAGGGTGGACGCAGCTTTGCCTTGTTGAATACGATTCAAGCGTGAGCAGTGCGACGAGGCGGTGTATCGGAGTGTGGGTCGAAACTCATCTCAGCTGTCATTCGTTTCAAACGCTCACGCAGGTTTGCGTCCATGGTTGGCAGAGCGATGAAAACACTACGGCAGTTCGAGGTGCACACCCAACATTACCAAACCGACTCGCAGTTATCAAGCACGCGCGATACACGGTGCGATGGGCTCCGCTCGACGACGACCACGCAAGCCGACCGGAAGTGGCGCCACAGACCACGTGGTTGCGCCGAGACGCCAGAGAAAAAAAAATGAAGAAAAAATGGCGCCGGCGCTGACGTAACTCTTCGGCGCCTCCTCGCACCTCCGCCCTCCCTCCCTTGACGCCCCGCGCAGCTTTCCGCGCGCTCGCGGCGTTGAGTGGAGGGAGAAAGCTGCGGAACGTGATCTCTATAATTTGGTTACACCACTTAGATTTCAGGGATTCGAAACATTTTTGCGGCATATGACTCGTGAAGAGTCATACGTCAATAATGAGACTATTCCGATATAACTCAAAAAGGCGTTGCAGGGCCCCTTTAGGACTCCGGGGCTATATTAAGGGCCCGCCCTACTTGTCCTAAGCGCACCAAGGGGGAGAGCACCTTGCTGCTTTCGGCATGCCGCTACATAATTTCTAACGGGCGCAACAAGAAAGGCACCTCGCGAAATGAAGCGGCGCAAAAGTACACACAACTTGTGGGTATAAAAGTACGCACAATTTTGTGACACAGAACGAGACAAAAATACGCACAAAACTTCGCGCAATCTTACACACTGTGCGTCTTTGCACTGTATACTGTCAGTTATTCCTTCAGCCCCTCAGTCATTTCTGTGCTGTGTATTCGAAGAAATATTTTTGCATTGTGCAGTAACGTAACAAGCATTAGCAACGATGCTTCGTGCACAGCACAGCAATTTTTTTCTTAGATTAGAAGCATGATCTGGTAATCTTGGGTGTTTATCCCATTCCATGATAGAACACCAATTCTTGAGGACTCGAACATCCGTAACTGGCGGGTGACGTTAAAGTTAAAAGCTATGAATGTAATTTACACTTGTGGCTTATGAGGTTGAGGTTGATATAACCGTGCCCATGAAAACAGTTATTTTACTTCTCAAGAAAACAATTATTAAAGCGCATATTCGCGTTTCTGAGGCGATATGCAACAAATTAGTCAAGTTCATACAAAAACCATACTGACCATAAGTAGACCAGTCATAACAAGAAGTTTTTATATGCGTTTGCTTTGAAGACCCGCTTGTAAATGCGAAGCATTTCTTAGCGCACCAAATGCACTTTGAGCGTTTCTATCTACGTATCTGCCTATCGATATATGTAGCCGCCTACGTCTCGGTGCTCTCGTGATCGCTTTCTTAACTGGGTGTAGACCGAATGTGGTATGGTAGGGTAAGAGGGCTTGACAAATGAGACTGTCTGGTACTGACATGAGTAACGTGAAAATGTTGTCGCGACGTCATCAACCCCCTTTCCTCTAGACACGTGTGTCACATAACCATATACCACAGGCCGTGGTATGCGGGTTTGCGCCACAGGTGATTTAACTGACATCAGCAGCGTTGACCTGACGAAATCAAAGAATAAAAATCAGGATCCCGGCAGGCATCAAACCAAAACATTCTGCATGGCAGACAGGTAATCTACCACCGAGCCATGCCAGGTCTTGAAACTACTTGCAGGCGTAAGGTTGGTGCAATGTCGATTGGGGTTGCAGTGATGGCTAGCTTATTTTATAACAAAGCAATACACCTTACATAAGATGCAGGCGTGATGTCGGGTTACCGTCAATTGTGGTTCCAATGTTGGCTCAACCTTTATAGCAGTATAATAAACATTACATTTGTATTCTCATGATTTAGCAAGTTATATTCAAGCATTGCTCGACTCCGGAAGACTACGCTACCGAAAGGTACTTATGATATTCACATGATCGCACCGTAAAGTGCACGTCGCTTCACTAATACCGATGTCTGTGCTCTAACGTGAGGGTTGGCGTTACGTCAGACTATTTGTTACGCTTCAAACGCCAGTGTAGTTGACCTTCCTTGTTAGCCCACGACGCGCACACAACTACTACACTTCTAAAAACAAGTAGATCCACCTTGAAACTCTCGACCAAAATTGAAAAACTGATTCCCACAAGGCGTGCGATCTGCCAATTTTTTAACACGAAAGTGTCTTATGCCGGGGTCCACCAAGACTTCAGTGACGTATTTCCGTCGCGGAAATGACGTCGAAAATTGCACACGACCAGATCGCAAAGAAAAAAGGATTCCTCAACGGGAGTCGAACCCATGATCTCTCGGTCAGGCGCGTTGCCCACTGCGCCACCGTCACACACTCTAGAGGCTTCACAAATGTGTCTTTTATATCTCACATTTTCCTCTCACCGAGCTCTTGGTCGGCGGGGTTGCCTTCTGGGAGCAGTAAAGCGAAGTAATGCAATATGGCTGTAGCCTGCATGATTAGCTCCTACAATTTGTCAATTTTGCAAAGCGCAATTTTGCGAACGTCTTAACACTCCGCGAGGTGGCGACCTTAGCCCAAGCCTCGGCCTCGCTCAGAGCATCCATCTATGTTGAAAAAAGCTCTGCGACGCGCGGCTGCCCAGGCCTGTCTCGCCTGGGTGTAACACCGCGTTACAGTGAACTAGAAACCGCGTTCCCCGCTTACGCTCGCCCCGAGAGAAATCGCGGCCGGGCTAAAGGGGACACACGACACGCGTTACGTTTCCCTCTAGTCCGGCTGTAGTGTTAACTCTATAACATGCCGCGGGATGGTGACCTTATCCCAAGTTATGCGCCCTTTCAGGGACGCTCTTTGGGTGTCACACCGCTTTCTCTGATTGCGCTCTCACCGTCTCTAAGTTCTGTTAATACTATTACGTTTATACTTCAATTACAGGTAAGACTTCCCGCAATTTTCCTTGCTAAAATGATAGTTTGCTTAGTAGTCTTACAAATAGTAAAAAATATGCCTCCTCTGTTCACCCGATGCTGTATTTACGCATATGTTATACAGTAAAACCTCGGTGATACGAATGTCGCGGGGTTATCAAAAATATTCTTATCATCCGAAATTCGTATCACCAGAAAACATAGAAAATTAGTATGTGACAAAAGAAAGTTGGCATACGTTCTGATTCAGTGTTTCTCAGGACCGCAGCGACGTCATGAACAGCTAGGAATGATTGCCAGTAAAGTTTGTAGACGTCAACGATCATACTTGTACTCGTAAACATACGGTGCATGTGCGCGTGTGTAATTAATGAACCAGATGTGTTGTGCTCCGTGACCGCTAGTATCCCCTTCCTAACCTTATTACGCTTTTTTGCAAGACTATTTAGTACTGTGGCGAAAGTGACTTAAATAGCGCTTCGCGCACGATAGATAGAGGCGAAACTCCTTCGCCAAGACCGTTCGCTTCGTCTCTTGGGGTCTTCGTCCACCTTTAATGGGACTTCATGACGGACCCGCAGCCGAAGTTTCAGTCTTGTTTCATAGAACGTCTGATTGCGGGGACACGGCTTGCATCGACGTGACAAGCACGTGTTAACACAGTACGTGTTAACACAGTACGTGTTAACACAGCACGTGTTAACACAAAGACGCTGCTGCCTCGAGCACAGGAGCAGGCGTCAACGCGTCGGAAAAAAAAGCGCGACGTCAACGTCATCTGTAATCTGAACGCGAAGGCGCCTAAGGGCCTCCAAGATTCGCGCGCACTATCTCGGAGGCAACGATGCATCGTTTATGGTCGCGCAGCGCGCATGCCCGCGCCCGCGCGTGACTGCCGCGTCTTGCGCGACAGCGCGGGCGGCGCCTGTTCGTGCCTGTGCCCTAGCGTGCGTTCGTATCAAACGTCACGGGGTGCAAATCGGTTCGCAAGAACCGTACTCCAATACATTGCAGGCTAATGGGCCTTGGCCGGGACCACATAAAAATTCGTATCTTCCCGAAATTTGTACGAGCCGTGATCGTATCACCGAGGATTTACTGTAGAGTGGATTACTAACACGACCGAAAAAAAAAACATTTATCTTCTAGGCTACCAATGGCGGCCATTAGGCTAGTCACTAGGCTTCTGAAAATGAAATGTCCTATGCGATTATTGTGTTTCGAACTTTTTCATCAGCCATATCTTTTATGGCTTCTTTAGCCGCTTTCTTCATTCGCGTGTATAGAGTAGCAAGATCGAACACGGCGGAACTCACCGTTGAACGTTCCTATAATATTTATTTTTCTGCATTTAGCCTGTTTTGCACGATTTCGGAGAAATTAGCGGCTAGACACTGTCAGGAGTGTCTTCTGGGTAACGTCGCATCGCCTTGCTGTTTTTCAGGCACGTAGAGGAGATTCGCTCGAAATGACATCAAATGTAGCACCGTGTAGAACACTATGCATGCACACTCCTTTTACAACAGCAATCGGCTAAATGCAAGAAAGCGACAGCAGCCATCGGCGTCGGGGTTTCGAAGATGGTTGAACAAGCTTCAGCCGTCTTTGTTCTCTTATAAACCGGTGTGCGAGTCGCGAAGCAATTACAACGACTTCACGGCTTTGCCCTCCTGCACTGTGGAGCATTAGCGAGGCAGGGTATTGCCACTGCTCGGAGTTAGGGCAGGAACAGCAAAAAGGATGAATGGGGTGGCGTAGGAAACTCCATACATCTACTCCCTTGCTTTCCGTACAGTTTGTCTTTCCTCCCCTGGTATCGGGAAGGATGGGACCATGGCAGGCCCTAACAAAAAAGAAAGGCAGTTCTCGTCGCAGACACGTAACGGTCGTTCTTTCCTGCAGCATGACCGTGGAAGGGCGCGGCTTAGACAAAGTGACCCTTCTCTCACTCTATTGAATGCGCCTATGAGATACTCCCAAGAACTGCCCAAGCGCACAATGGTGGGAAACCAATGTGCTTTTTTTCTTTGGTGTTTAGCAGCCAGTAGCCATGGCGACACTGCCAGAAAAGTATAACTCAAGGACTGCATGTTTTATTAGCCGGTCGTAATGGAGGGGCCCATAAAACTTCCAAATTATGAATGAGAAAGCAGCGCTTGGAAACGCCAATGATTTTTTTCCTTTAAGACGTCGTACAAGGCCAGAGGCGGGTGTTTCCTTTAAACCTGTTCGCGTTTGGTGTCCCGCAGGGATGCATTAGACGAATGATTTGTTTTCAAAATATGCTGGCCCCATAATTGTTTTGTTTTGATTGCTTCCTCTGCAGCTAACTCGGAAAGAGTGCTTGGCTCACCACCTTTGTTGAGAATTGGGGCGTTGAGGTAGTGTTACCTTCAAGGCGAGTCATGTTTGTTATCGTTGTGCACCTAGTAAAGCTGCAAAGGCGGCCTATCTCTCCTATAGTTGAGGCTCCCGTATTGTAATGACATATTCCTCATTGCTGGTGTATTTGGCTCAATAAGTCAATGAAGCGATTTATATCTGTATCAGTGTTTTTTTTTACGTCTGGTTCAACTCCCAGTGAGGAACCTAGAATTAATTTATCATTGTGTGTAAGGTACCTATCCCCGCAATCTTTGGCCCAATTAATACGTCAAAGGGATCCCTCAAATGTTGGAAAATTTTATCTAAACTTGTTGCGTGTGAGCACGCCGATTCAAATTGAAGTGTCTGTTATGCACCCGGAAAGCATAAGGGCCGGGATAAACGTGTGGTAGTGTATTTCGCATCCGTAGAGCACGGAACGTGAGCCCTCTCTGTAAAGGATACAGTATTGCTATCTAAGCACAAATGCCCGACCACAGAAGTTTCTTCAAGTAAGACACGTAACGTGGCTGGCGTTGAGAGGGAAGAGCCCAGTGAATAGAAAGCGAAGGAAAACAGGGATTGCGCTTTCTGTACAAGCATTTGTTAAAAAGACGAGAGATAACCAAGAGCAATAAACAGAGAAGCCACAGTGACAGGCAGTGGCTCGCGCCTGATTTGTCGGAACATGAGAAGGCTTCGGGCAGCAGACATACTCAACTAAAAGAGAAGGTAGATATATAAGACATTAGGTGCACCCAAGGGAAAAGAAAGCGTACAAGCTACTGCGAGCGCGTCTACAAGCGCACTTTGCCCTAGGATCTCCGGGAGGAAGTGGAAATGTGTACGTGATAGGGGTGGGTGCGGTGGCGAAATGCGAGGACTGGCTTCGGAGCTGTCAGCAGCAAGACACTTCTGTAGTGGGACGGATACGGTAACAGCGGAAGTCGGTATCCGGCACAGCAAGGAAGAGATCAGAATGAAGAGCTAACTCTTCTCGCTTTACAATTGCTAGGAGTTTGCGCAGCGCTCTTCACCCTCGTAAATGATTTAGGCGACATCAGAGCGTTTTGCCCAATTGTTAGACATGGATCTGTGTAATTATGTCTAACAAAAAGGCAATGTTTCTTTTATCCATCAATTTTATTTGTCACCCTTGCCAATAAGCAATCTTAAAAGGATATGATCAGTTTTGATGGATCAAAATAGTAGCTGGATGCCCGTGGGAACACCTCATGTGAAGAAGTATCGTGGAATCTCAGGCCTAATCCTCAGAAGTTTGCTGAAACTTTCCACACTTCTTGGGTGAGTTGTTTTCATTTTCTTCTACAAATATTATTGAATTCTTCGGGATACCTAAGGCATGTTCACATCATCGACATTTGTATTTACCTTGTCTTGCCTGTGTTATTATTAGAGTGCGCGTGACACCCTCGAAGAGGGGGTTTGAAGACCTCCAGAGTAACGGCGAAGGCTTGAGTGGAAGATCAACGGATTATAGTGAATACGTCATCTGCACAACACTCAATGTCATCGAGGCAGGGCGACTACCGCAATCTGTCATTCGCATTTGGCATAAAGGTTGTGCAACTGACCCACATTTAAATGAAGTATGCGGTTCGCTCATGCTGCTTGCTACTTCACAAACAGATATATTGGCATTCGGGTGCAATGTGTGATGGATATCCCTGATAAAGCGTGCATATAAGATGTAAAAAACGGCAAATCAAACCAGACCTGACGCCTTAAACGTTCTTTTTGACATTTTTATTCCTAGGCTTTCGTTTCGCAGCTTGCGAGGTTGTTTTTTTTTGTTTTTGACGAACGTTTTAGCAGCTGGGCACGGTAAAGCGCAATACGCTAATATACAAACACCCAGTAAAAGCAGTCATCCTACAGGTTGTCTACCGATACAAGAACCAAAGTGTGGTCCGCCACCACTGGGTTAGTCAGAGGGAAGGGGGGAAGGGGTCAAAGCTCCCCGTCAAAATTTTTACAAGTTTGCGTTTGTATTTAAACCCACCCCCTTATCCCGTCCACCTGAATGAATTTCTGGCTACGACATTGTTAACCACGTATGACAGATAATGTCAAAAGATGCACCCGCATAAAAGAAAGTAAGCCACAAAGAGCGGAGAGCTACTGAAGAAGTGCGATTTAAGAATTAAAGTGCAAGAAAAAAACAATACATAAAACAGGGTAAACAAGAGCCACAACAGAGCCGAACAAATAAAAAAATGGCGTAGCTTGCGATGAAGGCGCAATACTCAAAAGATAGTGGAGCTGTTGGGCGCCTATGTAGCCTTGGCTTTTGCTGTGTTGCTAGGTTTTGCATTTTTTTCCTTCTGTGTTCCTCTATTTCTTCGTTTTAGTCTCTATTTCTTTTTCAGCATTTTTAAATGCGAAGCATGTCTTAGCGAAACTTTGGCACTATGAGCGTTTCTATCTATCTATCTATCTATCTATCTATCTATCTATCTATCTAGCCGCCTACGTCTGGGTGCTCTCATGGTCGCCTCCTTTACTTGGTGTAGGCCACAATTGGCATGGGAGAGTAAGAGGATTTGATGAATATGACTGTCGGGTCATGATATGAATAACGTAAAACTCCTGTCGCGTACGTCGTCAAACCCTTTGCTCCAGGCACGTGTGGCATATACCCGTTTACCACGGGACGCGGTGTACGGGTATGTGCCACAGGGGACTGGCAGTTTACCTCTACCCAGGAACGGCGAGAACAGACATTGGTAATTTAAATGAGGGAGCGCTAAGAAAAACCGACATCGGCTGCGTTGACCCGACGAATTGAAAGAATAAGAATTAGGATCCCAGCAAGAATCGAACCCATGTATTCCGCGTGGCAATCAGATATTCTACCACAAAGCCACGCCACGTCTTGACACTGCTTTGGAAAAACACCCTATGCAAGCGCCATGTCGGTGCAACGTCAATTGCAAGAACGTCAATTACAAGAAAGCAATAAACAGTACATACGTACGCCTACGATGCAGGCGTCATATCAGGTTAACGTCTGTGGTTCCAGTTTTGAATCCGCTTTGATGGCAGTATAATAAACATTACATTTGTATTCCTATGATTCAGAAAGCAATAATGAAGCATTGCTCGGACCTGGTAGAATCCAATAACGAAAGTTACATGTGATATTCCCATTATTGCACCAATAAAGTGCACTTAGTTTCGATAATACTGATGTATGTACTCAAACGCGAGGGTTGAGGTTACGTCGCACCATAAGTTAGCCTCTAAACGCCAGTGTTTTCGACGTGCCTGGTAAGCCAACGATGTGTACACAGCTACTGCACTTACAAAAATCCACCTCCTAACGCTTGTCTCAAAGCCGTAAAGTACAGCATAGAAGTACTCGCTGACTGCTTCGCAAGAAACCGATTCCCACAGGGCGTGGGATGTGCAGAATATTTCCCTGTTTATTTGTATTTTTTAGGGGCGAAGCTCCTTAAGGCGGCACCCGTTCGTCCCTCGTAGTTGTCGTAGTCGTAGTGCGTAACCAGTCGTAACGCTAGTACCAGATCTTGACCTCCAAGGTGGTGCCGGTGGGAGATTTTTCCTGTGCGTTGTTGAACAATAAAAAATTCGCAGCGTGCGCGTTAACAAAAAGCCGAATTCTTCTGTCTCTCATTCCCCATTAGCAGCCATTGCCATGTTCCAGTAGGAAACGTTAGTAGAAGTAGAAGTGTAAGTGTTAGCTAAAAGCCGACTTCTGTCTCTCATTCCCATTAGCAGCCATTGCTTACCTCCAAGGTAGTGCCTGGTGAGATTTCTCCTGTGCGTGATTAAACAATAAAAATTTTGTTCAAAACGCTGTTGATTGATGAAATAAACCAACGAAAGACGCCAGATGTTTTCTAAAAGCAAAACGAAAGAACGACAAATGTTTCTAAAGCAAAACGAAAAGACGCCAGCTGCTTAACGAAAGACGCCAGATGTTTTCTAAAGCAATGGTTTTCTAAACAATGAAAATTCACAGCGTACATGTAAAATTAAAGTGAGCTGCAAGTCGTCATAACTCATCGAATCTTTAGTATAAACGCGCCCGATCTCACGTCGGTGATGATGTACTGGGCAGAATTCACGGAAGATTCACGGTTTACCGATGAACCTCCGCAGCTTCGCCCACTCATCATCATTCACTCCGTGGATATGCTGTGATTTTTCTCTCTCTCTCTTTCTGTTTCTTTTTTGCTTGTTCTATCTTTCTTCCTCTTTCATCCCTTTCTCTTTCTCTCTCTATTTCTCACTTGTTTCCTCCTTCTTTCTATTGTTTTCTCTCTCTATCTCACGCTCTATTTCTTTCTCTCTGTCTCTTTGATTATCTTTTTTTCTCTTTTTCTATCTCTACATTTCTTTCTATTTCCCTCTTTCTCATTCTTTCAATGCTATGATTTACTCTCTCCCTTCCTCCTTTCTGTTATCCTCACCATCACATCTCTCTTCCTCACGTTCACTTCCATTTCCCTATCCCTTGCTGCTCTATACCCTACAGTCTAGGCTCTGCTGCGCTAGCGTGCCTAGGTAGGCAAGTGGTTAGGACGCTCACCTTCTGATAGAGGGTACGCGGGTTCGAGTCACGCCTTGTGAAAATTTTGTTTTCGCCAAGAATTGCTCTTTTATTGCGATAGCAATTATGTGGACAGTCTCGGCTGATTTTTGCCGTCGGTGGCCGCCGTCATTCACCGTATATATGTATATATATATATATATATATATATATATATATATATATATATATATAGAAAAGCCACAACGAAAAATAACTCAGAAATTCTTCCCGACGCGCGGAATCGAACGGGCGACCTCTCGCTTTGCAGCCCGCCGCGTTAGACGTTAGGCCACGACAGCCTGCTAACGGCGAGCTATTTATATACACCATGTAATTCAGGATGCTTTCCTAGTGGCCACATAGATGGCGCGACGTGCGCGCGCGCTTTAAAGATCGTCGCCCCGCCCCTGTTTCTCTTTGTCTTTATATTTCTTTCTTTTTTTTCTGTCTCTCTCTCAGTACTCGTTCTCTCACCCATCGGGGTTACTACAGCCCACGCCGGAGAAATCGCCGCACGTGTTCGGGGAGCGAAGCAGAAGAGGATGAATATGAAAAAGAGGATGTAGAGAGCGCGTGCTGTTTCATGGTGATCATTTCTGTTTCTTACAGAGAGAAATTACGGCGAGCTTAAGCATCTTCGTTGTTACTATATCTTCGATAATTTTGGCCTGCCAGTGATCCTTCTTTTCCTTCCATATCGTTCCATTCGCGAAAATCAGGCTGTTGTTTTATTGTTTATTCACGTAACACCCGATCCTTCAGCATAAAATAAGGTAATGCAGGGCGGGGAGCGGGACCTCCTACTCTTGTACAATTTCTTGTTTCTTTCTGGCAGCAAAAAAAATAATGCCCCTGAGCTGGCCACGGTAGGCCACGTCCATCAAATGAGGCAGTGTTGACCGGGGCTAAACAATGGTGGCAGCGCGCCTAAACAGAGTGCAGAGTGAATGAAAGTTGAAGGAAGGAGCGAGAACCCTTGCACTAAAAGTCTGAGATCCTTTCCGAAGTGCACCCGGCTGTCCACCAAGAGAATGCACAAAGTAAATAATCACTACGGGCTGGATGACAAATTGAGGTTAAACGCCAATAAACCTATGTTTGAGAGATGTCTGGCACTTTGCCACTTGCCGTGCTTTGGTTCAAATATGTGGAGAAAAAATATTTGCCTTGGGATTCATCTGGCGTGTCACCACTAATATATGAGCCTTTAAAGGTTCCAAACAATCTCAAGGGTTTTAGAAGCGGTCTTAAAAGTGAGATTTTTTTTGCACTTAAATACGTTCAGTGCAGCAACACGCCAAAACTGGACAGCTACGAATGTTTTAGTGCAGTGTAATTTTGTGTCAACCTAACGCCATTTCCGCTATGCCCTAGACGCACCTAGAAATAATTCACACATCTGAGTCATAAGATACCAGTACACCAACATAATTTGCGTGAAACCCGTCTAATTTGTACTAATTCACGGTCCCACGTCGCGGCATCACGGAAACTTGTGCACCGTTTGTGATTACATTTTATCCCGTTTGATGAGATGAATATGCAATACAGTAGAAGGCATATAGGCGTTAGCGATAATTTTTATTTATTCCCGAGAGTATACCATACTAACAGACGTCAATAAAAATTTATGCGGCGAATGTGACAATATCTTTATTTACACAAGGGTTTTTAGCTCGCTTGTTGGCTTATGCTCATTACACCAAGGCATCGCGAAAAGATGAATGAAACGATAAGATATTGCGCAGTGCCTTCTCTTGTCGGTGCGTAGTCCTTGTCTTTTATTCATCCCATCTTTTAGCAATAATATCTGGAATTACGTGTGAGTGCCAACATATTGTATATCTCTGAACTTCGTTCAGTGCCCAAAGAACACAATGAGTTCGTTTTGTTCTACAGTACTCGCGCTGAGTTCTTCACATGGTTGGTCCGAAGTGGACTGCATTTTGATAGTGTCTTTATACCGTGATGGACTTTCAATTTATCATTATAGAATACAGTGTATAGTGGTCAATATTTGATGAAGGGGGGTGCTTTCTACGCTTGTTCTTACGTTGTGGCCAACAGCGATTAACAGACATAGCTGGTATGCATAGCAACGGTGACCCATGACAGGAGACGCCGTCAAAAAATGATAAGGTTCCCTCACAGCGTCTTCGCTCATAAATTGAAACATGTGTCAACTCTATTTAGCAAGTTGTCCTGAGCCCCCGAAACAAAATTTAAAAAAAACGGCAAGATAAAACCAACACCTTAAAGCATGTTGCCACCCTCTTCCATAGTCTTTGCGCTGTGGCGAGCACTGAACAGTCGCAAGCTGCACCTCATTATGTCCTAGCTGTGGCTGCCACCCAGTTGGGCCTGACCACTTTCACAAACTATTTAAAGAGAACACGTTTAAGAACTTTATAGATGTCTCTTTCGTGTATATATGTGTGTTTGTGACTGTACGTATTATTTGTGTGTATATTTGATCACTTCATATATCATAGTCATCGCCTAACACCTGGAGAAGCAAGCCAGGTGATAAACCAGACTAACATCACCGGGATGATCACTAAAGAGTGCTATATTTACGTTTGAAGTTCAGTTCCTGTCGATGTCAAGGCAAACGAAACAATGAAATGCTCTGTGCATTAGCATTCTGCATCTTCAATGCAATACAGTACATCATTTAGGTATCATGTAGCTTTTCTCAATCTGCCAGTCAGTTAGCTTTACTAAAAAGAAGTATACGAATGCACATGACAAATGGTACGCCAAAAATAAGTCTCCTGGTCAAAAATCAGGTAAGCGACCTCATACACAACGCAATGTTAAAGCACTGCAGCTCTAACTTGCTGTTCTTTCAAACGCTCAGTAGTTCGTATTGCGACCCAACGTAATGAAATAACACATTGACCGCGAGCTTTGGTTGTGTCAAACCGCATTTTTTTAACGCAAGAAGGGGGTTTGAAGGGCTCGGTTTTATTTGTTAGCCAAAACGTTATTGAGAACTAACAGACAACGAAACCAAGGAATGCATACCGGAGGTTATTTGTAGCGATTGTGATATAAATACCAAGAAATTAAAGTCGACGGAAAGATATCTTGCCGCCGGCCGGGATCGAACCTGCAACCTTCGAATAACGCTTCCAATGTTCTGCAAACTCCGCTACGGCGGCGGCCGTCCTCCGGTGCACTTCATTTGGCATATATGTGCATTTAAACCTGGGAGTGTTCATCAACGCCACTCCTATCCATTACAGCGAGTGTTGGAACACATTTTTTTTACCTGCTGGCGTTCTTCAACGCAGTGTCTTGACGCATTGCTTTTAATGAAGTGCCTTAGTTATATTCTCCTTACAAGCAGCCGAGAAAATATCAGTGAGAACTCAACAGAATGGAGAAATAATGGAATCGGTAGTCATAGGATGCACTCCCGTGAAGTGTATCGGCCAATAAAAGCAAACAATAAATGCTTGAAACATAATGTTAAACCGCGAATAAAGGAAACATACCGCTACCCTGTCTTTCCGAAGAGCTTCGTGAAGTATATCAATGCGTAATGCACAAAATTTAGTCAATGCTCGCGGATAGTGTTGCCGTAGAATATCAAGTTGTGCCTTTTTATATTGACACGAACATGCTAGCCATTTTTGCATATTTTCTCCTGGACATGCGCATTGCGGGACCAATTTGCAGCCGCTCGTTTCTACATGCAGGTACGGGGATTTCATGCGCGTCACGCACTCCAAACTCAAGGTTAATAATAATAATATTGATCCGGTGCATAGCGATTAAGTAAATGTGAGTGCCCGTGAGTCACTACTGGCGTCCGAAAATGGATCGGTAACCTGAGCTGAATAAATGTATAAAAAACAAATCATAAAGAACAAGAGCAATGAAATAATACAAAACAAATTGTATGATTGATAATGCAGGAACAATGCAAAATAACTTGCATGATGGATTTATCAAATGTGCCAAGAAGCGGCGTGCCGTTTCTGGTACAGGGGCTACGTTCATCGATTTTTTCAAAAAATAAGAAATAAAAAAAGCTGAGGGAGCCTAGCAGACAGCGCAAGTTCTTTTTCCTGTTATATTTTCTGTTAGCATATTTATTATTTACTTGTTTTTTTTGCGCATCTTTCCTCGTGCTCTGTTTTTCACCCTGTCTATCAGGTTTTTTTTTTATGTAATACAGAATCTTTGCTTTACTTTCCTTTCTTGTCTTTCTACGCCAAAGAAAATTTTCCCTTTAATGTTCTAATATATCCGCTGTTGTGTTTCTACGTCACTATATTATTTAGTTCCGCTTCTAGACTTTCTTTTATTTCGCGCTCTTTATGCCTTCTCACCTTGAAACGCGAGCACATCGAGTGACTAAGGTCCTGCTTCGTCCATTAAACATCGATCGATCACAGCTGTTTATGCAGGGTTAGTGACCCGAAGTCACGCAAGCGAGGAATCATAAAAAGAAAGTGCTCGCAGTGTTGTTTTCTCTGAGCTTTTGTTCTGATTGTGACCTTGCATAACCAATGTACACTTGCTCATGCTAAATTGCTTAGAGTTCTTGATACGCTCGCATATCTCTGTGCAACTCTCCTGCCGTACTAACACTGCACGGCTCTAAATGAAAATGTGTGAAAATGTGTTTGAACAAACAAGAACAGTTAACGTTTAATTGTTATAAAATTAGTTAAACAATGTGACATACAGGTTGAGATACAGTGACACAACGCGACATACCTTTGTATTATATTGGGCTTCCATACATCGGTTCCCCGTCTCTACTTTAAAATTACAGCCTTGTATAATAACAGCTATGAATGAATGAATGAATGAATGAATGAATGAATGAACTTTATTAAAAGTCCAGGCGAGGCGGGGGGAAGAGGGGATTAACTCCTGTCCCGTCCCACTCTCCGTCGACGATGAAAGCCCTTAGACCCGGGCGGCATCCTCGGCTTGCCGGACAGCCCAAAGTTGTTCGGTCAGCTTGTCGCTGGTGAGTGCCACCTCCCAGCGGCAGCGACGCCGACTTACTTTGGGTGTTTTTTTTTTTTTTCATCAGGTGATAGTTATTGCGAACTATTGCATCAAGATATTTATGCAATAAGAACAGAGCGGCAGATATCCCAATCGCAAAAGGTTTTAAATTTCATACCGAGAGAATCAAATATGTACCACGCTCTTGCCGTCATAGCCATCGTTGTTTCTGGGGCGTTGAGAACCAAGAGCGCAACGCGGCGTATTTCAAACCATGAGCAGGGTCTTTTTAGTTCGTTTGTGTTTTGAAGTCAAAAGAAAAAAAACACAAATGTATTGCCACTCCCTCACATGCCATAAAGTGAAGAAAAGGCGCGAAATGTAAAAGGATAGAACATTGGTGAAGAAACCGCTGCGCCCGAGTGCGAACGGCAAGAATGACAACTCGCCGCGCACTTCCAGTGAACGTTAAACATGGGAGACACGTAGCTTTTCCTTCCTTAAATAATAAAAAAGCGACTATTTTTCTTCGCCGCTATCTGCTACCGCAGATGGTCCCCTCACAGTCAGAGATGTGTCTGCGTGCAAGAAACGCATTGAGAAAGATTGCCGCTCCAGTATGACCTTGCGCGTCAACCGCGTGTACAGGCAATATAAAGAGTTCTATCAAAAAATAGTATGCAAAAGAGCAAATGAATAGAGAATGAAGAAAAAAAAAACAAAGTGAGCCACTCGAAACGACCATTGCAACGTGCCCACAATTGTCCAACGTTCACCTGTCTGTGCGCGATAGCTCCCATGATATATTGTGCGCAATGACATCTTGGCGGCGTCTCTACGAGAACCACGAAGACCGGAAAGCGCTAGGGAATATAAGGCATCTTGCCATTTCCTACGCATTTTGTTCCACGGGTACGCGCACTTTCTGAAGCTGTATCCAGAGAAACTTCGTCCGTGTTTACTTCTCGGCTTTTAGTTTTCATTTTCTAACTGCGTGACTTTCTGCTCGCGTGCGCATCCTTAACAAAAGCCAATCGCCTTTCAATCGCGGTCCGGTTTCCTCAAGCTTGGTTTTTCTTTTCTTTTGTTTCTTGGCACGTTTTCATGACATAAAACTCCGCTGTGCATTAGTGGCGACAGCGTTTCTATTTTAATGCGATAGCGGTAAAGAGCTCGTTTAACAGAAATGCCGGTGTCGGCGTCGGCGTCGCTGTCGGCGTCCTTGGTTTGTGAGCGAAAAATCAACTCTTGTCCGTGACCGAAAAATCGAGATGCAAACAAAATAAATTACAAAAACTTCGGCTTCGAGGGGGAATCAAACCGATGCCGTCTGCGTCGCAAGCAGGTGTTCTACTACAGAGCCACGCTATTTCTCGAAACTGCTGCGGAAAAAAAAAAACACTATGTGAATGTCGTGTAGTAGAAAGAGTTTCCATAAAGCATGTAATATTGCGTGGCAGAAGCGTAGAATCGCACCCTGCGCCAAGGAAGGAAGGAAGGAGAAGGAGAGAAAGGAAAGGCGGGGATGCTAACCAGTCTAGAAGGACCGGTATGCTGTCCTACACTGGGGAAACGGATGGGGGAGATATAAAGATAACCCCGCGCCAAAAGATGTGAATTGCGTAACGGGTGGGCGTTTTAATGACCCACCCACTGCAAAACACTCATATTTTAACATCATCAGCAGCAAAAGCATCAATAAAGTGAACAGCAGCGTAGGTTCGCGTGTTGTCTTGCGCAGGCGTAGTGGGCCCTTCGCTGATTTCCAACAGGAAGAATTATGGCGTAGTCGGCACTTAACAACTGTACTTGCAGTAGGTATTCTAGGATAGCTTGAAACGTCCAATTTCACGCGCACAGTCATTCGTTTCTTCACAGCACGGTTGAGGCATGCACCGAGAACCGAAGCCAGGCTGACAACTGAGAAGGCGATGCGCTGGGGGCTTCATTACGCTATCGCGTTCTGCTCTTGAAGGCGAAGCTCAAGAATCCTCCAAGTTTTCTTGCTTTTTCTGGTAAAACGTTAGTGCCATTTAAGCCACTACTTGATTCATACCAAGAATCACTCCACGTAAATGAACTTTTAATCGCAGGACACACAGGAAGAGGGGAAAAAAAACATGTCAACGGGAACTCTCACACCGAGAATTAGCGCGACCTGTCAATCCCACCAATATTATTAATTGCTGGGGTTTTACGGGCCAAAACTACGGTATGATTCTGAGGCGCGCCGTAGTGGAGGACAGCGGATTAATTTTGACCACCTGGGTTGTTTTAACATGCACCTAAATCAACCGCATGGGTGTTCTTTGCAATTCGCCCCCATCGAAATGCGGTCGCCGTGGCCGCAAGTCGAACCATGCCCTCGAGCTTAGCAGCGCGATACCATTCGTTCTCATCTACATCGGAGGGTAATCAACCTAACTAAATACCCAAATGGCTAATTGGTTCAGAACAACTACCTTCATTTCGGAGACAAGTTTTCTCCAAAAAAGAAAAACAGTTAAAGCAGCTTCGCAGTAGGCGTCCCAAACCTGAAGGAAGTGGGAGTTGGTAGGTCTTCTTTGTATGTATTTATTTTTCTTGTATTTCTTCCTCTGTTTTTTTTGTGTTTCTCTCATATGTCTATTTTTTCTATGTCTTTTTGTTTCTGTTTATTTCTATTTCTTTCTCTTTTTTCTATCTTTTTGTCTCTTTCTCTGTTTCTTTGATTCTCTCTCTTTGTCACTTTCGCTTTCTGCATTTCATTCCCTCTATTTTTTTCTTGCTCTTTATAAGCTATGATTTACTCCCTCCCCTCCTCCTTTCTCTCTTCCTCACCCTCATATCTATCCTTCTTACCCTCACTTCCCTTTTCTGCCCCTTTCTATACGATACTATACAAGGCTATGCTACGTTCTGTGAGCGCGCCTGGATAACCGAGTAGGTAAGATGCTTGCATTCGCAGCATCTTACCGCCCGAATCTTTTTCGCCCGATTTCCTCTATCTTTCTTTGTTCCTGTCTCTGCTTCTTTATTTGTTTTTTTTTTTTACGCTATCTCTACGCTCGTGCTGTCCTCTCACCCATCAGGGTTATTACAGGCCACGCCTGAGAAATCGGCGCACGTGCTTCGGGAGCGAAGCAGAAGATGAAGAAGAGGATTGAGAGGAAGAAGAAAACGATCGAAGACAGCGCGTGCCGATTCCTGATGATGATAGTTTCTGTTCGCACTACCCGGTGCCACGAAACGCTTTAGAAAATCCATTGGGTGTTTGCGACATTTGTGTGGGGGTCTAACTGGGAAAGGTGCAGTCGTACGAATTTGTTTAGATGGGTAAAGAGCCTTGGACTGGCACATCTCTTCATAAAACAGCTGGTAAATATGTTTTTCTTTTTTTGAGAGGCAAGTGACCCCTTTCTCTTAACGGTGTGCCAAATGAGATTCGGTCGACTGTTGTCCGAGTTTGTTGTCAGCACTCAAGGGATGAAAGGTGCAGTACAAGGCTATATGAAGGGAGTTGCGGCATGTGTGCGTTCTTTGAGCGTCCGCTTTTCTACCGGCTACCTGTTTACTGTTGGAAAGAAAAAGCTTTATAAGGATATACGTGATATTGTGTTGCCCATCCCAATGTACAGAGCGTTATATACGGCAGGCAAGGGTCAGAATCTACTTAAGCGAGTTAAAAAATGGAAGCACCTCCAAATGCAGTCTTTTTTTTTTAATTACATACAGGAACACTACCAGTAAGAACCTTTTCAGAGGAGTGAGTTTCTATATGCCATGGGGCTCCGACTGCTTAATCTGTAACAAACCTGAAACAATTGACCACATCTTTCTGCACTGTTGGGAGGGGGTGTACTTTAGGGACGTGTCGCACAGGACAATAAAAAAAAAGATTTTCGGTTAGACCCTCATGGAATTAGGTACATAGCAATAGACAATGAGGACGGATTACATTTTGACATAATCATCATGATTGGCTTGCACAGTATATGGCGCTAACGAATGGCAGGATTTTCTGTGACCCGGACAGAAAACCAGCAAGACAGTATTTTCAAGAAAGTATGACTCGGTTGATCGATGTAGAAAAAACAAAAGAATGTA
This sequence comes from Rhipicephalus sanguineus, assembly GCF_013339695.2. NCBI lineage: Eukaryota > Metazoa > Arthropoda > Arachnida > Ixodida > Ixodidae > Rhipicephalus > Rhipicephalus sanguineus. The sequence goes on along the minus strand of NC_051180.1, from coordinate 63,721,536 downwards.
TTTCTTCGTAGTTGGCTAGGGTGGAAGCCTTGCTTACTATGAAGGAATTTTAAATCACAATGGTGTTCATCCAGTGGTTGACGGTAGATGTGTGCTTTCATGTTTGTGGCGTCTTGTAACATAATTCTGTGGTCCCCGTTTGTGTGACGTACAACCGGAAATAAAGAAAAAAAGGAGTTCCACTCTTAATAACGGAACGCAGAATGCACACATATCGAAGGCTTACTCAATTATCGAATGGCCATGCGCGTGCACTTAAGGGATCCTTTTGGTACTCCAGTGCATTTAGCAGGTGTCAGAGTCAGACTTATCTGATTTCTAGCTTTTCAACATCAAAGCTGTAGGTGAATGAGGGGGAGAATCGAGTATTAAAAATGGATATTTCTGAGGTACGCGCATTGGTCGATCGGTCAAAAATGCAACATAAATATTTTGTATAAAAAGAACAGCTTACTTGACGTTTCGGTCCCCCATATGGGAGCCTTGTTCACAATAAAAGCCCTAAGGATGGCACAGCGTATTTAAGTGCGCCGAAGTACGTGACGTGAGCAGCGATATTACATTGTCGGAAGCGTCCCATCACTCCGGTTCAGCGTGAGCGCAGTCGTCTGTATATGCAGGGATTCCAGGTGTAGACGTGATGCAAGCTTATTTGCTTTGGCCAGAACACGCGCACTTGACCAGTCAATTTGGTGGCCTGTAGATTCCACTTGCTCAGCGAGGGCATTCGAGGCAACGTGCCGTTTCCTGACGTAATATATGTGTTGTTTGACTTGGGTTGTATTTCCCCGGCCAGACGGGTTGCCGTCAAACTTTGGATTCCATTTTGTATAAGTTGGTGGTAACTCTGTGGCCACGAAATAATGCTGCGGAGAAATCATACTAGGACTAGTCTATTGCACACGTACTTCAAGAAAAATATAAAGCCTACGCTTTCTTACAACATGCTTCGTTCGCATCGATTACCAAATAACGAACGCAGAGCGCTAACAAAGAAAACAATTACACCATATAGCCAGTAGATTAAGTGTAAGAGCAGATAATAAAATGTAAAGGAAAACTCAATGCATATTTATGAATGTACATGCAATTGATACATGCAAATTGCAGCATTATGCAGTGCAGTTCTCAGAGTTTTCAAAAATTCTATGGTTCTAACTATGAGAAACACGAATCAGTCTCAGCAAGCACCTCAGTTTTATGAAAGATCAGTTCGTTTATGTGCCACAATGCTTTACAGCAAATCGCCGAGCTCAAAAGATGGCACGAAATGCGATATCGAACAAGCATGTGCTACGAATAACAATAATAACTCAACAAACGTCAAACAACTGAGAATTCCAGCAATGTCAGAAAAGAAATACCGCCTATGTTGCAAGCGAAACATCGACCGTTTTTTGTTCGTTACCTATCCGGGGTGAAGCCGGCCGTTCGCAACTCGTGCTTGTAATTCTATCTTCGGGAACACAAGAAGGAGCGGAGCTTCAGCATCGGCATCCGCTTTCTGTATTGAATGATCATGTTTCGCACAGTGTGCGTGTCGCAGACCCTCAGTGAATATTTTTATTTTTCGGCGGGCATATAGCTTGAACGCTCTTTTTTTTTCTTCAGATGCCGCCATAGAGAAAACCACTGGTTGAGCGTCATAGTCATTTTAGTGCTTTCATGGGAAAAGCGCACTTCCTCTCTTATATCTAGTTTTTACCTACACCGCCGCCCTTACTTTAGATGGCGCGAGGTGATGCGAGCAGCAATGTTCTCTGGAAATTCTTCGTTAAATCATATGACGCTTTTCACAGCCAAGCTGTATATGGCTACGCGAAAGCGAAATTCACGCGTCCTATATTCGCCAAAAGTTCCAGGGCGTATGTGACATAGAAATTGAGCAAGCCCCTCTACTCACCACTCGTCCACTTGAAGTGAAGAGGGGAACCCACGGGTGGCAAACACCAGTTAAGATTTCTGGACAGACGTAACCAATAATTGAAAAAGACCTTAATGAACCGTCGGGATTAACCGAATGATAAGCATCGGAGCCGCACGTTTCAGTTTCGATAGTTAACCGACTGTACGAAGTGCTTGGCGGTGATTTTTATTCTTTAAGACTCTTCTTACCACAGCCCCCAAAGCATACTCAAACAGCCTCACTCCACCGGGCACATTTATTACTTCTTTGTCCTTTTTCTAGAGCAGCTGTAGGACAGGGACTAAAGAATAATCATCCTCATGGCTCTGAGGGTGATACGCTAGGTGGATTTTGCAAATAAAAGAAAGCATTCTTCTCCAGAAAAGTGTATGCGATGTCAGTATCAATATGTCGCCTCCGGTGCAGGAGCGACAGGACGTGCGCGATTTAAGGGTCCGCTATAGATAATGGTTTCGACATTTCATATTCCAGGGAATGTGCGTTATTCTATTTTCCTGGAGCCTATCAAATTTTAACAACGCTTTATATGCATTGATCTGTACGTTATGATCGCAACACTTTAGCAGGTTGACAGTTTTTGGATTCCAGGACTGGCATGTAACTGGGGCGGTGAAATGTAACCCATTGTACCTAAAGCAAAGTGCAAAGTGCGAATGAATTGTACCTAAGCAAAGTGCGAAGCACTGTGCGAATGAGAGGTGTTCTAGTCGTAGTAACTGTGGTTGTAAGACTCCTGCCAACAGTAACTATGGTTGTAAGATTTCTGCCAAGTTTTAGAATGTTTGAGCAAACATTCGATGTGTCAGCAAGCTTTATTTTTTATCATGAATGCGATGGAAACTTTGGTGTGAGGGTTTTTTGGAGATAAAGCAGCCTGTCGTGATTACAACACGGTCATGAACGTGGCTGTTGGCGTCACATATAAAAATTTTGTAAAAGTAGGAGTGTGCTGCTCATTCGCCACGAATCATTCGAGTGCCTCAGTACGCGTCACACTTGTATCTTCTTTAAGATGGCGCGTTTTACGAATCAAATTTGTCAGCAGTAATGTTAAACCTACTATATTGATATGTTTCTTTTAGGGGCGAAGCTCCTTATGCCGTGGGTCTGTCCAACCTCCGCTTGTTTGTTTGTAGTAGCCACCTCCAGTCCGTGAAGTGCTCACTAGATCTAATTGCATATAATACCGCTAGGTGGTGCTAGTTTTAGTATAGTTCCAAAGGAACCACCCACCCACCCACACACACACACACACACACACACAAACACACACACACACACACACACACACACACACACACATATATATATATATATATATATATTATTGCTAGATGGTGCTAGCTTTAGTATAGTTCCAAAGGAATTAGTTGAAGACGCAAAGGAAGAGGCTAGAAGAAGAGGTAGAAGAAGCCAGGAGGAATGTAAATAAAATGGCTGAAAGCAAACTGCTTTCGTTGGAACTTTGCATGCCCACGTAGACGATGTAGAACGGGACCCCATACTTGCTGCGGTGGACGTTCTCTGTCTTACCGAGACGTGGAACACCAAAAGACCGTATATCAAAGGATACGTTCAAGTCGTGCGCATCGATGATGCAGAGCGTCTTACAGGTGGTGTGGCCGTATGCGTCAAACAAGCAAAAAAGGCACAAACTACTACCAACGACATAAAGCCACAATGGTGAATATGCTGCCATCGATTTTGATGGATGCATCATCATGACCATGTACCTTGCACCCAATTTGTCGAGTGGGAATATCAAGACATTCGTTGACACGGCAATGTGCAATTATGACAAGTACAAGAATAGACCATTTGTGTTAGTTGGTGACCTGAATGTCGATATTAGCGAAAAGAACAATAAGTGGTTAATACAACATATGGCAGCCAAATAAGCTCTCACGTGCACGTACCAACACCCATCCGAGGGGCGTGTATAGACCTGATATTTTCAAATTTCCAGTTGCAACCCGCACAGGAACCGCTATCTCTTCATTTCACGGACCATAAAGCCGTGATAATGAAGAGACAACGCAAGCCAAGCATCATCTAATTAAGAAAAATAAAAGCTTGATGTTTGTAATATACACACAGTGTTTCTCACTCTTTGTATGATGATTGATGGGGCGTTACACGGAAGATTCACGGTTTACCGACGATTCCCTCCGGAGGTTCACCCCACTCATCATCATTCACCACGTGGATATCCTGTGATTTTTTTTTGTTTCTGTCGTATTCTGCAACGCCCTCTTCTAACTTTTTTCTTCCTCCATGCAGGCAATTGGATTTTCATCCACGTGCTTAGCAGCACAATACTTCGGTTACTACAGGTAACAACGACGGTCATGCGCTCATATCTAGGCAACAATGCACTGTGGCAACGTGAGATGACGAGTGACCTCGATAAAAGGTCAGATTGCCATATCAGAAACAGCTGAACGTAGACAAGCCCACGATCGAGAAAACATTAGTAATTCGAAAACAACGCATATAAATATGCATGCGACCTGCGTACCTTCGAGGACGGCACGACGCCACAGAAATCTGTAACTCAAAACAAGCTTCGCTTGAAAAATACGCTTCCTCGAGCAGGAGTGCAATTTCTCATGCACGCAAGCGACTTGCTGCAAGCTACTGATTGTGCCAAATTTATTTGCTGGTTTTGTCTTGCATATTTTAGAAGGCATCCATTAAATTTGGAAAAGAAATGGAGAGAAAGCGTAATGGCTCCAGAGTGTGCCCTGCGTCTTGTAGTACAAAATGCCCAGCGCAAGGAAAGGTAATCTCCCTAATGGAGGGGTTAGGCTGTGCACCTGAAATTACGAGGAACATAGTCTTCTGAGGGAGACGCCGCATCGATACTTTGTCGTTTGTTGTAGACATGTTTAAATAATGTGCGAAGAGCATAGCTGCATTGGGAGATCCTGACGTCACCGCCATTTTCGCTTCCATTAGAATTTTTTTACTTCGGGAATGTTCAAAATTTGAAAGAGATTATGAGCGCGCATATGTAGCAACACGCCAGGGCTTTCCACAGCAAGAGTACTCTGCAAAAACACTTATTTATGTATAGCACATAAATAGCCTGTACGATTAAAGTATTCCAGCTGATCTTCAAAAGAAACAGTGTATGGAACACTGCTAATCGTAAGTGCATCTTTATTACATATGTACATTGTTACTCAAGTCCATGTTTAATGGGATTCTCTACTGTATTCAAATTGAACGTCGTTGCTACCCCACTTAAGCCAACGCATTTTTTTATTTCTAAGAAATACAGACATCATCATGCATATAGCAACAGCAAGGCATGCATCAAGTTCCTGGTACATATTCTCAATTATGGCGCTCGGGCTTCTGCTAATCGAGTCCTCACCAGCACCTATCGCTAAACAAACTTTTTACTGAAAGTATTCAAACTTGCCCCCGCAACCGTTCTTCACATCATTGACGCTTCTCTCAGCAATTTTAATCGGCGTCGTTGGCGTATTTTCACAAATGTGTAAGGCAATTTCGAAGTGCCAAGAAATTGCCTAACGCACATACATAGACGCCCTCTGCATTCAAACATGTCCGTCTTTCTGAGATAGTATTTTTGCTCACGTAGGTCTCGCATGCATGCATTTTTTGCCGAGGTTTTACATTCCAAAAATGTCCCAGGTCGTCAGCGTGGCTTCTCTGTTCTCGAACCATGTCCGAGCGGTGTCTTCTAGGGCGAAATACACGTGCCGTAGTATGTCTTCACTTGTCCAATTGTTGAAAACGGTGACCCGATGCTACCTTTCCAGCGAGCTCTCCGGATCTTCTAGCGATGACCCGTGGAAGGTTGGTGGCTCCCGGGGATGATGTAGCTGGATCGATGTTGGAGCTACTGGGGCGGTCATCGTTGCAGTCGAGGTCACAGCGTTAGGTTGCCTGGTGTTGCCGGGAAGGGGTCCGTACTCTGCCTTGAGTCCTAGCTGCCGACGGCTTGTTCGACGGTCCGGGATGTCTTGAAGTTCTTCTTCTTGGCTACTTGCACTTGGATCCCGACGCCGTGTGGGCGTCCGGAACATGGATGAACCAGCACCTCCACCAGATGTCACGTGGTCGTGACGGTGAAGAAGACTCCAGGAGAACTTGGAAACGCGTAACTCTTTATTTTGCCTGTAGCGAAGCGTTCGAACTTGGTAATGGGTCGTCCTCTCGAGCACCTTCTAGTGGGTCGCCCTCTTCGGCTGTTTTCGAAGTCTTCACTGGCGCCGATGGTAGCGACGTGGAGGACTGGCTCGCGATTTAAGAGCGGGTGAGTGTCCCCAATAAATGGGACCAGGCAGGAAAATTGACTAACCTGGTTTTCTACGTCGCGGGTGTGGTGAGCCTGTGGTACAACAACCACGCATCCGATTTTACGACGTGGTCCGACTTCAAGACCACCATTATCAACGTGTTTGGCCGCCCTGCCGTTCGTAAGCTGCAGGCCGAACAGCGCTTAAGTGAACGCGCTCAGCAGGCCTTCACCAGGTACATTGAACACGTCCTCGATTTCTGTAAGAAAGCCGACGCCACCATGTCCGAGTGTGACAAGATCAGGCACATCCTGAAAGGCACCGACGACGACGCCTTCACCATGCTGCTCGCCAAGAACCCCAGAACAGTGGCAGAGGTCATAACGCTCTGCCAAAGCTATGAGGAGCTGCGCCGGCAGCGATCGATGACCCGTCGCTCTCCATCACGCGACGCCGAGCTCGCTGGCTTGTCGACCGTACCTGACCACGCCGCGTTGCTCGCAGAGATCAAGACCTTCGTGCGCGAGGAAATCGCGCGCCAGTTCTCTCTGCTGGGCTTTGCTCGCCCTCGGTACGCTCAACAGCCGTCGACCACCCTTCTGCCTCCGCTCCGTCGAACAATCGAGCAGGAAATCGCGGAGGTCATGCCCGAGTACCACCAGCACCATTCGGCTCCTGCACCTTTGAGTTACGCCCAAATTGTCGCAAGGACGCCCCCACCAGTCGCTACGGCCGCCCCACACATTTCCGCCGAAGCGTCCGCTCGACCTCACTCTTTCGAAGCGGATGTATCGGTAGCCTACGCCGACGTCACGCACAGGCCACGACTGCAGTCCACCATGCAGTCCTATCAGATGCCGCCCCGTCTTTCCCGTCCTGCACCATGGGCGGGCCCTGCCCCAGCGAACCGATGGCGCACACCTGACGACCGCCCCATATGCTTCGCATGCGGTTACGCCGGCCACGTGGCGCGCTATTGCAATCGCGTGCAGCCGCCTAGAGACGTGTCGCCTGCAACCAGCCAGTCGAACCGCCCATATTACGACCCACCTACGCCTCCGTCGCCGACGTCTCGCCCAGCTGCATCTACCCGCCGTTCACCGTCACCACGACGCCGCACGCTGCCACCGATGCGGCCTCGTTCGGTCCCATGCGACCAGGAAAACTAGTGGTCGCAGTCCATGAGGCAAGGGCTGCGACGCTATCGAACTGCGAAAGCCCTCAGCGAAGCCCATCGAACGTGATAGACGTTTTTGTAGACGGTGTTCGCGCATCTGCCTTTATCGATACTTGAGCCGCCGTATCCGTTATGGATGCTAAACTAAGCCGCCTGCTAGGAAAAGTGACGACGCCTCTTTCCGGGCTCTCCCTCCGTACAGCCAGCGCCCAAAGTATTCACCCGACGGCGGTATGCACGGCCCGTGTCATCATTCTGGACGCTCTGTACGCCGTCGAATTCATCATAATTTCTTCATGCTCTTACGACGTCATCCTGGGATTGGATTTTCTCACCCGCCACGACGCCGTCATTCATTGCGCACCAGCCGAAATAGAGCTGGCAGACAGTTCATCGGCTGCGACCAATGTATTCTTTCGATGTCGGGCATACTTCTCTCGACCGCACTTCCGTTGTTACGCATCGCATCGACACTGGCGCCCAATCACCACTGCGGCAACGTCCATATCGCGTGTCTTCCGCAGAACGTCGGGTCGTTAATGAGCAAGTCGACGATATGCTTCGACGCGACGTTATTCGGCCCTCGGATAGCCCATGGGCGTCTCCCGTTGTTCTCGTTGCGAAGAAGGACGGTTCCGTGCGGTTCTGTGTGCACTACCGACGGCTCAACAAGATCACTCGCAAGGATGTTTATCCGCTGCCGCGAATCGACGACGCGATTGACAGCCCGCAAACAGCCGAAGAGGGCGACCCACTAGAAGGTGCTCGAGAGGACGACCCATTACCAAGTTCGAACGCTTCGCTACAGGCCGAACTTGTGGCCGGTGAACGGAAAGTGAAACTGCAAGCAAGGCACGCTGTATACTGATAGCGGCGAACAGAGCGTCGGCCGTCAATAATCTGATGATCGCTGGGACGCGCCGTCTTTTATACATCATGCATCGAACTTTCCAGCCTTATCACTGGTGGTCGCGCAAGCTCTGGAATAATCTCGACTATTCGCGTCATGTGCGCAATATTAATACAATGATCTACTGCAATCGCGAAGCTTCGCGGACCCTGCGGCGCGGTTAGCGTCGAGCGATGCTAACCGCCCTTGCGGGTCAAACCCGAATACATCAAAATAAAACAAGACGCGGGCGTGGCAATATGATTACGTTGATCGAAACTGGGGCCGCCGCGTCTGGGAATCGAACCCGTGACCTTCGGGTCAGGAGTCCAGCACTATAACCACTAGACCACCGTGGGGGCCGCAAGAATACATAATTGCGGCTGAATGAAATGTCCTCGTTTTTACCTGTGGCAACTTCATAAGGTTACCACACACACGCACACGCACCATGCATGCACCCGCGCACACATACATACATACATACATACATACATACATACATACATACATACATACATACATACATACATACATACATACATACATACATACATCGATGCAAAGACTCGCGTGATAAATGTGTGGATTAGGTGTCACCTGCCTCGTGTTAATTTATTTGTTGATACATTGCCGATTACAGCGGCGGTTCCTTTTGGTCACCGTGTCCATTCTTTACATGTTATTTCGCTTATGGGTAACATAATTTGTAATGATGTTAAAGTCCACATTCGGACATTTAAACCACTACTTCGCCTGGCGTTAATATGATATGCTTATAGATTAATGCTTGTCGTCTTCGAAATTTCGTAGCTGCTGTGACATTCACAAGCTACACGTTCTACATGATTTATACGTGGAAGGTGTCGGTATGAATATTTCTTGCTTTACACTCATCGAAAAGAGCGAGTTAAAGTACAGTCTTTTTGTCTCACAACAATAATCATCATCTGTCTAGCGTGTATTTCCTTGAACTAGAGTGTACTAGAACAGGGATGTGCCCTGAACGAGCTTCGAAAAGTGAAGCCCAAAAAGGGTCAATCCGCTTGTGGAGCTGCGATTGGTAGTCTGCAACTTGTCGTCGTTGAAGAGTTGCGCGCCGCTGCGCTGCAGTGGTGTAGGGGTAGAATGCCCGCTTCCCACTCAAAAGGCCCGTGTTCAAATTGCAATTGTAGATGGTGCGTTATTATTCTCAGTGTCGCCTTTTATAGCTGTATTGGTTTTCATTTGCTTCATAAAACTAGCTTCAGTTGCTACGTGTTGCTTGAAAAAGTGACGCGAAATGTGAAGTAAAATAGAAGAAATTTGACAGTGAGCGTAATTACTTGCAGCGCCACCGCCCAGAATTCAACAAAAACCTAAAGTATGGCCTCCGAGATTTTTGCAAATACGAGACTCGAAACGAGATTTTACGTTACTTTTTGTAGCAATACGTAGCAACAGAAGCTAGCTTTAAGAAACAGAGGTAAACCAATGCAGCTATAAAAGGTGACACTAAGAATAAAAACCCACCACCTACAGCTGCGATTCAAACCCGAGCCTTTTTAGTGGGAAGCGGGCATTCTACCCTTGCACCACTTTGGTGGAGCCACGCCAAACTACCGATCACAGCGCCACAGGCGGATTGACCCTGGTTGGGCTTCACTTCCTGTAGATTGGTGCTGCGACCGTTCCGAACAACACTCTATTTTGAACTATTTCCGTGCGCCCGACACTTCAAAGTCAAAAAAGGCGCGCGCGCTATTACCGTGGCATGGCATTGTTCACATAGGAAAGTGGCGGGCGTTTCGATGCAGAACTATCGATATCATCGATAGTTTTTTTAACCTATCGGTAGCGTAAAGAAACTAGCGATAGCATTATCGATAGTGCCATCGACAGTACCGTCGGTGGCATTACTACCAACATTACTACCGATAGTGCTGCGAATAATTATGCCGTTGTTGGCCGACGATATTGTCAAAAAGCATTTGCGATAGCCTGCTATCCGCCAATACTCAGTTTACTGTTGTAAAAGTTAAAAACAGCGTGAAGGAGACGCAGCACAAGCGATTGACCATACAAGACGAGCGCTCACTTACCTCTGAAGGTTTCACGGTTTCACTGCTTCAACGCAATATAAAAAAAAAATGGCCGGAAAACACAACACGTGAATCTTCAAGCATTTGTCACGATGCAATGGGCAGAAACTGTCAATCGAAAATATTGCAATTGTGCGAATACATCAGGTACATGCGAGATAATTAAACTCTTCCTTGCTTAGCGTTACGGATGGTTCGCCTACGCAGGTGTCTCGCCTTAGCTTGATAGCAAAAAATTTGCAGTGGCTTAGCTCAGCTATGCCAGGATATACGTAGCGTTAGCAGAGGTTCAGCTGATTATTCTTAGCTTTCCAGGTTGTCTAGGATTATTAGCATTCTTCTGTTCATTCTTCGTACGATGAACCGCTAATTGCCAGGCAACTAGTTGGGGTTCCGATGAGATAAGCTTCTCGGCTCGTCTGCGCCGTTGAGCAGCATTTGCGCTCTGCTTCTCTTGTTAGAGGCGCTACCAATCGGCTCCAGCGCAGTGTCAGACGGCGACTGCACAGCGAAGGCGAATAGCTGCGCGCGCGCTGGCGCCAGTGTGTCTGCCATGGCTACGACGTCACTCCTCTCGAATGCGCAGACCAGCAGCGGCGAGTCGCGGGCGGCGGTGGCGGAAAGCGGTGAGCCAAAGGTGTGACATCACTGGTCCTCGTGCATGCGCAGCCCGGCTCATAAGGATCCACGCGAAATCGGCTCCGGCTAGGCAAGTGTAGCTAACGCTAGAAAACATCGGCTGTCAGACGAGTGAGCATGCATCTTCCTATGACCTTGCAGTTTCCGAACTCTAGTGTACGCCCGCACGTGCTCCAGTGGAGCGCCATGTTGCTGCATTGTTTTAGACGATGATTTCGGAAACTGCAAGGTCATAGGAAGATACACTGGCATGCAGTCATCTGAAACCCGAGGCTTTCGCTATCAAACTAAGGGGCGACACCTGCGTAAGCGAAACATCCGTAACGCTAAGCAAAGAAGCGTTCAATTATCTCGCATGCGCCTAATGCGTCCTCAAAATTGTAATGCTTTGGACAGACAGTTTCAGTCCATTGTATCGTGACGAAGGCTTGAATTTTCACGTGCCGTGTTTTCCCGCCAATTATCCTTTGCTTTGCGCTGAAGCAGTTAAACATTCAGTTTGTCAGCGCTTGTCCTGTGTTCCTTTGCTTGTGTTTCGTCTCACTCGCGTTTTTGAACCTTTTACAAATGTGTGACCAACCATCCCAACTAACCGCACTTCTGCAGTTCATTTCATTTCATTTATGAGCAATTATTTGGCGAAATAAAAATTATTTCAGCAGGGAAAATAGTGGTATATGTCGATCAATAAATGCATATTCAAAATAACCGCTTACATTTTACACTGAACAAAACTAGTTCCCGATATTTTTATTTTGGAATCACAAAATGCAATAAAAATTTGAAGCAGTGCAGTACTGCCAAATGTGACGATCTTGTTTCCTGTACACCTGAACAATTTAACTTAATTGTCATGTGTCAGCCAAGAATTCTGGTGAAGGAACGTAAGCACGTCAACTTCCTTGCCCTTTAGCCTGCTCCTCCTGCTTCCACACACTTGAGGAACCAAGCTTATGCTGCAACGAATTCGCGCGGTTGATTTTATACGATGGGCAGTACTATCAATATTAATATCGATAGCGCTATTAATAGCTTTTTTTTTTACCATCGCTAGTTCGCTAGTGACCTAACTATGAGTAGTGTCGATAGTACTATTGATACTTCTGCATTACTAGGTGAGCGCTTAGTTTTCAAGGAAGGAAATGCAGGCAAGCCACATGACGATCATTCACTCTAATAAAAAATGGAGTATTTGGGAAGTATTTCTGCGAAACGACTATAACCGTCATCTGGGTTGCTCGCGTTTCCCCTTTTGAAAACCCGGCTCTCGCCACTTTCCTATCAAGAATGCTGTGTCAGGCTAATAACGCGCACGCCGTTCGTGACCAGGAAATGTGGAACCGCGGTGATAACGCAAGGAATAGACGAAGATTATAGCTGTGTTGCAGAAATACTCCCCAAATACTCCATTTTATGTAGGTTGTTGCGGGACAAGAAGACTCCCTTTTTACTCGATCTTGGAGTGTAGAACGAGCATATTCTTAGGCACAATTGCACAATTGAGGAGTTTCGATGAACCCAAGTTCACAACTCAGAAAAAACGTTTTTCCCAGGTTTCAATACTGTGACCCGAGTGATCGCATGACCTTTTCTAAAGAGGTCACCGTAGCAGTGAAGCGTATTAATATAGAAGGTTATCTGACTCTTTGTGTAGCAGCATGAAATGTGGCGGGCGTCGAAGAAAGATCAGCGGCCATTCTGCCACTCCCGAAAAGAAGGATGAATCTCTAGAAAGAGGAACCGTTCTCGTCGGGTTTACAAAAACAAGTCGTTTTTTTTTTGTTCCCTGAAGCATCAAAAGGTTCATTTCCTGTTCCGAGTTTATTTCCCCATTGTGGCAGTCCAAGTCTTTTGTGGCCTTTAAAGTTCAATGGTTCAGACAGTGCCATTTAACTTTCACTGACCCTATTCAGTTCTGAATTGTGAGCGTCACCGGATGGTGATTAACTTTAAACTCCAGCGAAAGTACTAACGAAACTGCTTACAACTAAGGATTATAATATGAAAAAGAAAAGACAATCTACTCTAAGAACAATGTCGATAGTTGGGCGAGTCGGTGCACGATAACAGATGAAAAAACCACCAAGGAAACAACGAACAGGACAAAGACACAAGAAGAGACACAACGGACACAACTTCTGCGGCCGTTGTTTTCTTGCGTTTTTTTTTTTCATCCTAAAATTTACTCATTCGGTCTTCGCATTATTAAGAAACAACTTAGAAGGGTAAGTGTCGCTTAGTAAAACGGCAGCGTTACACGCAATGTCCGTTAAACGCCTTACCATTGTAATATCAGCAACCGATGAGTACAACGATTTTAATTTATCTCTCAATATTGAAGTAAATGGCATTCCAGAGGTTTCAGTGGTTTCAATGATTTTGATGGCATCTAGGACTTCGATTCACTTCTAACCATTAAACCATTGAATGATTTCCTTTGAAAGCCTTCCTAAAATAGCTTAATTTTGGGCTCAGCATATTTAATGTCCGCAAAAGGAATGAAAGCTAAGAAAGGCCAGATACAAAGACTAAGAAACATTGTGAATTTATTCTTTGTTCAGGGACATGAGCGGAAACAAGCTTTGTAAAAATTCCTCCTTATGTACAAAAAAGCTGTGCAATGTTCTAAAACGCAGAAGCGTATTAAAGCGCAGTCCTTAGGCACCCATTCCTTCGTTGATGGGCGTCGCCGTTGGCATCGGCGGCGTAACCGTTAAAGCGAACGAGGACGAAAGAGGGAACGCGGAGTCGGTCGATATCACGAGCCGCTGGTCTCTAACCTCGCTTTCTTCCTTTGACACGCGCACTGGCCCCTCAGTCGGCGCTCTTGCGCATGCAGGGCTAGCACGTGCACTGCGGCTGGCTTCGCTTGTCGTGACAGGGCTGTCGACGTTTCGCTTCGTTAGCGACGCCTGTAACGCACAGAGTGGTGTGCGTAGCACTCGAGCGCTGGCAGCTTTAGTGGCAATATGTAACGAATGTTACATTGCTACGGTTACGGATAGCTGAATCTTCAAACGCAGTTGTAATTGCCCCAACACGAAGCTGAGCTCAGCATTCGCATTAGGCAGTATCGTAATCGTCGGCGAATATTTAACAGTGGAGTGGTTTATGCGAGCCGTATTGGTTGCAATCCGTCAAAAGAAAATTATCATAATCATGAACCGGCACGCGCTATCTTCGTCCTCTTCTTCCTCTTCTGCATGTTCTGCTTCGCCCCCACAACACGTGCGAATATTTGTCCGGCGTGGGATGGAATAACTCTGATGGGTGAGGGAAAGAGAGAAAGAAAGAATTAGAAAGTAAAACAAAGAGTGAAATTCTTGGCGAGCAAAATTTCTTGACGAGGTGGGATTTCAACCCGTCTACCCACGAGCCGATGGCGAGTATCGTAACCACTCGGCTATCCAGGCACGCAAGCAGAGCAAGACATATCCTTGTATAGTACAGTATAGAAAGGGGGTGGGAATGGAAAATGAGGGCAGGACGGAGCGATCTGAGGGTGAGGAGGCGAGAATGGAGGAGGGGTGGAAGCAAAATATAGCATAGAAGGAAAGAAAAAGACAGAAATAGAGAAAAGGAAATGGAAGAAAAACAGAAAGAGAAAGAAACACAGAAAGCGGGAGAATCAAACAGAGAGAAATGTGTAGACAGAAAGATGAAGCGAGAAATAGAGAGAGAGACAGAAAGAAAGGGAATAATGAGAAATAAGGTGCGCGAAATGGAAAGAAATACATTAGGAGAAAGAGAAAGAAATGGAAATAAACACAAAGAATACAGAGAACAAACATGACTGATCCCTCCGAAGTGAAACGTGTGTCCACAGAGGTAGGTGCGCGTTTATTGTGCATTGATATATGAAAGCTTGTACTCAGGACTAGCGCGAACTAACAACTGTCAGAGTTGTTACTTTTTGTGTTTGAGCAACGCGCTCCTTTTGCAAATGCGGTCGCTGCAGCGAACAAAGTGACCTTCGTGCGCTCTGTAACTTCACCGCAACCTTTGCGGTGAGCGCACAAGACGTACGAACCGCCCCCATCACGAGATAAGCGCGCGCACACGTGCGACCACGCCCTCTAATGCAGTGTTCATCTGGTGTAGATAGGAGGCGCGGGCAAATCGCAACAAGCGGGGCGACGTTTAAAGTGGGCCCTTCGCACCATCTCGCTGGTGATAACGAGAACACGCTGAAGTGTCACCGAGTTCACAGTACCGCCAGTGGTAAATGGTGTACATAAATAGCTCGCCGATATTGTGCCGATGAACGTATGCTCAGTGGCCGAGTCATTTAGCACCTCGCGCTGTGCAGCGAAGGCTCTCGGTTTCGATTTCCAGTGACGGAACTTTTAAATGCGTAGCATTTCTTAGCGAACTTCTGCGACTTTGAGCGTATCTATCTATCTATCTATCTATCTATCTATCTATCTATCTATCTATCTATCTATCTATCTATCTATCTATCTATCTATCTATCTATCTATCTATCTATCTATCTATCTATCTATCTATCTAGCCGCCTACGACTTTGTGCTCTCCTGGCCGTTTCGTTAATCGGATGTATACCAAAATTGGTGTGTCATAACTTGGCCTTATTACGAACATAAATGACAGGTCATATCATGAAAATCATGACACGCATGTCATGAACAGCATGATTTACATTCCACGGCCTTTGGGCTCTTGCGGCCGTTCCGTTAATTTCATATATACAAAAATTGGTATGGCGTGACCACAGTTCATGACGAACATAATGACAGGTCCTAACATGCAAATCATGACGCGCATGTCATGTGCAACATGATTTACATGACATGGTCTCGGGGCGCTCGCGGCCGTTTAAATGAAGGGATACATACGAAAACTGGTATGACGAGACATTTCTTTATGACGAACATAAGTGACACGCGGTAACATGAAAATCATGATTTGCATGTCATGTATGACATGATTTACATGCCACGCTCATGGCGCACTCGCGGCCGTTTCGCTAGATTGATATACACCAAAATTTGTATTGTGCGATGTGACTTTATGAAGAACATGAATAACAGGTGGTAGCATGAAAACCATGACATCCATGACATGTATGTCATGATTTACATGCCACGCTCGTGGTGCATTCGCGTCCGTTTCGCTCGCGTGATATACACCAAAATTGGTGTTACGCGACACGACTGTATGACGAACGTGAGTGAGACGTGGTAACATGATAATCATGACATCCAAGTCATGTACGACCTGACTTACATGCCACGCTCATGATGCGCTAGCGGCCGTTTCACTAGATTGATATACACCAAAATTGGTATTGCGCGCTGTGACTGTATGAAGAACATGAATAACAGTTTGTAAGATGAAAACCATGACATGCATGTCATGTATGTCATGATTTAATTGCCACGCTCATGATGCATTCGCGGCCGCTTCGCTAGCTTGATGTAACGAAAATTGGTATTGCGCGAAGCGACTGTATGACGAAGGTAAATGAGACGTGGTAACATGAAAATCATGACATGCATGACATGCGCGACATGATTTACATGTCATGCTCATGACGCACTCGTGCCGTTTCGCTTGCTTGACATACACCAAAATTGGTATTGCGGGACGCGACTGCATGACGAACGTAAATGAGAGGTGGTAACATGGAAATCATGACATGCAGGTTATGTATGTCATGCTTTACATGCCGCGCTCATGGTGCATTCCCGGCCGTTTCGCTAGCTTGGTATACACCAAAATTGGCATTGCGCGACGCGACTGCATGACGAACGTAAATGAGAGGTGGTAACATGGAAATCAAGACATGCAGGTTATGTATGTCATGATTTACATGCCGCGCTCATGGTGCATTCCTGGCCGTTTCGCTAGATTTATATGCACCAAAATTGGTATTGCGCGATGTGACTTTATGAAGAACTTGAATAACAGGTGGTAACATGAAAAACCATAATATGCATGTCATGTATGGCATGATTTACATGCTCTACTCATGGTGCACTCGTGGCCATTTCGCTCCTTTGATATACGCCAAAATTGGTATTGCGGGATGTGACTGTATGACGAACATAAATGAAAAGTCTTAACATGCGAATCATGTTATGCATGTCATGTACGGTATGATTTACATGCCACTGTCATGGTGCGCTTCCGGCCGTTTTGTTAATATGATATATACCAAAATCGGTATGGCAGGACACGAGTGCTTGATGAACATAAGCGACAGGTCATGCATTTATATACCAGAATATGCGTTTCATTGGCATGGTGTACACTACATTGTGCATGCATGCGTGCATGGCAAACATGCGATATATGGTGGACTAGATGCCATGGCTTGGATGATTTAATTTGGCTCAAAGACAAACAAGGCGATGTATGCAGCTCTTTGCTGGCTGCTTCGCATTACATCGATTCCCACAATGCATGGGATCTGCCGAATTTTTTTCTTCTAGTCTTTTATTTGTCATTTGTTCCTGTACATTTTGCAATGTCATATCTGTGACGGAAATACGTCAGTGAAGTCTTGGTGGACCCCGTCATAAAACACTTTCGTGTTAAAAAATAGGGAAGAGAGAGAAAAAGAGAGAGAAAGACAAAGAGGCAAAGAACGCTGTCCAGCTCCGCACTTCCTTCAGGCTTTTAACCACTAGTGCCAAGCTGTCTAACTGTTTCCCCTCCTCCCCGGTTCACAATGTGGAAGCGTCACACATGGAAGGGTGACACATCTCATAACATGTTGTAGATTTCGCTAGTCAATATAAGGAGACGTGGTGCTCATAATGACGACGGGTCGCTTTAGGTTGTGGATTCACCAACGTTTTTTTTGTACCTTCTTGAAAAAGTTAGTGCCAACAAATGGTGTAGCAAGAGATCATTGACTGCTCTTTATATCTGATAAGTATACAACGAACTATTATTAATAATATTTGGCTATTTGACTAGACATCAGAAAGTACGCGGCACGAGACAAGTCACACAGAATAATGAGTTTGCTAATATTATTAATACGAATATAAATGTTGGCTTATCAGGTGAAGCTCTAGGCTTCTATCTGGCTTTTGCTGTGCGATATCGTAAATTCGCAACAAGTTAGCAAGGAACTAAACTACAAAGCCCCTTATCGCAATAACTTCGAAATGTGATGTTTCTACTGATAGGCGTTTCGTAGCAAGAAGAGTTACAGTTGCTAGGCATGCTGATATGCTTGAAATAAAATGACATTAGTGCGAAACTAATCTTTGCTACTCTGGCACGACTAAGGCTGGACCAATAAAAGTAATATGAGACCTAAACACTGCGATGTCGTGGCTGCTGAAAAGAAAAAAAAACAATCAAGGCGAATCTTCGACACACTCATGCATAGCGCTGTTGTAATAGTCCTTCTTTTAACAATATGTAAATGCAGGAGGATTAAAAAGATAGCAGCTTGAAAAAAATGGCAACGCTATCAGCACCAAGAATATAAGAGGAAAATGGTGGCATATGACGAAGAGCTTTCGCGGAAATGCTGCAATGTTGCTACACAACCTAATAAATCCGAGGAATTCGTGACGGCGGCTTTCTTGGCCTAGCAGCCTAGAAACATAACATTGCCTAAAGAAATCTGTGAGAATAAAAATACATTGCTCCTGGGGCACGCATTGCGGTGCATCTGAACTAGAATAGGTGTGCTGCAGGCACTCCCCAGGTCCCGTGATCCTATTTCCGTTCTTTTGGAGAACGTCTTTTGCAAACGCGCGGCGGGAAACCATTCTCGTTCGCATACAATACACCGCACAGCATAGCAATTCCTGAAACACGGAACTGCTTTTTCGTCTTGAATCCCTGAAATCCCCCCTCCCTCCGTCTTTGCACGGGTATTTTGTAGCTGTGATTCATGTCTTCTTCTTATTTAATCCTCTTTTTTCTCGGCGTCATTGTGACTTGGCCAATGGGCGTCCTGTTTTCTCAAAGCGCCTAGGGAGAGCAATGCATCCTATGTATGAGCAGCGCGTGTAGAACACAAGGGGTGAGAAGACGGTATCGTAGCATTGCGTCCACGTCATTGAGGACTGCCACTTTCTCTACGCTGGTTGATACGGCTGCATGCGAATATCTGCAGTGTGTTCTACGGGACCACGGTTGTTCGAAATGAATACAACGAAGTAGTGTACGCTTTTTGCAACAGCACTGCTGTTTGGCTTACATTTCTATGTATGAATGTTTCCAGTGGAGGATTATTGCATGCCGTCTTGTTCAACTTCGAAGTTATACTTCCCGCAAAAAGGTAAACTAAAGGAAACGACTCGCAGTCACTGTTACATATATTGCGGTGCTAAGGTGTGCACTCTCCAATGTGCAGAGACCTCTTCAAAATACAAATACTCCTGAGAATATTAGCAATAACAAAAGGTGAAGCAGTTTCACCAACCGGACTGTACATCTAAAACATTCTTAAACAAACCACACGTACTTTTGGAATTTCACTAGCGCTAAGCACAATCCGCCTTTCGTGTGCCTATCCTCGTACAAAAATGTAAAAAAGTGAGCGTTCATTATAAGGGAGGTATAAAAAGTAGGGGAGAAGTAATTGTTCCTTCCATTATACATACGCTAATTACTTCGTTGATGTTAATTGCTGATGATTAGAAATCAGATGGGTATAAGTAAAATTTAGAAAAGTGGTGTTCGCTTCAAGCCTGGCCATTAAAACGTTATAGATGACGGGTATATGCAATTAAGGTGACGCCTCCAGCGGTGTATTTGGGTCAATGATACACACTAAACATTTTTACACCCTTAAGGGTGTAAAAAGGGTGTTAATGACATTAACACCCTCTTTTCCATTGCACAACACCCTTTTTTCTTTATATACACCCTAAGAGAAGGGTGTGCGCGGAAAAAGGGTGTTAATGTCTTTCATAAGGGTGTTAATGGAAGAAGTGAAGGATGCACACTGGAGCAGTAAGCTGCATCCATGCATGCATATTAAAATCGCGTGCATTGCGCAATGCGTCTGTTGTTGTACTGCCTTTTTTAAGGTTACGATGTTAGTGACATTACGGAAACAAGGAAATGGTGGAGCCATTGGCACAGTGTTATTTCTCGTGATATTTTATTTTCACATAAGGTCCCTACGTGGCAGCGGCCCGCTGCGTGTTGAGACACGCCCTGCAGTACCTCAATAAAGTTTACCATACCATACCATAGACAAATGATGAAGTATCGTTGCTTCACAAAATACTACAAGACTCGAGAAAATGTACAAGAAAATCAGAAAACACTTTTTTTTGCACAGGCTCGAGGTGTGCCCTACCGTTTCATATTTTCCACTATACATATCAACCGCATGAACATTTATACGAGGGCACATATACAAATGTAGAAGCAATTTAGAACAAAAGTTAAAATCATTACAACACCTTTCTGGGTATAAAGCTGTAAGTGGGACAGAAAACATCCCGCCGGCATGAACACTTTACAAGTTTCGGTATGAACACTTTTAATTGTTCACTTAGCCAATAAGACAGACAAAAAAAGAATTACTTTGAAGAGACCAAGATATAGGCTAATATAGTACAATTGTACATGTGGAATGTATGCAACATAGAGCACGCAATTCTGACATACGTAATTATGCATACATTACACACTGATGCATAAAGTTTCACGACCCACTTGTTTACGCGCGTGCAGTGGAAAATGTATCTGTGATATGAACGTTTCGTCCACAAACATTAGAGTAAGCCGAGGCCTCACTGAGGTTCATTAAAGAAGATGGGACACAATGACACTTGCCTTGTGGTACTAATTAGCCAGCTAATGTAAACATTACGGAAGCTAACACTTCGACACCCGAATTCGTACCACTCATCCATGCAAGGGAAACCTGCAGGGAAATCATTATCGGTTCCATATACCATGCCAAAAACTGGCCGCACAATTTCTCCACGTTAATGATTTCCACACAGAAGCACTTGGAAAAGGTAAGCAAAGACTCGGAAGGAAATCAATGTCACCTTAAGGGGACACACATGAGTAACAATAATGTTAGCACCTCGCTACCGAACGAGGAAAATGAGAACATAGGCGTGCTCAGATTTCTCCACCAGGGGGGGGGGGGAGGGGCAAGTCTCACTGCAGCAACCCCCCCCCCCCCTTTGCACTTTGTCGAGTCCGAAAGGAACATAACAAGCTCAACCATGGATGAACCATGGATGCAAAAATGAAAATGAAGCGATGGCGTGCTTCTCCCGACGGCCACTGGGGGTAAAGGTATGAGGTAAATTGCGCTTCGTATTAACCATCGAAGGTCCTCGGTTGACATTATTGTCGAAGAGCATGCGCAGCCATAACCCTGCGCATTAAAGATGACGCGAGAGGTTCGACGGACTTAATGGTGCTCTTAATGTAATAGCGCCCCCCCCCCCCTCCCTGCGCTCACCTTTGCATGAGAGAGTTCTAGGACACCACGAACTCCATGCATGTATGCATGTCACCTCACATGCTGCGCCGATTTAGCGCAGCGCATGCATGACCGCGCATGCTCGTAAAACTTACGGCATGACAATAAGTGCAAGTCATATGCTGTAAACCCAATGATGGCTCAATGCACGGCACGGCGCACGCACTGCCAAATCCCATCCCACTGCTCAAGGGTGAGAAAAGACGAAGAGCGAGAACTACGCACGCTATGACATCGTATTCGAACTGTAAAGTACAAACACAGAGCGCCACTTTCAACAATGTTTACTTCGAAAACAGCACAGTTTGTATGCCCATCACGCGCTGTCACAAGCGTGTGCGTACTGTCCGTCGTCGTTACCGCACCTTACACTTCAAATATGCTAAACCAACACGCCCAGTCTGCCATTCTTACAAACTATGCCATCGCCTCCGAGATAGCGCACCTTCCATCGCGGAAGCCAAGGCTGTGCGCTCCCTCATTTGCTCCTAGCGCTCCTGGCGATGAGAACAGTCGGCAGTCAAGTGATAGCGCGTAGAATCACGTGGGGTGCTCTTAGCCTGGAAGCCGCGCTGGCCGCGCTGTGCTTCGTTCTCGCTTGGCTGTGGTTGTGCGTCGTCGCATGCGTCGTCGTGCGGTATAGTTTGGTTTTTGTTCGCGTACATACACCGATGTGTTAACTTATATGTTGTGCAGCTGTGATTGATATGCGCGTGGTGTGATCTAAGATGTCGCCCCTACGTTGTGCGTTAGCCATGCGTCTTCTCAGGGAAAGTGGCTGTACGCTGTCGAAAATGGATACGTCGAGATTCAGCCGTGCCATTGTGACGCCATTGTTGGCGGTATGGGATCTTATCATCACGAATGTTCCAGGCGAGTACCTGTTTTCTCTTTTATGTTGTTGTGGTTAGCGTTTGTGTCTTGTGTGAGATGTCATTGTATGAACGGAGCGGTTCACTGCTAAATGGAACAGGGAAGCTTGGCGGCCGCTGCCGCCTGCGACGAATTTCGCGCAGGCGCAGCACCCGTTGTTCTGAACTCTTTCGTCCTTTCGTTTTTGCTGTCGCGCCGGCCGCGCTTCGAATCCGCGCCTTGTTCTCGGTCTTCGTGAAGCGAATCGTTTCAGCGTCGAAAGTGCGCCGTCCGCGGTGTCGGGCAGCGGCTGTTACGCGCTTCATGTTACATTTGGCTGTGGACCGCTGCGCACAGCCATTTTGTCACTATACCTCAAAGCGCATGTGTAATACTCGGATATAAGTGAATGTCTGCCTGAGCTCGTACAATGCGGCGGGACACCTACCTAGGTTATATAATGCAACAGGGTCGACAGTTGGGCTACTTGGGGACTCGTAACGCCCGTGTTAAGCTGCACACGAAACAAGAAAAATATGAACAAAACTTAAGTAAACGAAACACTCGCTGCCGCTGCTTGTTCGTGTTTTCTCTGCATTGTGCTGTTTCGGTGTTTCAGGTGTCGCTTCCCCTCCCCCCCTCCACACACACACACATCATGAACTTTGACACGTGCAGTTTCACGTTTTCCAACCGGTTGATCCTCCCCTTTCGGCCTCTATCGCGCGCGGCGCAACTTATTTTGACGGCCCATGTACTCAGCGTAATGGACAGTTTGCAGTCAAAGCAAACAAATTCGTGGAACGAACAATGACGTGCAAAACTGGAATAGAAATCACGTTTGTGTTTAGCACGCATCTCCTAAGGCTGCAATTTACAAACAATCGTTGTAATTCCAATCGCAAGCAATTTTTGTTCTTGTCTAACCCCATTTGAGGTCAGAACTGCCATGTCGACCTTCAGATAGGTAGTGAAAAGAGGAGGGGGGGAGAGGTCCTGACGTTGTTTGGGGGGCCACATAATACTGCCCCGCGGGCTTCAGTTTGCCGACTCCCTGTTGTAGAATATTCTTCGTACCCACTCCTCTCCTATCAGAGCGCAGGTGCCGCGTTTAAGTAAGATATCACTAACACGTAATCGTTCTAAGCCTGCTAAGGTTAAAACGGAATTGCGACGAATCGCCCCTGTCGTAGTGGCTGGCCATATGCCTACCGGTTGGCGCATGCCGCGATCACTATTTGTCGCGGAAAGATTAACCGCGTTCCTCAACTCGTGACATGGCCGACGCCACGTAAAAGGTCTTTCGTCCTTTGGGAAAGCGAAAGACCTTGCGAGGGCCAGCTGTATTAGTTTCCGCGACGGACTCGCACTTCGCGCTTCATCACAAGGAACGAAGGTGGCAGCCAGTGGCGGCCAGGCGCGTTTGGCTCGTCACCTATTTAAGCCGCGCAGCACGCACACAACAGCGCTGTGGCGATGGCTTCACTTTCTTGTGGTTATAGGGCTGTGCCGTACTGGCAAGTTCATAGATGGCCGTAACCACGTTTTTTGTGCTTTCCGGTGTTTATCTGTAACGGCGTTGCCGCATGCAGTCGCGCTGAAGTCAGACTTATTGATATGCCTTTCGCTTTCCCAAAGGACGAAAGACCTTTTGCGTGGCGTCGGCCATATCACGAGTTGAGGGACGCGGTTAATTCTTAGGCGAGAAATCGTGATCGCGGCATGCGCCAACCGGTAGGCATATGGCCAGCCACTAAGACAGGGGCGATTCGTCGCAATTACATTTTAACCTTAGCAGGCTTAGAACGATTACGTGTTAGTGATATCTTACTTGAAAGACATGAATGCGTAGCACTCAAGTCTTCATTTGTTCGAATTTGTCCGAATATTCCAAAAAGCGTGATTTCACATTTTTTAGCCCAATATGCTAATAATTTATATATTATCGAAATACTTGATTCGTATTCGAAATTCTGAATAGATGCACACACCTATGTACTACCGATCAAGTACACAACTATAATTGTTATTAAAGGAAAGTAGTTGTTCGAGGGCTAGTTTCTTTGTTAGACAGAGCCTATTATTGTCGGTTTCATTTGTTGCATATATGACAGTTATTACAGCACAATATTTCGCCTAGGTTGATCACAGAGCTAGTAGGTGCTCCATATATTAAGTTTTTTTCCAGCTCGTAAAACAGAAGCAGCTGTAGAAAAGGTTCGCCACTGTGTGCGCCTTCTTTTTTTAATGCACAGGGAGACCAGTAGCGCCCATAGCATCAGCTTTATTCCCTTTGCCGTTTGTTCCCTGCGCAACTAATTATGCATGCCATTACACTGGCACTAAATTTTCTGCAGTGTACAGGACATTAATGAACAATATACTGTAGCGAAAGGGTCTGGGGAAGTATGTGTGTATTCACGTTGTATTAGTGCTCGAACACACAAGGACACAATAAATAGCGGGAACGTGTTTACGATTGTGTTTGCGCTGTAGTACAAGGTGCAAATGCAGTACACACTCACAATGCATTTTATTTTTCAATGCAGGGTGACATTCTTGCAATCCCTTGTGCTTCAGCAACTGACAGCGGTATTTCAGAGGTGCCATATGTTGCATCAACTAGACAGTGGTGTTCCAGTGGTTCCAAGTGCATCTACTTGTGGTTTTGCGGATTTCCCCTACCTCGAGGTCAAACATGAACATTTTCTGTTAAGGACAATGAAACGGCTTGCTGTATGAAAGCGCCCGTTTCAGTTTCGCAATTTTTAGTACAACGGGCGATTTTCGGCATCTGTTTGCTTGAATTATATTTTTAGTGTTGATATTATGCAAAGGTCTGTTGTTAGTTTTCGAGCGCAGTAAGAACGTTTTAGATTTTTTGACTATTCAGGACATCTTAATAAGGAATTCATTATTTTAATTTAACAAATCATTTTCAGGTATCAGGCACCATCACTGGCAGGTTCGATCTTGTTGTCAAAGTGCACATAACACGCAAATTTTGTTGTACGTAAAAAAATGTGTGATCATTACCCATTCCTGTTTTTCCCAATTTTTCATATCTTTCTGTATCACAGCATACAATAAATATTTTAGATTGTTTTGAAAACCAAGTGTTCTGTTTTGCAGACCAGTTTGACTGGATGTGGAAGCATTAGTAAGCATTGCTTTGTACATATGCTCGTACATGATGTTGTATATACATATTTATATGTGTGCACTACTTCTGATTTCATTTAATGATCCTTAATATGCAGCACAAGTGGGTGATGATCGAATTTGAAGCTTCAGATGAACACACGAGACTTATGCATGGATCACTGCAGATTTCACTAATTCGGGGTGTCTTTCCAACCAAGCCCTCCTTATGCGAACACGACCGTTGCCAAACCAATATGAAGACGCGTTTGTGCAAATTCGGTAGTACACCCCTAATTAATGACATCTGCAGGAACACATGCATGGCGCCCTTTGTGACCACCTAAAGCTTCTGTTTCGGCCATTACACATGACGCGAAATGAATGGTGTACACCCTTCCAACACCCATACAAAAGGGTGTTAATACGAGCTAACACCCTAACACCCCATAAAATTTTTGCTGAACACCCTTTCTTTAGGGTGTTAAATTAACACCCTAATTGAAGGGTGTAGTCAATAACACCCTAAGGGTGTCCGTCTGGCGACAAACCGATTTACACCCTTAAGGGTGTAAAAATGTTTAGTGTGTAGGATATTTGTCTGGTTTTGCAATTTACTCTTGTTTTTGCTTCAGTTGCCTCCTTTCTTTTCACTCCTTTTCAATTGCAGAACATTATAATGCAATCAGTATCCAACAAGCAGTATAAAAATCACCAAATCAAGTGTATGAAGACAGCTTGATATACAACCCATTCAGGATTCCTTAATAAGACATGATTACAGTGATGAGTGCCTTTTCTTAATTCATCCTGATATTTCTTTAGCGGTCTGTATTGCAGAATTTATTATGCGTCACAGGCACAAGAAACTACCCTTGTTACATTCTTTCGGTCCCTGACCCCTTTGGTCAGTGGCCCTTTTTTCTTTCCTTATTTATTTCCATGCCTAGCCCTTCTTTTCATGTGTAACCTACCTAGAAGACATTACAAAGACAAAAGAACATGTCATGGGAATTGAGTTGTCACCATGCTTAAGAACCACTAGTGAGGGCGCACAATTCATTTCTTAGGTATCGAACAGGCCTAACTACCAAAAAGAACGCGTGTATTGTTGATGTAACATGCCAATGATTTTCTTTTGCAAAGGCCCAACAAGCTCCTGCAGGCGTTGCGGTATTTTGCTACTTACGCGACCACTGCAGCGGCCGTGCCACTGCAAAGATGCCCGATGAGTAAAACATCGTAATTAAGATACTGCAGTATGCAAAACTGTCACTATATAAAAATGACTTCAGCAGAACGACTGTTTCTAATCGATCGCCTGACTCATCATCCCAAGTTAACGACTGCCTTAATCGCGCCCGCATAAAATTGTGGTGACGTTCCAGGCCTTTCTCGCAATTTAACGAGGTTTTGAATGGAGATACGACAGATCGCCAGATGGAACACTTCAAAACGACTGAGGCACGTGGTGTGCAAAATGAAGGTTTTATCACCAGCAACGCACGCTTTCACTGCTTGCGAAGAGATTAAGCTGTGTGCCGCCGTCACAGCAAATTGTGACTAATGTCGCTGCCAAGCGTTCTTTGCAAGTGAAGTGTGCGGTGCCGCCATTTGCCGCGCGGGAAACCCTCCTTATCGATCCGACGTGTGCGGTTTGCGCCGCTTGACAGAGATATCTGTCTTCTCCTCTACAACCGTTTAGAAAACGTCTGCTGCGGACTCTAAATTGGACTGCGCACTACACACCTGCATAACTTGCCGTAATAACGTTCGCCCCACTATAACTGTGCCGCCGGCGATACTTCAAATCAGGTATTTAAAGACTGTACTTATTCATCAAACGTGATGCATAAATATTCTCCAAACAAAAACAGGTCAGTTTCAAAAACAAAACTACCGGACACTGATGTTTCTGCTTAGAGAGGTGATCTTACGCGCCCGCTCTGTCTGTTTTGCGATGGGTGGCGTAGCTGCACGAAGGAAGGAAGAAACAGGAAAGGAGCGTCACGTGACAGTCTTGAAGCCTGCTGGTCAGAAATTTAAGGCACAAATAGGCCCTGGCCACGTGATATAGAAGCGCTACTATTGGTCAGCTCGCTTTGGTTGCGTCTGCAGCGGGCGCCGCGGGGGCCTAATCCTACCCAGGAGGCACCGCGCACTGTTCGGTAGTAGCAGCGGCAGAGGAGGTTGGCCTGCCAAGGCTTGCAGAGTTACGTGATGCTCTTTCCTAGTTTTTACCCTCCTCCATAGGTAGCCTTTGTCGGCGGCGTAATCAAGCGAACGGCCTATTGGCACAAGAGAGGATGAAAGGAAGGGAACGCGCAGTGCAGCGGACAATAAAGTCAGTGATAGAGAGAGCAAGAAAGCAGAGGAAGGTAGAACAGAAATACGAGGAGGAAAGCGGAGGAGGAGAGCGGCGAGCAAGAAAGCACAGCGCTGCATGAACGCACGTCTGTCTTCCTGGGCCAAGAGATGGCGCTAGGGTAGCGCGCCGTAGCCCGCTCGCCGATGGTGTTGGCTGCATCAGCCACGCTAACCATACGTTCTCTTCAGAATGAGCGACGCAGCCGATAAAATTGATTCGTTTGCCGCTGCCGCTAAACAACGAGCAGTCCGATCTGAGGCATAAGGACGCTGACGCCACCATTTAGAAGTTCGCGGTGCCGAAGCAGAAAGCCATTGACACAGCCGAGATACATATGGGCTCTTTTGTCGCAAGTTCTTCTTCACGTAAATGAGAATATGAAAACCCCTAAGCAGTTACGCTAATGCTGCATTACGAAGTATCTCAATTGAGCGTGACCTTTTCGATGCGAAGCAGCTTTTGCGCTGAGCTGTGTCCTAGTTCAAATTGGCGTCCGTCCGCTTTCTACCACCTAGCATAGCCATCTGAGCGCGCGCTCCCGCCAAGGAGAAGACTTCTTCCTCTTGTTAGAATATTCTAGTGCACTCTGCTCTTGTTCTTCGACCGCCTTGATGATGATACCTGCAGAGCACTTTAGGGGCCCGGGCTGCCATATGTTGTCCTAGCTTGGTAGACGCAAGCATGTCTGCTGACAGGCGCTAGCGCGTTCGGGCCTGTGTAAGGGGCTGGGTAAGACGCTCTGGCCTCTCCCCCTTACGCTCTCAGCAATCACGTGATGGCGTCAGGGAACGAGATTCTGCAGACGCGCGATGAACCCGCGTGGCGCGCTCGAACAAGAGTTTGGGATGAGTAACAGCAACAGCACCTACAGTGAATTCATCGTGTGCTCCACTTGCAAGGACGCGTTAACATCGGACAAGGTGCCCGTGATGAAAGGAACTTTAAGTCGACCCATGCTCTGCTTCGCATCCCCACATTGTTCCCTTTAGTGGGAGATTGCGCACTTTTCTTTCTTCTGTTTATTACCCGCGACAGAAGGAAGTTTGGCTATGGGAAGAACCAGCTATGTAAATAGGCTCGCTAACTATAAAGCAATGTTTAGTTAAAGTGTGACATCGTAATACAAATCATACAATGAAATTACGGGACATATAAAGAAGCACATCAGTGGGTCTTGTTAAAGAGCAGGAAAAGAGGCTGCGAAAG
Source organism: Rhipicephalus sanguineus (assembly GCF_013339695.2). NCBI lineage: Eukaryota > Metazoa > Arthropoda > Arachnida > Ixodida > Ixodidae > Rhipicephalus > Rhipicephalus sanguineus. The sequence goes on along the minus strand of NC_051180.1, from coordinate 63,692,538 downwards.
CATAAAGCCAAGGCAAGCGTCAGTGTACCGCAGAAATTTAGCTGCAATAATAAAAAAAAACGCCGCAGCCATCTATGTCACATTGACGCTAAGTGGCTTAAGCCACTAAGTGAATCCAATAAGTACCTGAAGTGCTTGAATTACGACTGCTTGTTGTGAGAATTTTCTATGTTGGCAGCAACCAAAGATTACACTATTTTTGTGAAACAATGACTAATAACGGTGGCAGCATTATGCCATTTATATGCATGGCAATTTCAAAGTGAACGACATTTAATTGCGCGCTAATGAGAAACTTGTCTAAAGCAGGCGCTGCCGCTTAGTTAACACTCGGCAATTCTTTCTGAACCACTACTGGCGTCATTACATAATGGGTCCTGCTTAACCAATGAGCGCAGCTTGTCCAAACTTGTTACAGTATTCTACATTAACCTCAGGAGGAATTATTTGAGCATTCTATGACATCTGTAAGGTAAATGCGTTGTGACAGCTCAAGTTTATCATGCGAAACTAAATGGCGCTGATATCTAGCACAGCTATATATTTTTTTTCGGGTTGCCGTTTTAAGCGGCGCAGAGATGCGAGCCTGGTGCGGCACGCGCGACGACCTCAATCTCTCCGCAACTAAGTTACAAGTCCATAATTAGGTTTCGCTGTAAATCTTGCGCGGACTTCGCTTTATGCACTAAGCGAGCATCATTTGTTTGGGCAACGTGCGTACTTGCCTAATCCTTTGAGCGAAGAGGTGATGATGGAAATGAATGTCGCACCCTTAAGCGCGTTGTGCTCGCGCACTGGGAGTTGTTTCAACGGTGTGATTCGCGAGTTGATTTCCAAGAAGTGTGATGAAGGCGAGATGAAGTGTTATCTCATTACAGCCGTAACGAGCAGCTGTCTGTGACAACAGCCCATACTCGCACGTCCCCGCTTGGTGCGCTTCATGGCGGCATGGCTGACAGCATTAATTAGCCGCCGCCACGTTCATCACTTCGGTGGGAAAGGCTTTAGCGCTAGGCCCCAGTCCGAATAAAAAGGCTGGCTTTGTTCGGAAACATGCTTCACGCGCGACGTTCCACGTTCGTATTTCGTTTCAGGAGGCAAAGGCTCTTGCTGCCTAGAAAAAGTGCGCGAGACTGTACTCTTCCGACTGCGGACATAATGCGGAAATTACGCCTCTGAAGAAAGTTAACTATAGATGAGAGCAAATGTGAACAGAGTTTACTGCTTTGCATTCCTGACTTATATGAAATAATGTAATATTACAGGTAAGTGTTCCCAATTTTTCGTGATACATCAAGCTTACTTTCTGCAAGACGTAGTAATTCATGTTGTTGTTATATTGTTTCCTCCTCATGACGATAAAGAAACTACACCATCTACAAGTTGCGCAGGAACGGAACGCCACAGGGCTCGGTGATCTCGCCTATGCTTTTCAATTTGATAATGGTATGTCTTGCGAAGGAACTCGACAAAATTCCCGGTGTTCATCACTCCATCTATGCAAATGATATCACCATCTGGTTAGGCGATGGTAGCGATGGCTACATAGAGCAGAGGCTGCAAGAAGCCGTAGTCACAGTGAAGAGATACCTACATGGTACGGGTCTTCGATGTTCGCCAGAAAAATCGGAACTTCTTCTGTATAGACCGACGCTAAAAGGCAGGCCGCCCAAAGCATACATAGGCAGCCGCCAGTAAGAAGACATTAGAGTCTGTACAGCCGACGGCAAAATTATACCTACAGTCCAGCACATACGGGTCCTAGGACTAATCATTGAATCCAAGGGAACCAACGGGAAAACCGGCCACAAGCTTGAAACTAAAGTCGCTAACGCAATGAGGCTAGTGCGCAGAGTTACAAATAGACACTGAGGCATGGGAGAAACCAGCGTCATGCGCCAATTAAAGAAGAATCCGTTGATGGGCGAATTGGTACATTTCTTGAAATTACAAACGCCAATTAAAGGCGTTTATAATTGGCCACATTGCATACGTAGCGGCCTTCCACAATTGGTAAAAAGCGGAAAGCAACAAAATCAACGCCCTGATGAGAAAAGTGTACAAACAGGCCTTAGGTGTTCCAGGGTATGCGAACACGGAACTATTTCTGAAACTAGGCGTTCACAACACGCTAAAGGAGATAGCCGACGCCCAGCGCGTCTCGCAGTTAGAAAGGCTGTCCGCGACGAAAACGGGCAGAAACATATTCACAAAATTGGGTATTACATACCATGTTCAGCACGGAGAGAAACGAGACATTCCCAACCAAATACGCAACAAAATCGTGATAAATCCACTCCCTAGAAACATGATCCCCACCCCCAACGCAGAACGCAGACGCCACGGAGCAAAAGCGTTGCTCAAGATACACAGCACGAATGAAAAATCCCTGTTTGTAGACGCGAGCCCATACGGCAAGCAGAGAGCACATGCTGCAGCGGCTCTAGACGCTATCGGAAAATGCATTAACACATGCACTGTCTTAACTACAAGAATAGAGGAAGCTGATGAAGTGGCCATTGCCATGGCCCTCACCTCCACTAAGCACAGCTTCATTCTGAGGGATTCACAAGTCGCGATCAGGAATTTTGCGCACGGGCGTATTTCGCAACATACCCTGAGAATTCTTACCCAGAGCGAGGAATTTATGTGTTCGGAAGAACGTAGATATCTAATTTGGTTCCCGGCACACACAAACACAGCCACGTACAACCCGAACGAAACGGTCCACGCGCTGTCGCGAGTACTAACCCGCCGCGCAGCCCAAGGGGTACCCTCGTCGGGACATCCTGATAACGAGAACGTACGAATGAAAAACAGAATAACCAGCTATGGAAAATACACAAAGTACTATCGAGACCTGAGGAGGATTTTCCCTCCGCCTCACCCAAAATTAGATAGAAAACAGGCGACAGAGTGGCGCACATTGGAAACCGATTCTTATCCAAGCCCTGTTCAGTTACACAGGATGTTCCCAGAGATCTACCCAGACTCAATATGTAAAGCATGTAGAATAGAAGAGGCCTCCCTAAGCCACATGCTATGGGGGTGTCCCAATCAGCAAACAGACTCCCCAGAAAGACTCCGGGAGCGATGGCGGAAAACGCTGCTCAGCTCCGATCTACAGGACCAAACCTGGGCTATCCAGCAGGCCAGGGAGGCTAGTGAAAGACAAGGTCTTCTGTCCTCCATCTGAGCGTTCTGGCCCGGACCAGCAACTAGCCGGATCTCGCAATAATGTTGTTTCATTCATGCATTCAGAATCTCGTTCCCTGACGCCATCGCATGATTGCCGAGGTAGTGCAAGGGCCAGAGGCCACAGCGTCTTACCCAGCCCCTCACATAGGCCCGAACGCGCTAGCGCGTGTCAGCACACATGGTCGTGTCTGCCAAGCTAGGACAGCACACGGCAGCCCGGGCCCCTAAAGTGCTCTGCACGTATCGTCATCAAGGCGGTCGAAGAACAGGAGGAAGAAGACTTCTCCTTGGCGGGAGCGCGCGCTCAGATGGCTATGCTAGGTGATGGAAAGCGGATGGTCGCCAATGGAACTACGGACACAGCTCAGCACAAAAGCTGCTTCGCATCTAAAAGTGCAAAGAGGGTAGCAACTCAAATGAGACCGGTGCCCGTAAAGGCATAGAATTGGAATCTCACAGCGAAGTTTGGTGACATATACTTTATATCATCTCTTTGATAGATGATCATCATCTATCTGTCCCCTCCTCAATGTGTCCCCTTGTAGTAATTATTCAGCTCTGGTGCAATAGCATGCTACATAAGGATAAGTGCACAAATACTCTAATTCTTCATAGCTGCAGCGACACGGAATTCTAACTCCGTAGTAATAGTTGGGAACAGAATTCTTTTCTCTGCACCATCTAACGATAACGAGGGTGGGTCGGATGAGGCGGTCTGATGACGTCACGTGCCGAGGAGAACATAGCAGAACTGGCCATGCTAGAGGCGGGCCTATGGAATGGAGCCCTCACATGATTTTACGCTAAAATTAAAATAAATTGGAACCATGTAGTCAACCTACAGGAATTAGTTTCCTTATTTGCGCTTCCTTATTTTGCGCTAACTTCCTCTCCCGGACTTCTTCAAGGAAGGTTTTTCCACTGAGGCATCACTGCTCAGTGGGGTGTCATTTTCCAGCTGAGGGGCAAGCACCGTGAAGCCTACATTTAGAACATGGACAAACCTAACGAGTCCGCTAACGCACCTCTTTTCCTGTTGGCTCTATGTAGTGGCCATAAGAATGCTGAACACCTAGTGATAATATTGGGACTGTGAGGAGTCTGACCTTCTGTGTGTGTGTTGCCCCTCCCCCCCTATCTCTCTCTCTCTGCCTCTATCTTTCAAACTCCCCCATCATTTTGCCCAGAGTATGGTAGCATACCAGTTTTTCTAGACTGGTTAAGACCCCTGCTTTTCTTCTCTCTCATGTTCCTTTATTCCTTACTTATATAGCAGGTCAACTATAATTAAAGTGTAACATGTTCTTTCGTATTCCATTCGACACATATAGGTAGACCTAATGTTGTAAGGCACCCCCGCAGGGGCGTCTGCGCGAGCAGGCGTTTGGTGTGTAGCGACACCACGGACCCGAGCTAACGGGGGGTTCGCACCCCTCCTGCGTGGCATTGCCGTGTCCGGGGAAAAGGGGATCCTGGGGGTTGAGCCGACGCCGGGCGTTTGGACCTTTAAGGCCCCCCGGAAGAGGCAACACACCCCTTTGGCCCCGGCTTCACGTACACGGCACCCCTGGGCTGACCCACCCAGGGGAAATCGGCGGTCGCCTTTTCCTATCCCCCTCTCTGAACTTTCACTTTCCTATCTACTTTCCTCGCTGTCCTGTCTCCTACTATTTTCTGTTACTTCCCAGTTTTCGTAGGCGGCCTGGGTTAACCCTGTGCAACTAGCCAACCTTGGTCTATGCACATTCGGTTATAGTAGCGGTGTACGGCTGGCATCTGCATGTTTTCAGCAGCATGAATCTTGTAGCGGCCCCCGTGTTGGGCTCCGTGGTGGGTGGCCGCCATCGCTGCCGAAACGAACTCCAATAACATGCATAGAGCGTTTCCTCTAATCAGTGATCGTACCGCTTCAAAGCGCGTACGCACCGAAGAACTCACATTTCTCAGTCGACCAAAAGAAGTATTCCCCACTATCATGTTGTACACAGTGAGAACAGTAACAAAACAGCTAGAACCATGTCCCCTTTCATAGTGTCCAAATCACTCACAGACACCTTAGGTGCTGGCTATAAAGTCACGAAAATGGCTAGTGGAGACCTCCTACTCGAACTACATGACAAGACCCAGTTTGACAAACTAAAGAACCTCCGAACTTTCGGCGACATTCCCATAACAGTAACCCCCCATCGGTCCATGAACTCCGCCCGTGGAGTAGTATCGGACGCAGATCTTGAACTTACAGAGACCGAACTCCTCGAAGGCTGGAAGGATCAGCACGTGACAAATGTAAAACGAATCATCATCCGAAGAAACAACGAGGAAATTCCCACTAAACACCTGATACTCACCTTTGCCACAAGCGAACTACCACAGACCATAGACACTGGGTACACAAAGACAAATATCAGGCCGTACATTCCAAACCCTCGCAGTTGTTTTCAATGCCAAAGATTTGGCCACGGCTCTCTGAGTTGCCGAGGTCGACCTACCTGCGCGAAATGTGGTGTCCAAGGCCATGCCTCGGACACCTGTAATGAAACCCCACATTGTGTGAATTGCGACGGCGACCACGCCGCGTATTCACGTTGTTGCCCAAGCTGGAAAAAGGAAAAATATATTATATCACTGAAGGTACGCGAAAAGATCTCATTCAAAGAAGCACGAAGAAGGTGTTCGGCCTTTCATGGTCCTACCTATGCTGATGCGGCGCGTCAGGGGGCAGCGTCGCATCGGCCACCGCCACTGCCCCGGCCCACGCAAGGTGGGCCATCGCCGTGGCGGCTGCCCCCGTGGTGGCAGCAGTTAAGTCTGCTCCACCTGCCCAGCCAGAGATCTCGGTGACTCCAGGGTCGTCGGGTCTCACGACCACGCCTCGCAAGGCGAGGTCGGTAAAGCAAGCCAACAGCTCGCGTACGCGGGCGTCCAGTGCCTCACACGAGGCAATGGACACAACTACGGTACCCCTGGTGCCGAAAGAACGGCGTAGCTCCTAGAAGCGCGCTAAGAAAACAAAAAAGCCGATAACAGCGCCCGCCGACGGCTCTGTTACTTAAGTTCCAACTTTCCGTTTGAAAAACAGCTACTTCCTTTTCGTACACACAGCACTATACTTCACTTCCAATATGGAAACACAAATCATACAATGGAACGTCAGAGGACTCCTCAGAAATCTCGATGACGTCCAGGAACTATTACACAAACATTCACCAAAAGTGCTGTGTGTACAAGAAACACACTTAAAATCCAAGCACACCAAATTCTACGTAGTTACATTATTTTCCGAAAGGACCGGAACGATGCCATGGCGTCATCCGGTGGCGTAGCCGTTGTAGTTAATCAAGGAATATCATGTACACACTTACCACTCCAAACGTCCCTCGAGGCAGTGGCTGTTCGAGTGGTTCTTTTGAACAAACTTGTCACCATTTGCTCGCTCTACATACCACCACACTACCAACTGCAAAAACATGAATTTCAGTCTTTAATAAATGAACTCCCAGAACCTTACCTGGTCCTTGGGGACTTTAATGCACATAGCAGTCTATGGGGTGACTCTCGCTGCGATGCACGAGGTCGTCTGATTGAACAGTTCCTCTTCACGTCCGGTGCGTGTCTGTTGAATCAGAAAGAGCCAACATACTATAACTTCGCTAACAATACCCACTCGTCCATAGATCTCACCATTACATCTTCATCACTTCTAGCTCTATTCAAATGGAAAGTCGGTAATAATCCTTATGGAAGCGACCACTTTCCAGTAGTTATGAGCTCACCAATAATGTATGATTGTCCCCCACAGGTTCCCAAATGGCATATTGACAAGGCCGATTGGGAAGAGTTTCGTAAAGTTACTCGCTTAAATTGGACTGATATGTGTGGTTTAAGCATAGATGCAGCCGTACAGTACTTTACAGCTTTTCTCACGGATGCTGCAACTAAGTGCATCCCACAAACAACTGGACTGCCCGGGAAACGACGTGTCCCGTGGTGGAACACTGAGTGTCGAAATGCACGGAAAAAAACAAAACAAAGCATGGAGGTTGCTTAGGGACTCTCCGACAGCCGAGAATCTTCACAGTTTCAAGAACATAAAGTCCCAAGGTAGGAGAACGCGCCGACAGGCCAGAAGGGAAAGTTGGCAGAAGTTTTTATCGGGCATTAATTCATATACACAGGAGACCAAAGTCTGGAACATGGTTAGCAGGGTAGCAGACCGACAAGCACACTCACTTCCTCTAGTAAACACACAAGGCGACAGCTTGGAAGACCAGGCGAACTTCCTAGGTGCACACTTCGAACAGGTGTCGAGCTCGTCGCACTATAGTGAAGCTTTCCAAAGATACAAAACAAGAATCGAAAAACAGCACAGTATCCAAGGAACTGTAAAGGTTTGGTCTACAACGTTTCTTCATTATGTTGACGTCAGTTAGCGCCTGGTTAATCTGAATGTATTTCCTCTTTCACTTCTGTTCTCTGCGCTGAGACAAATATAAGGCGGTCCAACCTGAAATTGTGAAAGCCCACGTACGCTACGGTGGGCAATGCACTTTTTAAAGAAAAAAATCCGGCAGATCCCACACACTGTGGGAATCGATGTAATGCGAAGCAGCCAGCAAAGAGCTGCATACATCGCTTTGTTTATTTTTGAGCCGAATGAAATCATTCATGCCATGGCATCTTGTTCACCATATATCGCATTTTTGCCATGCACGCGTGCATGCACAATATGGTATGTACCATGCCAATGAGACGCATATTCTGGTATATATAAACTGCATGACCGGTGATTAATGTTCATAACGCACTCCTGTCATGCAATACCCATTTTGGTATATATCCAGTTATCTAAACAGCCGGTAGCGCACCATAACAGTGTCATGTAAATCATACCGTACATGACATGCATAACATAATTCGCATGTTAGGACCTGTCATTTATGTTCGTCATACAGTCACTTCGCACAATACCAATTTTGGTGTATATCAAACCAGCGAAATGGCCGCGAGTCCACCATGAGCGTGGCATGTAAATCATGCCACACATGACATGCATGTCATGGTTTTCATGTTACCACCTGTCATTTACCTTCGGCATACATTCGCGTCACGCAATGCCAATTTGGGTGTATATCAAGCTAGTGAAACGTCCGCGAATGCACCATGAGCGTGGCATGTAAATCATGACATGCATGTTATGGTTTTCATGTTACCACCTGTTATTCATGTTCTTGATACAGTCACATCGCGCAATACCAATTTTGGTCTATATCGAGCCCGCAAAACGGCCGCGAATGCACCATGAGCGTGGCATGTAAATCATGACACACTCGACATGCATGTCTTGGTTTTCATGTTACCACCTTGTATTCATGTTCTTCGTACAGTCACACCGCGCAATACCAATTTTGGTGTATATCAAGCCAGCGAAGCGGCCGCGAATGCACCATGAGCGTGGCATGTAAAGCATGACATGCATGTCATGGTTTTCATGTTACCACCTGTTATTCATGTTCTCGATACAGTCACATCGCGCAATACTAATTTTGGTGTATATCAACCTAGCGAAACGGCCGCGAGTACGTCATGAGCGTGGCATGTAAATTATGTCGTGCGTGACACGCGTGTCATGATTTTCATGTTACCACCTCTAATTTACGTTCGTCATACAGTCGCGTCGCGCAATACCAATTTTGGTGTATATCAACCTAGCAAAACGGCCGCGAGTGCGTTATGAGCGTGGCATGTAAATCATGACATACATGACATGCATGTCACGGTTTTCATGTTACCACCTGTTATTCATGTTCTTCATACAGTCACATCGCGCAATACCAATTTTGGTGTATATCAACCTAGCGAAACGGCCGCGAGTGCGTCATGAGCGTGGCATGTAAATCGTGACATACATGACATGCATGTCGTGGTTTTCATGTTACGACCTGTTATTCATGTTCTTCATACAGTCACATCGCGCAATACCAATTTTGGTGTATATCAACCTAGCGAAACGGCCGCGAGTGCGTCATGAGTGTGGCATGTCAATCATGACATACATGACATGCATGTCATGGTTTTCATGTTACCACCTGTTATTCATGTTCTTCATGCAGTCACATCGCGCAATACCAATTTTGGTGTATATCAACCAAGCGAAGCGGCCGCGAGTGCGTCATGAGCGTGGCATGTAAATCATGACGTGCATGACACGCGTGTCATGATTTTCATGTTACCGCGTGTCAGTTATGTTCGTCATGTCGAAATGTCTCGTCATACCAGTTTTCGTATATATCCATTCATTTAAACGGCCGCGAGTGCCCCGAGACCATGTCATGTAAATCATGCCGCACATGACATGCGTGTCTTGATTTGCACGTTATGACCTGTCATTATGTTCGCCATGAACTCTTGTAACGTCATACCAGTTTTGGTATATATGAAAATAACGGAATGGCCACAAGAGCCCCAAGGCCGTGGAATGTAAATCATGCTGTTCATGAAATGCATGTCACGATTTTCAGGTTATTACCTGTCATTTATGTTCGTAATACGGTCATGTTATTCCACACCAATTTTGGTATACATCCGATTAACGAAACGGCCAGGAGAGGACAAAGTCGTAGGCGGCTAGATAGATAGATAGATAGATAGATAGATAGATAGATAGATAGATAGATAGATAGATAGATAGATAGATAGATAGATAGATAGATAGATAGATAGATAGATAGATAGATAGATAGATAGATAGATAGATAGATAGATAGATAGATACGCTCAAACTCGCAGAAGTTCGCTAAGAAATGCTTCGCATTTAAAACAGAAATTAGAGCGCAAGTCCACAAAACACGAAGCATACAATGAACCTTTCTGCATTGCTGAGCTACAAGCATCGCTTAACTGCTGCAATAATTCCGCCCCAGGCTCCGACCGTGTTGTATATGAAATGTTGAAACCCCTGCCACCTGAAACTCAAAAAACCCTCCTCTCACTGTATAATGCTGTTTGGTCTTCCGGCGAGATCCCCTCGGCCTGGAAGGAAGCCATTATTATTCCGATTTTAAAACAGGGCAAGAACCCATCCTCCGTTACGAGCTACAGGCCCATTGCACTAACAAGCTGCCTGTGTAAACTTTTTGAAAAGATGATAAACCGCCGACTTATACACTTCCTCGAAGCAAACAAATCACTCGACCCATACCAGTGCGGTTTTCGAGAGGGTAGATCTACCTCTGACCACATTATCCGTATCGAGGCACAAATTCGCGACTCTTTTGTCCACAAGCAATTATTTCTTTCGGTGTTCCTCGATATGGAAAAGGCTTACGACACCACGTGGCGCTTTGGCATACTGCGAGACCTCTCACACTTAGGTGTCCGAGGAAAGATGCTGACCATAATCGAAAGCTATTTGTCCAATCGCACATTCCGTGTTCGAGTGGGTAACGTCTTGTCCAGAATATTTGTCCAGGAAACTGGAGTGCCGCAAGGTGGTGTCCTGAGTTGCACACTTTTTATTATAAAAATGAATTCGCTACGCCTGTACATTCCACGGAACATGTTTTATTGCACATATGTGGACGACGTGCAGATCGGTTATAAGTCGTGCAACCTTTCAATGTGTGAGCGGCAGGTCCAGCTGGGCTTGAACAAGGTCTCTAAATGGGCAGACGAGAATGGGTTTACGCCGAATGCACAAAAAAGCACTCGCGTCCTATTCTCCAGAAAAAGAGGCTTTCATCCCGATCCAGACATTGACCTACATGGTCAGCGTCTGTTGGTAAAAACAGAGCACAAGTTCCTAGGGCTGATTCTAGACACAAAACTTACGTTCATACCGCACATTAAGTACATAAAAAACAAGTGCATTAAAACCATGAATATTCTAAAAGCGTTGTCACGCACCACGTGGGGTAGTGACAGGAAGTGCCTGATGAAACTTTATAAAAGCCTTGTACGCACGCGCCTAGATTACGGGGCGATAATCTATCACTCTGCGACACCAAGTGCCTTGAAGATGCTTGACCTAGTCCACCATTTGGGCATTCGTCTTTTCACGGGCGCCTTTCGCACCAGCCCCGTGGAAAGCCTCTACGTCGAATCGGACGAATGGTCGCTACACCTTCAGAGATCTTACCTATCTTTTGTATATTTCCTCAAAGTGAACACAAACAACGAACACCCCTCACACACAATAATCAATGAGTTGTCTGCTTCTGAACTTTTTCACAACCGTCCCTCGATGAGACAGCCGTACTCACTTCGTGTGAGGGGACTAGCTGAAGAAATAGGTGTGCCACTTCTCGAACACTGTCTAATGGCTCCCGCTGCCTATCTGCCGCCGTGGCAGTGGCAGCTTATAGATTGCGATGTTTCTTTCGTCGAAGTTACCAAGCATGCGCCACTTGCACATATCCGTACACACTTCATCGAATTACAATACAAGTACCCACACCCTGAATTCTTTACAGATGCCTCAAAGTCTAACACTTCTGTGTCATACGCAGCCGTTGGTCCATCCTTTTCCGATTCCGGTATTCTGCACCCTGATTCCAGTATCTTCACGGCAGAGGATTAAGCGATACTTGCGGCAGTTAAACACATAAAGCAAATAAAACTACAAAAGGCAGTGATATACACGAATTCATTAAGCGTAGTGAAAGCTTTAAAAACTATGACAAAACACACAAATCCGGTCCTTGTCTCGCTCTATCCTATTTTATGCACGATCTACTCTCTTAAACAACATGTTGTAGTGTGCTGGGTGCCAGGGCACCGCGAGATACAAGGCAACGTGTTGGCGGATCAGCTAGCAGCATCCGCCCACGAAAACAGTCCCAATACGTCTGTAGCTATCCCTCCACTAGACTTAAAACCATTCCTCAAAAGAAAGATCAGGGCCTTTTGGCAGAGCACATGGGATAGGAACACACAAAATAAACTGCATGTTATCAATCCGCGACTATGTAATTGGACACCAGTATCAAAGTCACGCCACACAGAAGTTACACTCTGCAGACTTAGGATTGGCCACACATACAGTACACATTCATACCTTCTGTCCGGAGGCGATCCACCTTTGTGCGACTACTGTGGCGATCCCTTAACTGTACTTCACACCCTACTACAATGTACGGAACTAGACGCTCTCAGGAAAAAACATTTTTCATCTACATACCTGCAGTTCCCACTCCATCCTGTTATGCTCATTGGCAGAGAACCCCTTTTTAAATACCAGTCCCTCTTTGAATTTCTGAAAGATCTACGTAATTTCAACGTTATTTTTCCAGGCGCTCCGTAGCGCGATCTCATGATTGAGGCTGTTGCTGCGGTTTCTATCAAAGGAAGCACCTGCCTCCCGGCCTTTGGGGTCAAAGGCCTTGAGGAAGTATCCGTGCTGCTTTCCCGCCTCTCACATGTAGATATCATGCTCACTCGTCATTCATCCCACACCCATAGATCACACCACTTGTCACTGCCATAATTTTATACTGTATACACATCTGTTACGCTTCTTTATAGCGCGTGATTTTAGGCCTCTATAGAGCCACAATACGCCCTGTCATCGTAATCATTGGTCATCGCTAACACCACACAAAAGACACGGCGCTCTTTGGCCACCCATGGCCCTTGCGCCACAAAGCCCCACTAATCATCATCATGTTGTAAGGCACGCATTTTCTTTTTCATGCTCAATTGTTATATGTAAATTCGTGAAGCTGGTTGATGGGTGGTGTAATGCATAGGTGACATAATACGCTTAGAAGTGAAGAATAACTAAATAATGATTTATTACAAAAAAAACTTTAGAAAAGGCATAATTGTAAATCACAATAACATTATCCCAAAATACGAACCCGGACGCTTAAATCTTGCCTAAAAGAATGTTTTCGAGCGACGAGACGAAACTATTGTTCTTACAACAGTCGTTCTCAAAAAAAAAAGAAAAGATGGACAGTTGTCATTTTCTTAATGTGCCTCGCCAGCAGTGAGCCATAAAAATAGAGTTACACATGTCTACACAGAGGCGCAGAGATTGCGCTAGGACAAGTACAATTCTTTTTCTAGGAAGATATATCCAGCAGTGCGAGAGTTCAAAAGCAACAACATATCTACCGTGTCATAGTAAACAAGCTGCATACTACCATTGCGCAGCCAAACGTTACTGCCATCGATAAAATGAGTTCTTCGGGGTTTCGCAAAGTAGTGTTCGTAGATAAAAGGCTCATTTCGCCAACCGTACACTTCGCTCGTCTAAGCGCCCCGTTTAGCAATTGTTTAGGCATTTCATTCTTTTTAATTGGACGGCTTTGAATGGTTCGGCGTTCGTTTCCTCGAAATGGCTTGCTCGTTTCCTAATAGTTCCTTCTCAAATCATTTGCCTTCCACAATGGGCCATTGGTTCCACTAGGCAGAGTTCCAAAGTAAACCGCCATTTTCCTTTGCTGTTTTTGCACATCATTACACAAATCGCGCGTAGTGCAAGTTCGCTTGCTTATTTATATTTCTTATTCGTGAGGACTATACCCTTGTAACACCAGTGCACAAAGTAACGACTAGAGCAGAATAAATAGTTTTGACGTTGGCTGTGCGCGGAGGAATCTTTGAGGGGTAATTTTTTTACACTTTAATTTCGAGAGACATAAAAACTGCGGTACATTAAAGAATCATTCCGCGACAAATAAAAAATTTCGGTCCTTCAGCCAAGCATTTCCAACGTTGCCTGCCTTATTCACACAGCTAGTGTCTACTGTCACCAACGAGTCAAATACCAGAACTCATATTCGCCCTACTTGCTGTAATTTGCAAGCCACTGAAGTCGGAAACAAGAAATTCGACCTCATAATAGAGAAGTCAACTTGATCCCAGCAGCTTCAATGTAAAGACGTCTTTCTTGCCTGAAAATTAGCAAGAAAAAAATAGAAAGCCGATTTTCCTAATTTTAGAATCTTTCTCATAAAACCTAAAGAAAGCAGGAAGCGACGAGGTTTTCTCATTATTTGAAATAGGAGACAGACGAGAGGTCTAAGGAACAAGAGCTAATTCTGGGAGTCTATGTAGCTTTGCCGTTTCACCGTACGCGCGAACAACCGATTTATCCGTTCGATTCACCACTATGCCGAAACCCGATATTGCAAATAGGCTTTGCCCGTCTTGGGCTTTTCCTGTGTATTTCTTGTTTATTTTCTGCACTTTCTTTCAGAAAGCGCATGAGCGTCAGGGTTATTCAACCAGCATGGTTCTCCAACTCCCGAAGGATTGGCAATCCTAGAAACCTCCGTGTTCGTTTATGCATGTGATTGCGGCTTTCGCGCATGGAGGGTCGTGTTCATCCCAATAACTCCCCGGCTCGAAGGACCGGAAGCTCTTCTACAAGAGCGTCGCAAGTGTCACTGGAAGCAGCTATTTCGTTTAGCCTTCTGAATTTTTACTACAAATGTACAGTACTCATGGATTGAAACGCGACAATTTAAGGCTACGTGATGCTTGTACTTTCGATGCCAGCGTCTTTACTATGTTATGTAAGGCATATGGGCGCCGCCATCATGGGCTTTTAAAGGAATGTTTTCTGAATTTTTGTATCCTCTGACGCAGACTGATAAAGTCAGGAAACGCCGAATGCAGCAAACCAACAGTTCTCATGTGTATGCGCCAAGAGTTACACTGTTAGCTTAGTTGTTCATGATAAAACACGGCAAGGTTAACAGCCCAGCACGGAGGCACCGAAACCCGTCCATAAAATAGTCTATAGTTCATGTCATATCAGTAATAATAATAATATCTGGGGTTTAACGTCCCAAAACCACGATATCATTATGAGAGACGCCGTAGTGGAGGGCTCCGGAAATTTCGACCACCTGGGGTTCTTTAACGTGCACCTAAATCTAAGTACACGGGCCTCAAACATTTTCGCCTCCATCGAAAATGCAGCCGCCTCCATGTCATATCAGTGGAATTTCGACTCGAACACTTACGTCATAGCCAACATTACCTTTAGCGGCCAGATTTGCAGTGGCCTGTGCATTTATCACGGGCGATTGCTCAAAGCAGTTGTTCTGAAAAAAATCATGTCACGTTCAAATCCTTGAGTACTGAAGTTGTCACATTCAGCGCTTGCCGTTATGAGCATTATTTCCTATATAATACGGCAGGCGTATGACGCTTAATAACAAGCCCTGAAAAATCGACCGCGGCGTTATCTCATCCACCACACGACTGATTGCTTCGACACACTCCGTGGAAATTAACGCTTGCCCCTTTTTCTAATTTATTTACAGTATTCAGGCTGATTGTGCAGCAATTTGGAAACATGGGTACGCAATCACAGTCATAGCAGTGAATTTTCAATCATAATCAACCACCATAAAGAAGAATGCGAGATATTATGGAGGCACAAGCTATAATCATTTTTTTTCTGGGCTTTAACGTCCCGAAACCACGATAAGATTATGTGGGATGCCGTAGTGGAGGGCTCCGGAAAATTTTGACCACCTGGGGATCTTTAACGTGCACATAAATCTAAGTACACGGGCCTCGAACATTTCCGCCTCCATCGAAAATGCAGCCACCGCGGCCGAAGCTATAATCATGGAACGGCCCACATGTGTGAGCGCGCCGTCGGTTCCTTTGTCGCCGAACAAATCGACGTTCCTTAACTCGATAGTGTGATAGCGTGTGTCATGTGGTGTAAGTTGGCATGTATAAAGTAGGCAGGATGCTTCAATAAACTTCAGTTCCTAGAGCACTTCCGTTGCACTTGTCTGTGTACCTCACTGTCCTTGTCTTCATTAGGCCCGTCCAAAAATACAGTATGCTATTGAAACAAGCCCAAGAAACAGCACTCCTGATTTGAAGCATTGGGAACGTTTTCTGCTTCCGTGCGGGAATCTGTAGCTAGTGCAACAAAAGACGTGGATGCGGTCATTTGAACTTTGCAAGATGTAACCACACCGCAAGTAAATGTTTTCCATCGTTTCTGAACCAGCAAAGTCAGCGTTGTCAGAGGTAAGCTACTGCGCGTTTGTTCGCCCTTTTGTGCTTCAGACTTTCGTCGTGGTCTTTTTACCATACAAATGATATACACTTGTTTTCCGAGTGTGAGGGAGCAAGACAACAGAGACCGCGACCTTCCACATGAAAAATAATTGTGATGAAATACGGTGTGCCGCCCATTCAAATCAACTATTTTATCATGTATCCGGGATAAGGCTTGTGCCTTAAGTTTGGTTGTTTATCGCTAAGTATACAAAGGCAAATCCATACCAGGATGCACAGAGAGGTAAGCACGGGCAAAAAGATACACAAAATGCTTACGTATGTGGTTTCCGTACCTCTCTTTTGATCATCCTGTCTTCTACTCTCTTGCTGAACTTCTCAGCGAGAAAAGGTTGCCGTCGAATGCGCCAGAGCAACGATTTCAGTGCCAGTTCTAGAACGGCTGATCAGTCAGTCAGTCAAGAACTTTATTCATCGGTCCTGAGGAGTTTAGGCCGCCGGGGGATCCAGGGGGGACACCCTAGCAGCCGCTGAAGAATTTTGAAGATGGAACTACGACCCCGCTCGAAGGCTTTCGTTGATTCGAGCTAGTAAGACCTAGCTAACGACGTTACCCTACTCCGAGTTCAGCGCCTCGAAACCAGTCGCTTTCGGCGTTCGGAATCATATCTATGAAGTGCGCTGCATGATTGCTGCGTCAGCTCATCGTGAACAGGCTTGACCTAAAATTAGGCATGGTTACTTTAGGATATAACTGCTTTTTCGTTTCGCATTACAGAATCAATGGTTCTCTTGTTCCGAATTCGAATCTTGGGCGGCTACATTCTTTACGCAGTCGCATTCTAACCAATTTGTTCCAGCGGAGGCCATAATAACGTATTACAACAGCTACCGCGTGCGACCTAGGTGCCGTTACAATGACTACCGCGGATCAAGGCAATTTTCGAACCGTAAAATTATTTCGATGATTCTTCTCTAAATTTTGTTCATCCGTCCGTGTGGGTCCAAAGAAGCAAACAAAAATGTGCGCCGATTACGGAGATAGTGAAATGCATTGTCGAACCTTGTGCTGAACCATTCAACTGTATAGCGTCAGAACAAATAACGTAGGCGATTGTGGACGACAAATTTAAGGTTCGCGATGTACGTTAATCGGGACACTTCCCAACATAATCGTTTCTATTTGTTGAAGCTTTTGAGTGCACATGTTCTGTAATACTTGAACCCATTTACGTTTTAAAAAGAACTGTGAACATCGCGAAATTGAGCTTGGGAAAGCTAGGCAGTGTAATGATTATACGGCATGTTGAATGGGTTTACCCTCTATTCTCGTGCAGCCGAAGCCGGTAACGCTGTCGTGATATATGAAAGCGTCGTAGCACCGTTTTGCCGTAGCAAGGTGTCTGCTTACTCCTTCCCAATTACAATTTTATGATGAACATATTAGGTCGATTATATGAGCGCTTCACAGCGGCCGGCAGGTGCGATGCGATAACGACGCATAATTACGAGTGGTGATATTTTAGCACTCATAAATGCGTAATCAGTACACTGGGACCGAATACGTACAGGAAGAACTAGAAGCAAGTACAATATGTGGCCAAGACGGAAGATGAGATGTACATGCGTGCGGAAATAGTTGAATGTGAAATACTGGACAATGTATATTTATTCGTTGTTCCGAACACTAACGTACTCCTTACCATACGTGCATAAAACAGCCGCAACAGCAGAAGAAGTGAGCCGAGCATCCTCAAACCTACGCACGTATTGGATAATTCTTGTTCAGGAAGACGTGTGAAACTATTAAATGCGAGAGAGAGAGAAAAAACTTTATTTTTAAAATCAGTCAATTACGTCAGGCATTGCCCGTCGCCCCTAGCCGTTGGCCGGAATTCCTTGAGACACGCCAGCAGCAAGGGCTTGACAGATGAGGTCCCGCTGGCCGTTGGGGTCTGGGTTGCGGAGCTGGGCCTCCCAGGATTCTAGAGTGTGGGAGCTATCGTTCTGACTCTGACATGTCCACACAATGTGAGCCAAATTCGCTGCCTCATCACAAAATTTGCACAGGGACCGGAAAACTTCTGGGCGCCACTTGCTGTAAAGTACGGGGTTTGGAAAAACCCCCGTCTGCAACTTTCGAAGCATCTCTTTCTCAGGGGTAGTCCCTCGGCGTCGGCCTGGTAGTCCGCACTCACACTACGCATGCGCAACTATCCTCCTTCCCTCTCCCGAACAGCTGCGCGTTACTATCTCCACTTCTCTACCAGCATCTGCTTGCGTAACACGGTTGCGACGTGGCTCTTCAATGGATACTGTCACACGTTGGAATCGCGGGGAACGAAGCTGCTGACGACCTGGCGAGGACTGCACACGACTCCGCGGTTCCGCTGACAACGTACGCGGACTCCGCAGATTCAGCACGTCAGAACATTCGGCGAGAGCTCGCTCGCAACCACCCTGATGCGCGCGTAGCCTCCGGCTGCCTCCCGCGTTACCTACCGGAGGGAATGCTAAACCGAAAGGAGCGCTCCCTTCTGCTCGCACTGCGGACCGGCTCTGTCTGGCCCGCCGAGCGCCGGCACCACCTTCGCAGTGCTCCCTCACCCATATGCGGCGACTGCGGTGAGGAAGAAACACTCCAGCATCTCCTCATCTCCTCTACCGCCCTGGCTCCGCAACGGGAGCACCTCGCGCGCGCCTTCAGGAGGCAAGGGTTACCCTGCGCGACCATGAACGATGTGCTGCACCCGGCCGGAACCATGGAACGTGTTCGCGGTGCCCTACGCGCGGTGCTCGAGTACATTGGTGCCGCGCAACTCGCAGACCGCCTCTAGCCCGTGCTTAGCGCCTGACCAGCAACGACAACGACGGATCTCCCGCTTCCTCCGCCCCCAGCCCTCTACCTGTTGTGCCCTTCCCTTTCCTCCCACCATCTTCTCCTCCTTCCCTTTTACCCCCCTTCCCCTAAAGTGACGCGGTTGTGGTGTCCTCGACTGAGAGACAGTTTCTGTGTCACTCCCCCACCTTTCTATTTTCCTTTTTCCATCAAGAACCTCTTCTCTCCTGCGTTCTCGCTTCTGCTCTCGCGGAGCATGCGCTACTCTCCTCCTCTAGTCTCCTCTCCTTCAAGTGGTAGGGCGCTGCGCGCGTTCAGTCCAGTGCTTGCTTCGTTTGACTCCTCTGAAATTCGGGCTCGACATGCCAAAATTCTCTTCTGCTCGCGTCGTGATGAGCGCCAGCGCGTGCGCATTCCCTCCCCCTCTTTCTCCTCTCCTACGCCGCTCTCCTCTCGCGCGCCTGTCGACCGCGTTCCCCGCTCGCCCTGTGAGACTTAACAGCCAGGCTAGAGGGAAGACACGACTAGCGTAGTGTTCCTCTTCGCGTTCCACGACGCGAGGTCGGTAGCATGCCCAACGAACGCCAGCGGAACGCGGTCGTGCAGGTGCTCCTGCTTCGCATCGCCTCATAGTCCCATTTAGCGGGATATGGTGTAATTTTACAGCGAAAGCTGTTATCAGATCATTTCACCGGCCGTTTTTGGAGCCGTAGTTGTCCGCCGCCGCCACCGGTGTCCGTAACCAGTATCGCTCGAAATAAGAAAAAGAAAAGAGAAAAAATTTCCAGGATGGAACGAGGTTCGAACCTGGGCCCCCTGCGTGGGAGCCCAGCATTCAACCTCTGAGCCATGCCGGTGCTTGAAACTGCTTTGCAAAAATGTCCTATACAGGCTACATGTCGGGAAGGAACCACAATAGCATATGCAATAGAGTGTGTTTGAAGAGTAAAATAAGCACCAAGCGTCGCACAACGCGAATTCTGTAACCAGGCGTCACACAATGTGAATTGCGCAACGAGTAGGTTGTTGAATGCTTCCAACCCATTACAAAGGGAACTGCCATAATTCTTCATCGTCATCAGGCACAGCATCAACAAAGTGTGCATAATGCCTTACATGCGTTTAGCAGGCACCAATGCTCTCCGTAGAATGACGAAAAATGGCACAGTGCCTGCTGCCCTACTTCTAAAAAAATACAATGATTTATAGCGTAGTGGGTTCCTCGCAAGTGCACTTGCATTGGTTGCCAAGGAAGCCCATAAGGGCATGATCCACTTCCTCGGGGTCTCAGTAAAATTGCAATGATTTATAGCGTAGTGGGTTCCTCGCAAGTGAACTTGTATTGGTTACCGAAGAAGCCCGTAAGCGCATGATCCATTTCCTCGGGGTAGTTCTTCGCCCCCACCCCCCCGTCTCTCTCCCACGTCAACGTATGGTATGCAGCATGACGGGAGAAGGAAATAGTGACCGGGCGTCACCCAATGCAAATTACATAACTGGCGGCCGTTTAAAGCTTCCAACCCATTACAAAGGGATGAGCCATAATTCTGCATCGTCACCAGTCGTAGCGTCAACAAAGTGCACATAATGCCTTACAGACGTGTAGCTGGTGCATCGCTTCTCCGCAGAATGGCGAATAATGGCTTAGTAGGTGCTTCCCAACTTCACAAAAATTGTGATGTATGGCGTAGTGGATACCTTTCTAGTGTAATTGTATTGTCGCCCCAAGAGAGCTTACATTGGGCTCTAGAAACGCCGCTCTTCCAGTTTTCGCTGTGACTGTGCTGCGGTTTCAGCGCAGGCCTGGCGATTTTTTTAGGGGCGAAGCTCCCTAAAGCGGCACCCGTTCGTCCCTCGTAGTCGTAGTGCGTAACCAGTCGTAACGCTAGTACCAGATCTTGACCTCCAAGGTGGTGCCGGTGGGAGATTTTTCCTGTGCGTTGTTGAACAATCGAAAATTCGCAGCGTGCGCGTTAACTAAAAGCCGAATTCTTCTGTCTCGCATTCCCCATTAGCAGCCATTGGCATGTTCCAGTAGGAAACGTTAGTAGAAGTAGAAGTGTAAGTGTTAGCTAAAAGCCGACTTCTTCTGTCTCTCATTCCCATTAGCAGCCATTGTTTACCTCCAAGGTAGTGCCTGGTGAGATTTCTCCTGTGCGTGATTAAACAATAAAAATTTTGTTCAAAACGCCGTTGATTGATGAAATAAACCAACGAAAGACGCCAGATGTTTTCTAAAAGCAAAACGAAAGAACGCCAGATGTTTCTAAAGCAAAACGAAAAGACGCCAGCTGCTTAACGAAATACGCCAGATGTTTTCTAAAGCAATGGTTTTCTAAACAATGAAAATTCACAGCCTACATGTAAAATTAAAGTGAGCTGCAAGTCGTCATAACTCTCATCGAACCTTTAGTATAAACGCACCCGATCTCACGTCGGTGATGATGTACTGGGCAGAATTCACGGAAGATTCACGGTTTACCGATGAACCTCCGCAGCTTCGCCCACTCATCATCATTCACTCCGTGGATATGCTGTGATTTTTTTAGGAATAATACATCAGTGATATTTTGAGTTGTGTTACATTGTTTTATTTTTTTTTATTTTTAGTTGAATCTTGAGACTGGTTCATAATGCTTCGTATTCCAGAGCAATTAGTTTTGTTTCGCCTATACCGTATATATATATATATATATATATATATATATATATATATATATATATATATATATATATATATATATATATATATATATATATATACACGCTCTTAAAAATATGGCCTGTCGTATGTCTGTTCAATTAACCTGGGATCACCCTGGCAGCGGTGGTGAGTTGAACCTTGTAGTTAAAGCGGCGTAGTATGCAGAATGGTGCAAACCACAAGTCACAGCTTCTGAACTCATAAATTATAAGTCATGATCCGTAAGTTAAAATTGAAAGACTGCCTCAGTTATGCCCGACTATGGCCGGAATATAAGGGAGACTCAACGCGAGCTCAAATTCGCACGCGCGTCGCGTATCCCCTTTAGCCCGGCCGTGGCCCGACAAATCACCGCTCGAGAGAAAGTCTTCAAGGGACGCATGTCAGGCAGAAGGCGAGAAACGAGCCACGCGTGCATAACAGATATCGAAGCGGACCATATATATACACTCCGCTGCCCTTTCTGATATTGGAGCGAAGTTCCCTTCTCAAACTTCTTCAGGCTATCTTCCCCGCTTGCGATCAGAGAATGGAATAGCCTGTCCCCCTCCATTACCAGTAGCACATCCTTAGCCACTTTCTCAAAACTAGTAGAAGGCGACTTGATAGCCTCGCAAACGTAATATGGTGTTACGTGAACTTTTTTCTTGTTTAAGTAAAGTGCCAATGTGTTTGTACTTTGAAAAAATGTTCTTGTATGTTTTTTTTTAATTTCTTATAATTATTATTTTTTATTTATTTTTATTTTTTTATTGACTGTACTAAATCACTGTCTTTGATTGTTCACCTGTTATAATCCCTCTGGGATTGACAGTATGTATAAATAAATAAATAAAATAACCGCGTCTGGTGCTGCTGCGGCCGTTCATGCTTTCTTGCCGATCTGGTCACACTGGCGCCGGCCTAGCCTTGCGAGCTTCCCACCATGACTCAGCTCTCGTCGTTCGCAGCTTCCAGCACATCCTTCGCGCAAGCATTGAAGCCAACTCTACTTAGGGCGGGGGGAAAGAAATCTTTCTCTACTATTCATCATACTGATAGGACGCATCTTCATAGAGGTGGTGGTGCCATCAAGAAAAAGTCCACTGAAATAGTGAATCATAAGCGCCGACACTGATCCCTATGCTGTCTCGAAATTACAGCATATTCGTGGAGCAACGTTGTACAAGTGTGCACGTAGCTCTAGGCGCAGCTATAACGCACATATATCGAAATAGCTGAAAGTGCAAATGCTAAAACCATTAACTGCTGCCCAATGCTGCGATTTCTTTAGCAACGTTGCAGACTGCCTGCAATCAGGTGCTACAAGTCAATCATGATATACTTTTATACGCAAAGAAAAAGTGCGAGATAAGCATTGTACTATAAGTTTATTCAGAATAACAAGCACAACACGTGTGACATCCCAGAAAGCGTCTCACGGGTGTTTTATTTTAGGAGCGGAGCTCCTTATAGCATCACCTGGTCGGTCGTCGCTCGATGCGGCGTGTCCCCGCCGTCGCGTCTCCCGTATCATTCAATAGAGGGCGCTGTCCCTTAGAGATGCATGCAAACTGCAGTTGGGTGACGATATACTAGATGGCGCTGTCCCATAGAGATAGAAAAAAATGAAATAAAAAATAAGAAATTAAAAAAATGAAAAAGTAATAAAAGAAAAAAAATATAATAAATAAAATAAATAAAAAACAAAAGAAAGAAGGAAAAAAGGGAAAAGGAAAAATAATCAAAGCGGCGTATCGCTTTGATTAGTGCTGGGTGAAACCACTGAACATTTCACGGTGCAACTATGATTGCTTCAGGAGCTTCGCCCAAGCTCTTCATCATTCACCCGTGGATATGCTGTAATTTTTCATGCGTCCTCAAAGTCCTAATACAACGAAATGCGACACGAAGACTCGCAGAAAGTCTAAATTAAGTTTATAATTGGGTACAGTAATATAGTTTGGCTTTGTTACAGTGCGTAGTACGCTTGGCCTTTCTTTTTTTGGGAATTGAGTGTAGAAACGGATGCACAATTTTCTGGAGGAAGTAGCTCTTGCGCATTAAAACTAGATTAGCTGTACCAGGCAGGAACAAAGGAAACTGTATCTCATCTCTGTTACAGTTTTTTACGCGACAAATCATGCTTGAAGTTCGCCAGTATTCTGACTTATTCTTCTATGCATTCTCTAGAGAACTTGACAACTGTTTTGTCTGTTCGTGTGTCAATGGCAGCACGTGCTATTCGCGTCTCTATACGTGACACCTGTAGTAGCAACCCAGGGTATCAACGAGGCTAGCCCCTCCAACATATCATTAAATTTTGTTTCTCTCTCTCTTGTAACTCCCGCTTACTAAGCTTGAATGACGTAACTTTCGTTTGCAGAGGCTCGTATAGCTTCTGAACTAGCAAAGTATGCTTACTCGCCAGTATTCCAAGAGCGCTCACTGCAACAAAGCCCGGGGTTTGAAGGGAAGCGGTGATCAGGAGCGGCCGAAAAAAACCAGGAGCTCTCTGCGCACTGGCGATTCCCTAAATGATTTAGGCGTACGCCACCCAATGTCGTTCTTTCACTTTCCCTAGAACAATTGTTCCGTGATTTACGCGGCCATTATTACTCGCACATAAATTACTCCACCGTTCCGCCGATTACAACAGCTTAGTCTTTAAGTCACATGACACCGAACTTGCTGCTCCACCTAAACCCACTTCTGATGAGAAAGTAAAGAGCTTACATGTCGATTCGCAATCTAGACAGAGCAATTTCCCTGGGCGTTCCAGTTGCGTTTGTGAGTGAATCTGGCTCAGTCGGTAAAAGCAGCATCGACAGAGCGAACTGCCAGCAATGGCTGCTGTTGCGCCATATTTTGCCGTCCCTTGGAGGTCAGGAAACTAGGAAATCGCGCGCAATAGGCCGTAAACTGGGATTGGAGGGTCATAAATTTGATTTCCAGCCGTTTGTTTCACCACTATATTGGGCGTACAGGAGTACACGAGAGATAGGAGAGGATGCAGCTGGGTCGATGGGAAGGGTAATGAAAGGCAGGAATAGGAGCTATAAAATACATGCAGGTCTTTACGGTCTCCGGCTAAGCATAAACAAATGAAAGCGCGGTGACAGAACGAAAATGAGGTCTGAGTAATTGTGGGAACTCTCCAGTGTCCAGGAAGCATTTTACGGTGCGCTCGTTGTCACAGCCCGCTACGGGGCACCTTATCGCCGTAAGGAACGCTATTACAGGCACGAGAGAAGCCGTCCTTAACTACTGGCAAGATTAAAAGTTAGGGCACCGTAATGCGCACGTACGAGCTCTGTGCGACGCTACTAGTACTGCCAGGCATCAAGTAAAATGCCTTGTCCTCGTTTGCGAAATCAACGGCGCACTTCGGCGTGTTTACTGTTGTGATCTTGTTCCTTCGGCCACCCATACGTCGCCTTTGTGCTCTGATTTCCTCACAAGACGACCACGATAAGCATCCACGCTTGTTCCTTTTCATTTTTATTTCGAAAACATATTTTCCATTTTCTTTTGTATCTTTCTGGCCCAGCTACAGTCACGTCATCGTGGCAGTCATTATCAGGCCAATTATACGTGCACATGCACTGCGCCTGTCTTGCTCGCCATCACGCCCACGGGCTTCCTCTGCTATGAAGCGCGGTAGTGGCATTTATATTTTGGCTTATAGTTGCGTTATGTTTGATAAGTTTTCTAATGAAGACCAATATTTCTTTAAGCTTTTAACCAATACTTTTATGCAATACTTTTTTAACTAGGAAACTTCCTTTTTGAAAAAGTAGCATGAGGTTTATCTGCACCTTCGTGCTATAACTAATTTCATACACATCATTTCAAAAAATTGCAAAGCATTATTACGCATGTCCTCTTTCCATTAGCCTCGCGCGCTGTCTTTTATGTGTCCATCAGAACAAATTATAATCTTAAGGTTTATGTGAGTCTTAGAATTAGCTGCTAATGAGTAATAAATGGTGACCAGCTCGCTTACATATGTGTCAAAGCAGCAAACACGTACAATCATGATTATTGGCGCCTCTATAAAATACCAGGACCTGAGTCAAAAGAGCAACAATATATACGACTGTGTAATGCTGCGTACGAGTAGATCGTCATTAAACCATACAGAAGATTACAACTTTACCAAAGTTTATGAATGCAGGGAGGGCGAACCACCACAAACTTTCGACCCAAGCTGGGTGAGTTCAACTGTGTGTGCGCGAAACAAATAATCATGCGTTGTGTAAAACGTGGCAATTTTAACAATCAAGACTTTCAAAAAGCTCCAACCAAAAAATGCGTTTATTTCCCGACGTTTCGGAATCAACTCGATTCCTTCCTCAGGGGGAGTGACAACGGCGGTGTCGAGGTGCAACTCTTAACTTCTATTTCGAACCAGCTAGCGAGAATGAGGGAAGGCGCGTCTTCTTTGGTGGTGAGAGCGTTGAGGGGGTTGATCTTAAGGCGATCCAACCCAATTAACCCAACCAGACAGGCAAATCTGTCAAAATGTTCAGCTTTAAATTATAACAATGTAACGTTGTCAGTAGGAGCGGCTTGCCATGCAACACGCACTTCCCACCCTGTTTGCAGCCTTTTACGATAGGGGTGAAATACCTATTCCTACGGCGCCGTCAAGTGGAGAAGCGGAACGGAGAGATTCTCGTGATCAGGAAAGCACGGCGCAGAATTTGTGAAAACGCGTGCATGCATTTCTACGTGTATCAACGGGAAGTCTGGCAGTTTGGATCGCCTTAAGATCATCTCTCTAGAACGAAGTTTCTTGCTGCTAAACTGCATCCATTCTAGCAATATTATAATAATATTATCCATCTAATAATATTAGAAAGTACACGCATACGTACCTGAGACATGCGTGTGAATATGCTAAAATTTAAAGCTAGATTACCTTACGCCACTATGCATCAGTATCAAACATTCTTTACGCATTGTACATCGCTGCTAAATGAACTTAGTATTCTGCATGTGGGTGTGCTTCTCGTCGCGACCAGGTTCATTGTGTCCTGTTTGCTTTCTTTGAAGAAAATGACTTGGTATCTAGTTTTTAGAGCAGTCTTCTGTGTGATCGGGTGTATCTGGTACGTTGTCGACGTCCTCCATTTTTTGCCACCAATTTTGTCTTTATCGCCCGTCAACAGGTCATTTCTTTTAAGTTTGCTTTTTAACATGAAAGTGTTTCATGCCAGGGTCCACCAAAGCTTTAGTGACGTATTTCTATCACGAATATGACGTTGACAATATAGACGCTAACGGTTGAGAAAGAAAAAATTACACTATCTCCCGCTAAAGGGGACCATGAGGCGATGCGAAGCCGGAGCACTTGCACGATCGCGTTCCGTTGACGTTCGTTAGGCATGCTACCGACCTCGCGTCGTGGAACGCGAAGAGGAACACTACGCGCGTCGAGTCTTCCCTCTAGCCTGGCCGTTCATTCTCACAGGGCTAGCGGGGAACGCGGTCGACAGGGGCGCGAGAGGGGGGGGGGCAGCGTAGGAGAGGAGAGAGAGGGCAGGGGACGCACATGCGCTGGCGGTCATCGCGGCGTTGCTCGGTAGAGAATTTCGGCATCTCTAGCCCGCATTTCAGAGGAGTCAACCGAAGCAAGCGCTGGATTGAACGCGCGCAGCGCTCTACCCGCTTTATATTCACACTTGAAGGAGAGGAGACGAGAGGAGGAAAGTAGCTCATGCGCCGCGAGAGCAGAAGCGAGAACGCAGGAGAGCGCAAGCAGGTCCTGGGAGTGAATTGGAGAGAGTAACACGCAGCTGCTGGAGAGAGAGAAGGAGAGTTGCGCATGCGTAGTGTGAGTGCGTACACCTACGCCGTGGGACATACCGCCGAGCAAGAGATGCTTCGCATGTAAAAACTGCAAGCAAAAGTTTCCCCGCCGGGAATCGCACCTACGACTTCTTGGCCGCGAAGATAAGCGCCTGGCGCTTTACCGACAACGCTATCGAGGGAGGTGCGCACCACTCCACAAACGCGCCTTATATCTCACACATTCTCTCTCGCACGGTGCTCTCTGTTGTCGGGGTTAGGCGGGGAGAGCTGGTGCAGCCGTCTCTGAGCGGGGAAGGAAAGCAATGCGCGTGACACTCATTAGCACCGATAGAGAACGATTCGGCGACGACGCTGTTAAAGCATGACATCGGATATATCACGCCGGCGCGAAATTTCGAAGGTGATCCTTAAAGCGTCTCGATGCCAGCAAAAAGCACTGGCCGCGCTAGCATCCGGGAGCTACCCTAGACGCAGTTAGGTTTTTTTGTCTTTCGCTTCGTGTTAGCGTGTGACGGCTCGTTGTCGGAGTAGTGCAGCTTCCACATGCACCAACAGCGTTTGGCGACCGACTGCTTCGAGCGCGACAGCACCCACTAATAAATCTGCTGCAGTAAGCGCCGCAGAAAGGCAACGATTTCAACTCGCGAATGTCGTGCCTTGGTGGAGCGAGACAGACGCCAGCGGGACGTGGAACGCATACGCGCGTTCTCGGCTCGAACTAAAACATCTTCCTTCCGTATCGCTGATGCGCAGTGCGGCAGTGTGTGCATGAGCAAGCACATGCGTAGGCTACCATATAACTCCGGAGCAAACACTTTGCTGTTTCTCCCTGACGACGCTTTGAAGAAGTGCATAACGAGTACCAGTGTACTTATGTGCTTCTTGATGCCATTTTCGCGCGGGATTAACAATGCGCTGTGTCGTGGTATATCTTAAAAACCTCAGCTACTACAACAATTAAATCATGATCATGGGCGTTAGTCGCCGCGATGGAGATATTCCACTAGGCGTCAACATGGTTCATCCACGTCAAACGGTTCTAAACCTGCCAAACACCAATAGACCTTGTACAAGCTCCCATACACTCTAAGAAAAAAAAGAGTCAAAAGAGGGTCATGGAACCGTGACTCTATTCGGGCGTCCATGTGACCCCTTTTGGAAGGTACAGGCAGAGAAAAATCACAGCATATCCACGGAGTGAATGATGATGAGTGGGCGAAGCTGCGGAGGTTCATCGGTAAACCGTGAATCTTCCGTGAATTCTGCCCAGTACATCATCACCGACGTGAGATCGGGCGCGTTTATACTAAAGGTTCGATGAGTTATGACGACTTGCAGCTCACTTTAATTTTACATGCACGCTGTGAATTTTCATTGTTTAGAAAACCATTGCTTTATAAAACATCTGGCGTCTTTCGTTAAGCAGCTGGCGTCTTTTCATTTTGCTTTAGAAACATCTGGCGTTCTTTCGTTTTGCTTTTACAAAACATCTGGCGTCTTTCGTTGGTTTATTTCATCAATCAACGGCGTTTTGAACAAAATTTTTATTGTTTAATGACGCACAGGAGAAATCTCACCAGGCACTACCTTGGAGGTAAAGAATGGCTGCTAATGGGAATGAGAGACAGAAGTCGGCTTTTAGCTAACACTTACACTTCTACTTCTACTAACGTTTCCTACTGGAACATGCCAATGGCTGCTAATGGGGAATGAGAGACAGAAGAATTCGGCTTTTAGTTAACGCGCACGCTGCGAATTTTTTATTCAACAACGCACAGGAAAAATCTCCCACCGGCACCACCTTGGAGGTCAAAGCGTAAGAACGGTTACGCACTACGACTACTACTACGACTACGAGGGACGAACGGGTGCCGCCTTAAGGAGCTTCGCCCCTAAAAGAGCTAGCATTTCGGAAGCAGTCGCTGGACACTCCTGAAGCACGTTTCGATTGGCTTCCGTCAAGAAAGAGCCGCTGTATACGCCATACATATCACGCGCTTGCCCTTTGGCGCCGTTGTGGCGCCTTGCTCACCGACGGAGACGGGGTTGGCGCCGGGGTGGCGCGGCGCTTCTGGCTTCTCTCTCAGTCAGTCTCAGTCTCCTCGTCTATTGGAATGCGTTGCATGGTTGCATTAGTTGCGCGGGTTGCGTGTCTTGAAGTTTCATCAGTTTCATGTTGATGCGCGTCTTCGGTGGTGTTGACGCCGGCTCCGTGCACGGAGTGACGCTTGGAGGGCGGAATATTCATGGAGCTGCGGACAACGGGAGCCAGTTAACGGTGAGTGTACTGCTTTCGTATGTACTAATTATACAGCTTTAGCTGGGCGTCTGCAGCAGCTCTGCGGAAGTTATCTGCCAGCCATTTCCAACAGCAGCCTGTGTCCGCGAAGCTGTTGCGGATGCCCAACTAAAGCTCTCAGTTAACGAGTTGCCACCGTTATGCGCGTTGCTGTACAAGCTCCCATAAAGTGAGCGATGCAAACAATTATCAAGGGTCATTTCTTGCTGATCGCACGTTGTGTCTGCACTACTGAATGTGCGAGATGTCGTTTTGAGATGCATTTTAGTCTACTTCATAACATTTCCATTGACCTTGAGTGTGCAGCGTGCTTCCGCGCGTGGGAACGTGAAAACAAAAAAACGCCTGTGTAGAGAACGCTCCGACGCACTATATATAATGGTTTTTGTTGGCTTAAAGACGGTAGTTTGAGGTGCAGATATAGTACGGTGGCTTCCAGAACGTACGCGGTAGTCATTCAAGTTGGACACGTCTCGCTGGTAAGGCGAAAAAGCTAGAGACTTTCGACGGCGCCCGTTGTTGCGGGCGCCGCCGTGCACTTTTTTCCTTGTTTCTGTTCTGCTGTTTTCATGGTTTGCCAACATCTGCGATGACGCTATAACAGAATCAAGTGAGTGTACGTGATTGTGGGAGTTATGTGTGCTAATTCTAGCATATGACATGTCTGATCTCGACGTAGGCGCGCGGCGTCCGCACGCGCTGGGTGTCCTTGGGGCCATCGTACTCGCATGTGTTTATCTGAGTATGGGTTACGTTTGTAAAGCATGCGGTCAGTAACCGCTCACGGCGTGCCCCTGACTGCCGGAGGATGTGCTTGGGTGTCGGGATATGCCGGCGCAAAACCGTGTTTATTTTGAAACCAAATTTTGAAGCGATTTCTCGGGAATGAAGTGCTTTCATTCGTGTATAGCCAGTGCCTATTGCGAGACGAGGTTCCCGCTGCCTTTTACGTGAAAATTTGTTTTCGTTGCGAAATTTCAACTAAACACTCGTGGCAGATGTGTTTACAATAACGGTGTGTTGAACAAAGGGTGGTTTTAAATACAAATAATCAGAGTGTGTGTTTTCGTTATTCCCAGAATCCCAGATTACTTCTCCCGCCTCTTCACACCAGTTGACAGTCACACTCGGGGAAACGAAGGTGCCGCTCTGGTCTGGCGCCTCGCCGCTCGTAATGGGAAAATCATCAGCGGCGTTCGACCTGTCAACGACGCAGTCGGTCCTATATTTCTTTTGCTTGGACAAGACGACCTAGGAAAAGAGGTGAGTGGCACCCACGCAAAGGAGTCTAAATTAATTTCGTTTGCTGTTTAAAAGAGGCTCACATCATCTTGTGCTGCAGGTTTGTCGCCAAGTGACGTGTTGCAAAAGCTACAATTTGCAAGTTGTGTTTTACATGATAACGGCAAAAAACTCGGCTCCTTACCATACGTGTTTGCATTTATTGTTTTGTCGTGAGCCTTCATTGTGTCTATGTGAACCACTTATTTTGTAGGTTTCGCAAACATTTACTGCAATTTCATTTTCTCATCATAATATCACGTTCTGCTTTTCAGATACCGTTTTTCATGGTGTTCACGCTGAACAGGAGCGACAACCTATCAAGCCACAAGTCTGATGCCTCCAGCCGTCACCACTTTCTGATTTATTCTTAATCATAAGGAATAAATATTGAAGCATGATGCTCATTTCTGCAGTTTATTTTGCACCATATGACACTATGCCCATCAGTCACACATTTTAGTTGGCTATACTCACACAAACATGTAAATGAGGAATACCCAAATTTCTTAATTGGAAATCACAGACCATCTTTTCGCGCTTTCTATATAACTTTGCCTCAAAATATGTGTTGTTTTGACGAGTATTATTAAAATAATGGTAAAACTTAACTATTCTTTTTTTGCAGTCGCTGGGCAGAACGGCAAGTATTATTGCACTTGCTTAAAATGAATACTCCACTATTTTCAACAGTAGTCGCGCAAAAGTAGAGCAAGGGTCAAATGAGTAGCTTAAAATACTCGTGGAGTCGCTTGACGCTTCGGTGTTGGTCACTTGACCCCCGTAGAAGTGTTACCGGCAAGAGTCGTCTGACTTCCTATAAGTGGTAACGTGATCCTTCGGATGAGAGTATTTCCACTCTTCCTAGACGGTCAGGGGACTCTCCTAGAGCGAGCCGACCCTGACCCACCGAGAGAGTCACCGTGACTATTTAAAGAGAGTCATATACGTGGCAAGTCAGAACTCTCCGAAAAGAGTCGTTCATACTCTTTTTTTTTCTTAGAGTGTAAATGACTACGCAATAAGCGCTACGTCTGTTAATACACGTGTTACTTTCTTCTTATGCCGATTCCTATTACTGAGGGATCAGTCGTGTTCTTTTATTCAGTCATTATCTTCACGAAATGGCTTTCCCTGTGTTGTACGGGTTTTTTTACAATACCTACAATTTTTCTGTTATATAATCTACCATAGAAACGTATGAACCATATAAAGCATATTAGCATATTACTGTGATGAGGCTTTGTTGGAAAAGAAAACATTTTAGAAAACCTCTCTCATAGGTGACCCGACGCCCCATTGTTCATGTTACGTTAAGATAAAATTTAAATTTTTCAGATGATGCTGTAGCTCGCAATGTTTTCAAGCTATGTAGTGTGCGAATACATAAGTTATTCTAGAATCATCGAGAACCCGAAGCATCAAGCGCTTGCAAAGCTCGAAGTACCTACGATAATAATGAGTTATCACTGACGTGTAAGTGTTTCGCGAACGCAATTTTCATATAACGTGTCCTTCACAGTGACATTCACAGAGAATTTGGTCGCTAAAATTTTAGCAAGGTGAGTAGTGGTGGTAGTTAGTGACTAACGATGATAACGTTCTCTACAGCCGCGCAGTGGGCCTGTTCGTACATCATAGTGAAGAATGATCAATCACACCAGAGCATCAGAAAAAAAAAGAGAGGATGCAAGCATTGGCGGGAAGAAAGCGCTCTTCCTGTCCAGGTACCTGCTCACGCTCTGGCGCTGTTCATATTCCTTCGTCGTGCCATGTAGTGCACTAAGCAGCCCAAAGCGCAGAAAACTCAACCAGCGCTTGTCTTGTTTATTGGCGTTATTTATGGTTTATCCTGATTGGCTGGGCGTTTCATGAAAGTAAAAAAAAACAATGATTAAAATAAGGAGAACGCCGTGGCTTGCCCTCATACAGTCGACAATCACTCTGCCGCTCTCCAAGCCACGAATTTCTCGGAGAGATGCCTGTGAGCCAACGTGCAACTGTCCTTCTTTGCCATGGAGAGGCCGCTGCGGGCACCCAGATCAATGCAAATTTCTACTCCAGTAGAGTCGATGGCTTATTCGTTTCGGTAACTGTGGTGAGCCGGGAGTAAAGCTCTATGAATAATTCACCGCCACGTGTCTTCCAGTAGCTACTTTTTTTTTTAGGTTGGCTCTTGCGTGCGAGGAAGACCCCAGACCCGTCACTGCTTCCTTTATATTCGGAAGAAATTCAATCAGGCTGAAATTTTTCGCCCTCTTTTGTATAGTACACAGATTTCGATTTTACGCAGGTAGCGTCTATGCTTGTCTGTATGTCTCAATTTCGCTTTGGCCTTCCACGTTTTGCTCATCTTATTCAAGTACTCTCATACGCCCGCACACGGACCTTCCTCTATGCGCGTGTAGCTCTTGTTTACTAGCAAGATTGTATTCCGACTCTCTGCGCACGTGTAGGAAGCAAATATTACAAGGTCATGTTTGTAATTATTTGGGGTTTTTCAATATTTATCGTTCCTCCTCTTTTCCGCCAGTCTTTGCCTGTGCTGAATTAGATTTCACAGTACGGCCATTTTTTCATCAAATCGATGACACATTTACGTCCATGACCTTGTACAGCGCCAATAATAGTTTCAAGTTTATTTCACACATTGTGAGGTATCTCTCTGGTGGATGCTTCATTTTAGCAGGTTGAGGATGACGAATCTGATGATTATGATAAGTACATACCCGTGAAGAAGACGAAGGGTGAGCATAAGGCTTACAAAATATATGAAAGCGTCGGCATATGTAAGAATGCTTACATAATATTTCAGATGCTCAGTTTTGTGATCTCGCAAAGGCTCATAAGTCCAAAGATATTAATCTCTCCCTGGTAAATATTTTTAAAATAAAAGGTTTATCTAAAATAATATTTTTCTCTCGACGCAAATCATGATCAGTTTCGAGCAGCCGTATATAAAAGAAAGCGCAGAGGGCAGTAGTTCTGCCCCTGAATTTAAACGTTACTAAAGTTTTCCTCGGCATTGATTGCGTGTGTGTTTCGAGCGAAATGCTTAGCTGCATACGATAACTCGACAGTTTTCTTTAGTTCCCTGTGGAGCTTAGGTTTTACTGCGAGCTGAGATTCTACATCTGAAAGAAGGTTAACGAACAGTCATCCGCTCCTTCACTACCTCCAGTTCATTAGTACTGTTAGCCGGAAAGAATTGCGAGTAGCCGATTGCTAATTACCTCAATATGTCTAAAAGAAGAGCATGCTTTATCATTCTTCTGGTAATTATGAGCGGCGCATCAAGCTGCTGGTAACACTAAATACTTCCTCGTCACCAAAGCTCTGCCATTAAAAGCATAGCTGTCTGTTATCGGTGTAGTTATGCATGTATGGGCGGAGCGAAGCAAAGCGCATTCCTTCGTCTGGCCGCCATTCGTCTTCTGCGAATGTGGATCCCATGCCGCTGCCGTTCGAGAAAGCAAAAGTACATTAATTAGCAGCGGCAGTCAAGTATTAATTAACGGATACCGTTCGGTGATCCTGCAAATATGCGGGGTTTCCTTTAATGACGCACCAGCAATTATCTCCTACGCCAACCGTGCCGAAAAAAAATGAGACCTCATGCATTGTAGGTGCATGAGGTCTCCACTAACCAGGTTAGTGGAGATCGAGCTTTACTAACCAGGTAAAGCTCGATTAGGTATACTCTACCTATCTGCCTGCATGTCTGCAGCAGCCATGCGTGCTAATTAGAGGTCTTATGAAGTACAGTACTGGTAACGACATTGAAGGCGCCGGTGAAAGTCGACTTTTTTCCCACGGCGGAATTTGTTAGCGAAACCTGGCTATTTTCAATGGCTTTAATTTTGATTTTATTGTTAATACCGCAGTGGTATTCACTGTATTATGAGCTTGACGAAGTTTTGTCTTCGTGAGGACGCACTTTGGTTTTGTAAGGAAAACGACGGGGTTGCTTCAGACAATAGGCAACCCGCCATCTTGTATGTTTGGCTGTTTGTTGCAGAGCACCTCCTGTAAATATATTTTCACTTATCTATGTTTAGCTAAAACAGTATCACCGTAGTCCCGATGGTGTCAGCCTAAGTGCAAGGTACTTCTCGTGACATGGCCTTCTATTTTGTTTTCCTGGTTTTCGTTTCCTCCCTGCACAGCATGGTGTAGCCCGACCTGGCAAGCAATGTTGTTAGAAAACGAAAACAAAGAAAACCTGGCGTTTATATTAGCCTTCTAAACATGGAAGGAGAAGTGCAGTCCTATACTGCCAAAAAACGAGAGTTTTTTGTGGCACACACGAATTTGCGCGCATCAACACGCATTCTAGTTTTTTCTGCGCATCATTACCGCGGCAACTGCGCAACACTTCGAGGCGTTGCACCCTTGTGCCTCTGCACAGTCGCCGATCATCGCCACGCAGCAGGCTGCGCAGACTTCTGGCGTCCATTATCAGTGCCAGCTGCCGGGAATGGACTTGCAAAGACCTGCTCACTGATTGCGGTCGGGGGCCGGTTAACTCACAGACCCTTGCTCGTGTGCTGCCACAGCTATATTAACTTTGGCCACAAGCTGCTGGGCCGAACGTCTACAGCGTGCACATTTGATCATTAGAGAACCGTCTTTGGCAATCCGATGGACACTGATGGGAGTTGCAATGTGATAACGAGATATAGTTTGGAGATGGCAAAACCAAAGAAGAACATAGATGCTCGGGTCATGGACCCAAACGCAAGCATTTCCAGCAATAGCGGTCGGTTCTCTGATCAGTATACTAAAATTTTGCAAAGGGATGCCGTATCAAACGAAGCCTAGAAACGTTATTTCGATCATCGTTCACACCTTTCTGAGTGGCCTTGCTCAAAGCTACCAAAAATTATCCTACACTTATAGATTTATTCCAGCACAATAGGCTGGTCGATAGTTCATGTTATGGCATATTTTATTTTTCAAGTGGGCGTTGTCTTCGCGCCAGTTTTGATTATTTTCATATTTTAAACGCGTACATCGCTGGGCGTGTAAACGTTCATGCTTGTAAAGGAAAGCACATTTCATTACGAGCACCCAGTTAGAGAATGAGAAATGATGGGAATTGTGAGGAGGCTAACCACACGAAGATGTCTGTTCTTGTTCCATGCGCGGTAATTTTCTTTCCACCTTAATTATGACTTCAAGTTCACAAGGAAAAATAAGAAGTTTTAATAAAGAGAAAGTGGCACATCCTAATCAAATTTTTGCATCAGTCTTACTGCGGAAGCTAAGCGTGGCATCCAGAAAGAGCCTATGACGTGCGCGTCAGCCCTGTGCAAATGTCTTTAGTTACCAACATTCATCCTTCTCATAACAGTAGAGTGCCATATTCAATGAAATAATATAATTTCGGCATGCACCATTCTCCTACTAAATTATTGGGCTTAGCGATTGAACTTCCGGCAAAAACTGCGGTAGTTTCTTCACAGGTTTCGGACATCTCTATCGAAATGTACCAAGACTGTAAGTTGTTTAAATTTAGAAAACGTGTTGAACGGGTGATCAGTATAAACCGTTTATTTTATGATAAATCAATTATCGAAGACGATAATCTTTCTTGGGATACTTCACCGCAGAAAGTTTGGTTTGTCTGTCTGTCTGTCTGTCTGCCTGCCTGCCTGCCTGCCTGTCTGTTTGTCTGTTTTTCTGTCTGTTTGTCTGTCACACGAATGAGCCACCCGGCCAAAGTTTAGGCACTTGCTAAACGCCCAGCCATCTTGAACTGGTAGCTGCGTTCATATTTGGGAACATTGTCGATCAAAACGCAAATATTACGCATGTCTGTTTCGCAACATCAATACATAAGCATTAGGTGGTGTGTTCCTTTACTAAATAATACGTAGATACGTAATTCTAAAGACCCTAGTGTGTCTCAGGCTGCGCTGAAAATGTGACGCTATACACGAAAAAGCCCTCTGCCGACGATATGGTACTGTCACCTGGCAGTGGCCCTGGGTTCTGCGCATGCTCATGTTTTCCGACGCCACTGCCAGACGGCGTTCATATCTCACGCAGCTGCTCTATTTTATCAATGCCAGCCAGACGCGGCCGATTCAACATAGAGGAGGCGCTGTCTCAGGCGAGGCAAAACACAAATGGCAGAGGACTATCGTCTTTCGACGACATTTGCAGCGAAGCACACAGATACGCGGCCAATGTTTCCGTTGTTAACCGCGATTCTGTAAACTGGCATGTTTGCTTCATCACATGACTATCGTTAAGCTTTTAAAATTTAGAACCAAAGTCCTTCTATTGCAGATTGTTTAGGGAAATAACGCAATATTGCGTTTAATTATGCCGTACAGTCCACTCGGCCGTCCGCACCCCCTGGCTTCTTATTAACGCCCACAGACACGTCATACAAACTGCAACAGGATACGCGCAATCAAGCATGAAGGCTATCTTTTGAAATGGCACGTACAGAGCTTGACTACGCTGGAACACGCCCACGTCGTCACTGAAGTTCGCGACAACCAGATTACTGACCAGTCAGGGAAGTGGTATTGGCAAAGTAAAGACAAACTCGGAAATATAGTTAGGCGCTTATTTGTGGAACGGTGGGGTCAGACGAAAAGCTCTGGGGCAGATACTCTCTGCAAATCGCTTGTATATTAAGGCTGAAGCCACGATCCCTGCTTGATCTCTTCATATCCGGAGAGGAAAGCTCTTGGCGAGAGTTCACAAAGTTTTTCGCAATTTGCTCTGACAGCAAAGCGCGACTCGCCCTACGTTGCCCCCATCTTCCCATCATACGAGGCAAGGTCGGGTGGGCGACGCAACCCCATATTCTAAGAGCTGCCAATGCGGGCGAACTTTGAACGCACTCAGCTAGGCGGGCACGCATCTAAACCGCGGCTAAGAGCTGTCAAACAAACTGCGAATCCAAGGGTTTAAACAACGCCGGGCTTTCGTAAAGTAGGAATGAATACATAATCTTGTTACTGCTTCCGCGAAGTTTAGATAGATAGATAGATAGATAGATAGATAGATAGATAGATAGATAGATAGATAGATAGATAGATAGATAGATAGATAGATAGATAGATAGATAGATAGATAGATAGATAGATAGATAGATAGATAGATAGATAGATAGATAGATAGATAGATAGATAGTGTGGGATGCGGAGTCGGTGAAGGACGGATCCCAACATAAAAAATTGGGGGACCCTTAAGCTGCGCCTTTAAGAGTTGAACGCAATAGAGAAATTCGGCCCCTAGTGCGCACTTCAACCACTAAGTGCACACTTATTAATGTGTATTGTTACACACACACACGCACACAGACACACACACGCGCGCGCGCGCGAATGGTACAGGTCTTTGATCTAAAGCAAGAGTCGCATGGCTTCCAAGATCTACGCCGCGCGCTTGCCATCTCGGAGGCCATGGAGAGTCACAATGCCTCACAGATGGCAGCACATTATCTAGAGTTTGCTGTTTGCTT
Source organism: Rhipicephalus sanguineus (assembly GCF_013339695.2). Classification (NCBI taxonomy): domain Eukaryota; kingdom Metazoa; phylum Arthropoda; class Arachnida; order Ixodida; family Ixodidae; genus Rhipicephalus; species Rhipicephalus sanguineus. Next base: position 63,653,945 of record NC_051180.1, on the reverse strand, counting down.
GATCAACGCCTCCGCAAGCCGGCGTTAGCTTGATATGTTTTCCGCTAGATGGACATAGCTGTCCATTTTTGTTGGAAAGTTCGTGCGTGTTTTTAGCGGCGATGGCTGCACTATCCAGGCCTTTTTCGACATAGTTTGATGGCCTCCCAAATACGCCTACAAATCGCCGAATGGGCTCGTTTTCGTCGTGACACCTGCCGAACAAAATGCATTAGGAGACTCCTTCTCTACATGGCATTTATGTAGTGTTTTTTTTCCGAAGCTGCTGCAAGTAACATCGTGGCTTTGTGGTAGGACACCTAGTTGCCACGCGAACGGCCAGGGTTCGATCCTCAATGGGACCGAAGTTATTATTCTTTATTTTATTTGCTTCTTTCTCAATTTTTCGGTCACGGACGATTTTTCTCTCACAACCAACAGTGCCGACGCCGACGGCGGAATTTCTGCGACACGAGCTCTCTAACGCTATCGCGTTAAAACGAAACGATGTTTATTAACGTAGTAGAAGCAGCAGGGCAAGCATGCCGATGCTGCGCTTCGGAAGGTTAGAGAAACAAACATGAAACCAAGCTTGGTAGCTTGGGTTATATAGCCAGCGGTGGTGTCGTAAGCCTCCGGTGAAACTGCGTGGCGCTGTCTTTTATCGGAAGCGTGTTGCAGCAAGTAGCTGTGTCACCCCGGCCCAATCAGTGACGAGACGGAGGCTGCGTAGGTCTGTGCGCAGTGGTCGCCACAATAGATAGATAGATAGATAGATAGATAGATAGATAGATAGATAGATAGATAGATAGATAGATAGATAATAGATAGATAGATAGATAGATAGATAGATAGATAGATAGATAGATAGATAGATAGATAGATAGATAGATAGATAGATAGATAGATAGATAGATAGATAGATAGATAGATAGATAAGCGGCGTTTATCTAGCTAAGTGGTTTAAGTTTATCGGTTACTCTGTAAATAGACTCACATTGTTTAAACACTTCTACTATTCAAAGCGGTGAAGGCGCGGCATAGACTAAATCAAACTCTGAAAGTTTACCCACCGTTGCATTCAAGGTGGATAACGCGTACATGTGAGGACTAATATGTAACGTCTGGGGTACATACGTTCATGTATTGGCTGAGTACTGGCTTTGCATCATGTATTGGCTATGATTGAATTTTGTCAGGAAAATGACAAAAAGATATCGATGTTGTTGCCGCAGCTGAGAATAAGAAACATTTCCATAAAGCTGAACGTTATGAACGGATTGTACAATAGTAGTATATTGGTAAACATGCAATGTTACAGTTATTACCTAAATTCAGCGATATGTGCGCGGAATTGCACTGAAGCTTGTGGAGTACAGAACGCACTGTCCTTAACCTAGGGGCAAAATAATCGGAAGAAATTGATTTTTCTGTGAAAACGTAGCTCTTTATTTCCGACGTTGTTGGCAGCTGGCACGCTTGCGGTTATAACGATAAAAATCTCTACTCACTGTGACATATTGTATGGCACTTGGATATGCACAAGGACCGACTTGTTAACGATATTATCTCTCTCCAATGATCACATTCTCGGCCCAAGTAAGTCTTACGCTTTGGATGCTCCTCCAAACATTCGAAAGAAATATATAACGCTCTAAATCTAGAAGATGCTAATTGCGCATGCTTTGATTTGCAGCTACTCTCTTACTATTTATCAAATAGATAAAAACAATTATTTCATAACAGTGCGAACTTCAATACACTTATTGTACCACGTTTGCGTTTTCAATCCTTGCAGGCGAAAAAAGAGAAGGGAGTGCGAGAGAAGGAGAGTCAGCACTCTGTATTTTTATTCGCTGTTGATTGTCATTTTGATTTCCCTTGGCGCCAGCTCTCTCGTCGGCACTCCTTTTCTGCCGAAAAGCGATAGAAGCAGGGTGTTTTATTCAATCAAAAGTACTCGTACTGTCTTGCGTACTTTTAACGCTTGAACGCCGGCATAGGTCGGAATAAGTGAATCCCTTTCGCTAAGCAGATGAAGACGGCGATAAGTTTTCAGTGTTTGTCAGGGATACAAGGGATAAAATGTTCATTTCATGGAGACAATGTCTCCTGTATGCTTCAGTGGATAAGTTGGTGTGGGCGCACGAAAAAAAAATTTGACAAGAAACAAGGAAGTAGATAACAGAAAACTGTTATTTCGAATCAGGCAGAAAGACTTGGGTCGCATGAAATGTTTTTTATTGAATATTGCTAGCCAGTTTTATCCTTACGCGCGCAAAGATACTAAGCCCTTCACAGATCAGGAAGTGACACAAAAATGATGCCCTACATTGAATAAAGTGCGCCAGCTCAGACGAAAAATTGGCAGACATTGAAGAAATATTGAGACTACCTCGAATGGGGCAGGGGGAGTTCTACTTCTGGCGAGTTGTTTGGAGCAGCGCAATTGCAATCTGCAAATGATGTGATAGAACCCTGGCCATGGGGATATATCTCCGCTCCTAGAACGCCAATACTGATCATTTTTCAACCTATTGTAGCAGCTGTCTTTGATTCCTATGGCATTTTTGATAATGAAATTCAGGTGTCTGTCAGGTTCTTTTCTGTTACTGAACTTGTATCATTCTACTCCCTTCTCTTTGGTCGGTTTATCCTGAACATACCTGAGCCTGCAGTCTTCGTCGGCGATAGCAATGTCCTTTCTCCACCGTCCACTCGTGTCCCTTTTTCACAGATGTCTAGAATCTGGGTGTCCAAATTCGAGACAATGAAGGCAGTGATTTATTGTCACAATGATTGATGTATTACTCTCCCCCTTTCCTTACTTGAACTAAGATTGACAACCATGATGCGTGAAGTTCGCGCAGCGCCGCACTTTTTCTACCTTTTCTTAGTTTGCCGTGTTCTTTCGTGGTAACACGCCCGTTCTTGTAGCAGAAACTGCAGTTCTTCTGGTTCTAAATCAACCACGAGGGAGTTGGGACACGAAATAAAAACATTTGCCGCAAGCTTTTCGATCAAACCAGTGAAGCGTGTTAATTGACAGTCACTCCGCTACGCTCCGGTGATGTTGCCATACTCGACGCCGTACACCTGCCCCCCCCCCCCCCACCCCTCCTCCCCAAAAAAGTTATTTATAAAGAAACTTACGGCGTACGCATCACTTCCGAAAACCAATAGCAAAAATGCGCTCGAGTAACAGCAGAGTGAAAATTTCTTCCAGCCATTTTCCAGAACGTGGAGCTCCGGTATGTATCTAGTCCCCTTAGTAAAAAGTTTGCGGCGCTGAAAATTGAAGTCAGGCGTGTAGGTAAGAATTAACAATCATGCAGGCGTCAGTTTCTATGGTAGGAATATAACTGGCCGATGTTGCTACTTATTATGTTCTGTTCAAAAAAAGATCAATGAGAAGTTTTGAGACTATAATGTGAGTTTTGTGACGCAATTTAGAAGCGGAGGAGAAAGATAGGCGAACGCCTTTGAGGAAAGGTAAAATATGCGACATAGCGGAAAGAAAACAGCGTGAAAGATGGAGCACACTTTAGCTAAAATATGCGAGAAGTACCTGAAGAAGTACCATTCATAATCTGAGTAACATATTCTTGCTCGCAGAAAGAACTGCTGATGTGAGCACAAACGACTCACATGCATTGGGCTTTCTTCTTTTGTAGTGCGAAATCAGTACACGATATAGGAGTGAAAAGTAGCGGCAAGAAGCGGCGTTAATCAACGCCACATCACATGTAGCGGGTAGCACCTCACGGCTCGAGCCGAAGGCTGTTGATGCGGTACTTCGCTGCAAGCTTTCATGAGGTATTTGAAAGAAATAAAGGATAGTGATGACCTCAGCTTTTAACGTGCTTCGCGTGTTTGATCTCGCTCAGATCCTCGTTGAGTGTCGATGACCGTTTCTCCAGCCTCTATTATAATAACCTTCGAACTAAGATTACCGATGTACGTTCTGGTACGTTTCTTTCTAGCTTATCTGGGGCATATTATATTGCCCAGGCACAGCACCCTAATAGCGGCCCCTGTGTACCTTCAGTCAAGAGCGCTGTCAGAACCCTGATATTTGCAGTGGTAAGGCGTGCGAGGCGTGCAGGCTCTATAATACAGAGTTTAATGCCGCTGCAGCAGCGCTTTCGTTCCGTTATTGAGAAATGCATCAGGCTTTATCACTTACGTTTGGTGTTATGAACATACCGCTGACTTATCTAATGATTCATCGGCCAGTCTGTATAACAGCGAGCTCTGCAAGTTTCATAGCGCCGGTACGATCGTCAAGGGGGTAATGTGCACGGATGTGCGTAAGCTTAGAGGGCTACTAATGCTGTTTGGTTGCGCGACCGCTGACTCTACAGGTAACCTTGCATATCATACCACATTCTACGATTCATTTCACTACGCGCTTGCGTAATCATTCGGAGCATTCATAAAATTATTTTTATAATTGCTTCTGCAGCAGTACTTGAAGAGCGGTGCGTAGGCCACCCAAAAACGCAATGGACATTCAGGAAACATGCGACGCAATTGCTGACTATCAGGAAACTCCTACGTTATAGTGTTATCATTATTATTATAGTTGTATCACTCTTTAATAAAGGGGGCAGAGAAGTACCTGTAGATTGGGCTTCGCATAGAGAAGCTTAAACTGCTATGCTTGTCTAGTCTGCAAAAAGGGCTGTTCTCGCAAAATTGAAATGAATGACCGGCCGTTTTTGCCCTCGTGTATCGTTTCGTTGAGGTGTCGTTTTGTTTAGAAAGTTTCTCGAAATGCCCTATTTCTAAGGAAACTAGGAGCCACTCCTTTCATTTACCTATAAAAGTATGCCGAAGATAGCTTTATATTGTCTTGCTATATTCCAGAATGAGAAATCAGGCTTAGAATAAACTTGCAAATATCGCCCATTTACCGCTTATTCAGTCGACGTCGGTGTTTATAATCCTGCAGCCACGGTGGTACAGTGGCTGCTGTGCTCGACTGCTGACCCAAAAGTAACTGCGGCATAGAAACAAGCGAAATAAACCGCTTGTCAAACAAGCTTGGAAATTTCTTTGTAGAAGCTTGTGGTTAAACGTTACCAAGTTTTTAGACTTCCAGTCTTTTCGACAATGTGCAGCGGAATTATGCGCCTGCGTCGACTTTAGGTGACGCAACGTGACGTTTAGTGTAAGTGCTTTTTTTTTCTTCAGAAAGAAAACTTTAAAAAAACTTGGTTGTATTACTATAGCCAGTTCTATCTACTTTCCTCTCTAAGTTGCTCTCTCTCTACTTTGCTATCTTCAAATTAATTTTCAAAAGTGTTTGTCAATCACTTTAACAGATTTATGGTCATTAGACATGCTATTCTGCCTGTACAAGTTTGTTTGAGATGGAGCAGTTGTTCAAAACAGACTCAAAAGACAACCAGCTCATACCCATTGGATAACGCCAAGCCAGGGGCGTAGACGGAAATTTTTTCTGGGTAGGGGGGGGGGGGGCACCTCTTTGATTTGAAGTGGGGGCCGTTCATGCAGATGTGGTCAAGTATCATTTTGGCCTCTGTATGCCACGCAAAAAAAATTTCGGGGGGGGGGGGGTACGGGCCCGGTGTGCCCTCCCCTCCGGATACGCCACTGCGTCATGCGTACCATTTTTATATCCAATAAACATTACTAACATGATGTGTAGTGTTAAAAGGCAACACTGGTCAAAATGTAAAAGAACCGATTGTTTTATTGTTTTGTTGAAAGTTTTCATAATAGCACACAGCTTTAATAAAGGCAGAACAGCCTTATACACAGTCGCGATACTTGTCTGGAAACTGCGTACCCTTGGAACACCAGCGCCAAAAGGCCCACTTGCAAAACTAATTGCAAGTTAATAGTTCAGCTTTCCTACTTCCTGCACAAAGAGGAAGCAAACAAAAACACGGGATACTGAGATCCACTCACAGCCCACAAACTTGAGTCTTGGAATCCTCTTTAATTACAGTGCTCTAACGCTTCCGGTGCTGAGAAGGCCCCTTGCGTGGATTTCTGAAAGTTTATTCAGTAGTAAAAGTGCCAGAAGCGCAGAGAATGGCGTGAGAACAGAAGCTACGTATGGCATCTTCGCGCGTTAAGTCAACAGCTCGGAAAAGGCCCACTTTGTCACGAAGAGCCGCAGCGAGGAAGCTTGGGAAATGCCGGAGCACGTGAGACCGCTTACGTGTTAGCGAACGTTAAAGCAAACCCTAAATATCCGCCCTCAGAAGCGCACGGCGCTGTGTGGAACAGAGAGAGTGAATAGTTTCGGGGCCATTTTAGAGAAGCAAGTGCTCTGGCGGAAAGAATTATCTTTGCGCTACACTATGGTCACAAGATGATAAGCTGAAAAGTGAAGTTTGCCTAAGGCACGAAAAAAATCTGTGACATAAATTGGTGCGCACAGTTCGAGGCGACTAGGAGGCGTACTCGCCAACATTCACGGAGTTCCAAGAGCGGCAACCAGCTCTGGCTTTTATCCACCAGGGCAAATTCACGTTGGTATAGTCAAGAGGCCTAAGCCGTAATCTCTTGCGCTGCTACGAACTTTTAGGTAACTATCTCATAAGTTGACCGTTGTTTTTATCTCATAAGGTGACGGTAAAGCTGCTGCGCAGCTTTAGAACAAAAAAAAGTCTGTTTTTTTACTTGTCGAGGTAAGAAGGGTTCCGCCATTTTCTCTAAAGGGCAGAAAGATGTAAATAACGGAATAAGAATAAAAGGTACCGCTATACTGCAGCAGACACGCCGCGTCAAATGTTTCTGTCTGGGGCTTTAAGTTGCTTTGATAAAGTCACGTGTGAAAAAAGTACAATTAAAATAATGTGCTCAACGAATATACCAGAGTTTATTCGTAGTGGCTGTTCATGATCTTATGCACCGTAGCTCTGTGACTTATATAGGCAGAAATAACAACTGCTACAAATTGAAACAGTGCAATAGAAATATATCCAATAGCTGTTTTTTATTTTAGAAAAGTCAGAACGTTTTCAAAAGCGATAAAAGCGAAACCCAAGTGTGATAATGAAGAGGAAGCTAGAAATTATGTTGGCGAGAACGCGTACCATCAATGTCACTACTCGCTCTCCGATGTCGTCGAAATACATCCTTAAGAGAAGTTTATGTAAGTGAGAACTCGAAATTTATTATGAGGGTAACCGATGTCGAACGAGCACTACTCAAGCAAGCAATTATGGATGGCATATTTTTAGATGGCCATGGCAGTTGCTCGCAGCGCTACAATCAGGTATGGCATGTTGTCCCCTGTCCTCTTCGTGCCGAGGAAGACCGTTCAGCTTCATTGAAGGTGACAAACTTCACCCATGATGGGTATTGGTAATTAGGTTAGTACTGCATGTATTTCATGTTTGCCCTCTTTAGTGCAAGAAACGTTGTTGCTGTTTTAGAAGTGAAAGAGACGTAAAAAAGTAGAGGTGGGGAAGCCGACTTTCTCATGTTTTCTACCTTCGAGAAGATTTCATGATCAATAGGGAGAGAAAGAGAGAGAGAGAAAGGATATCTTGAAGAATATGAATATTTAACTTTACTGTGTTCTAAGCAGACTTCACCCGGTCACTTGCCTAACTTGCAGATAAGAATGACATCAAAGAAGCATACCATCTCGAGCATTCATACATTTTGCAGCGAAGCTGCATACCTATCGTTTGTCGGAAAATTTCGTGGCATAAACACAAAACCCCTATAACGCGTATGTGCCACGGAAATTGGTCAAATCCCACTACTCACCACACTGGTCCACTAAAGATTAACAATACCTCTCGTTGGTCGGATAATTTTGTGACGTATAGCACAAACCTACTATAGACCGTATTCGCCACTGAAATTGGGCCAATCCCACTGCTCACCATACTGACAGTGTACTACCAGCGTGAAGACACCACGACGAGAGAGAGGACGACGCACTCTCTCTCGTCCTGGTATCATCGCGCTGCTAGTGCACTGTCACGAATTTTCAACAAGCCCAAGCCGCCACCCTTGTCACCACGCTGGTCCACTAAACATTAACAATGCCTCTCCTTGGTCGGAATAGTTTGTGGCGTAAGCACAAAATGCCATCAGCATGTGTGGTGTTTGATACAACTTCATTGTACATTCGCGTTCGCAGGGCGGGATGGCGGCCAATTTTCCAATAGTAGTAAGATAATGCAATGTCCAAATAAGTAGGACGAAACTTTGAACCTGACCCACTTAGCATATTCTCAGCTGAACACACATAAAGCACGAAAGAATTGTACACCGATGCTGCAAGAATTTACTACTTGGTGTGGTCGCAATTTTCACATTTTATGCTTATGAATGTCGCTGCCACCAATTATATAGATCGCCTACTAATGCGTAGATGCCACGTTTAGCGCAATCATGTCAACTGGTACATTTATACCAGATAGCAAAGTTACTTTGTATTTAGGCTATACAGGTAATGCCAGGCTACATTGCGTTACTTTTATATAATGGCATTCGATCCTCTCACGTGCTTGCAAAGGCGGCAAAAAGAAGTCGCGAAAGTAGCTAAATAATAAGTAAGAACAGAAAAGTTGAAAAACGCTGCGAAACGAGTACGCCCTATTCAAAAACGCTGTATTGAAAGTTGAGTGCAGATTCACACCTCCATATATTGTTCAGAAGAGCACCGTCAGGTAGGCATCGTGCATGAGTACCTCCGCAGCCACAGTGCAACTACGTCAGATCGTTCTGTTTTCTTTCCGTCATCCGAGGTACGAGCTTGAAGATAAGAACAAGTGCGGAGAAGATGGATTGGGAAGGTGGGGGAAGGACACGAACCTCCAGCAGCAGAACTTACTTACTGTGCCAATTCCATCCATGGTACCCGCTTCCTAACGTCCGCTTTTCCGGGGCCTCTGCCTGGGTTGTCCTCTCCCCGCAGCTTAATCTTGTTTGGGGGAGAAAGAGTAAGTGCGTTGTTTTCTTTCTGCCACATCCACAACTCAATCCCCTTGGTCGTGCAGAAAGGCGTACGGTTCTCGCCACCTATCTCAAACACATCAGAACTTAGCCCTCCGAAATAGCCATCATCCCGGAGGTTCGCGCACCTACCCACCCCTCACTTCCGCCTTTACCGCTCGTGCAATCTACCAACAATAAATCCTAATCACCGTCGAATGAACACCGAGGCCTGGTAACCCCAATGCCTGGGGTGTTCTAGTGACTCGCTCTGTCTTGTAGCAACGGCATGCATGTTGCATTTGTTGCCGTTATCGCCGCTCCTCTGCCGAAGGATCGCTTGCCCCGGAAGGGGAACGCACCCTTTTGTCACGGGGAGCAACTTCAGAGGGGAGATGTTGCAGTAGACGCTACATAAGTAAACGTTGACGCCTGCCAGGTTTTACGACTAGCCTGAACTTATCTCTCTGGTCAGAGCAGCAGTACCATTTATTTGAATTAAACCTGGCAACCCCACCTAGGTTGCCGGGTATGCTACTTCATTTATGGAACTGAAGTGGCCTGGGAGGTGTCATCACGTCTTCTGGCAATTCTAGAATGGGAGGACTGGAATTTGTTTACGCAGCGTCGCAACAACAAACATGGGAACTCAAGGATGGACAAACGCTCGCGAATAAAATAAAGAGCTCGTTGTTATTTATTCGTGGCCTTATTCACTGTATATGTACAGAATGAATGGCCGTGCGCGCTCACCGACATCCATGGAGATAATGTGGTGAGCTGCGGCGTGGCTCAAGCCTTCGACCCCCGTACGATCAAACTGAGTTAAACGTTTATGATACGACTGACTTTCTCTTTAACGGATTACAGCCATACTTCTATAAAGGTGTTTGAGCTGCAGTACGTGTAGTAATATCGTTTGCGAAATTCTTAAAACGTTGATGACTAAGAGAAAACAGAAAAAAAAATTGGGGGACGCTTAAGCTTCGCATTTAAGAGTTGAACGCGATAGCGATATCCTGCCCCTAGTGCGCACTTCGAACACTACGAGTGTTTAACAGAATGAGCGCACTAAGATGTGTACCTTATGTAATGGGTAGCATGCTTTAAACCAGGCGCAATTATGCGCGAGAAACTTTTTCGAAGTTGCGATGCACCCACTACGTGGTCTTAAGGGAATACCCGCACTAATGTGTGTGCTTTGTGTAATGGGTGGCTGTCTTTAAACCACCAAGTCGTTATGATATTGACATGGTGTGACGCCCGATGACAATGTAAGCTTGTACCACGCAATATTACTGCGATATTACATCTCGTACTGTGGCACCTGTATACAGGACGCGTATTTTTGGGAAGCATGAAAGTTACTTTCAGTGCAGCTCCAAGCAGAGGCGTGGCTGCGTGGTAGAACACCTGCTTGCCACGCAGGCGGCCTGGGTTCGATTCTCACTCGGACCTAACATTTTTATTATTTATTTTATTTGCAGCTGTTCGATTTTTCGGTCACGGACAAGATGATGATTTTTCGCTCACAACCAACGGCGCCGACACCGACGGCGGAATTTCTGCGATACGAGCTCTTTAACGCTATCGCGTTAATACTGAACATCAGAAAAGGTGCTCGTGGTGCTTTTTTCCTCAATTTTCTTTTCGTAAGGCCCTATTAGTGTTATAACAAGGGAATTGATTGTCTGCCAATTTGTCTACCTGCCCTCAGCTGGAAATAGCAATATTGGAGTTCGAAACGTACACAGTTCCCCATGAATTTGTTCACATTGTTTTACTCCTCTTGCTGCTGCCCAGTGATTTAGCCGTTGTATCTCTTTGTTGTCCAAAAAATTGATGGAGCTTGCACTAAACCGCGCAAGGCTTGAAACAAAAGCTAGGTAATTCTGAAGAATAATCTGGTTGCTTTTAGGTTGTTTCTAGGCCTCAGCTAGGCGACGCAGGTTGTTTGTAGGTTGCTTCTAGGTCGTGGCTAAGATTTATCAAGGTGATGCCAGGTAGTTTCTACGTTGATACTCAGCACATATAGGTTCGAGTTAAATCACAGACAGTCACAGACACGACACGGATGTCCAAAGTCCAGAGAGAGAAACTTCCGCTGAAACCAAGGGTTCGATCCTCTCATAGATCTTCAGGCACGTCGTCGTTGGCATAGGCCTTCAATCGCTTCGGGTCTCCTCGCAGCCACCGTTGCACTTATCATTACCTAGTATTCTCTCGTTGTACGTACTCGGGGTCTTCGGCTCGCCGTCATCGCTTCGCAGCGATTTGTTGTTGGGCTAACTGTTGCCTTCTTCAAATTTAGGGGACCAGTGGTGAGTAGTGGAATTTACCCAATTTCTGTGGCACAAACTTGTTTATGATGATGATAGTTTTTGCCTTCAATTTTAGTGGGCCTGTGGTGAGTAATGAAATTTACCCACTTTCTGTGGCACGCATTCGTTTATTATGATGGTAGTTGTTTGGTTCGTTGACAAGGAACAATTTGCAAAAGAGCTTCGCTGTTAAAAAAATCCCCCGCACCTGCCCGAAGGGGGTCGTGAGGATATGCGAATGCATTTGCGTGCACCCGATGAGTGTGCGATTAATTAATGAAAAGAGACGAGAGTGTGCACGTAGAGGCGTAATGCTTGAGTTCCATTGTGTTACACTTCGTCCTAGTGGTATCGTTGCCGCGACAGATTCGACTTCACCGACTTGCATCGCTATGAAGACACCAAAGCGCGCGCTCCCTGCATGATATATATAGGTCCGAGCGCAGAGAGGAGGAGCGCCCGAGCTCTCTCTCCGCCGAGCGAGCTCCGCGATGCGAGCGCCCTCATCGGGTACACTCCTCCTCTCCCTTACCCGCCCCTGCTCCGAGATGCGAGCGCCATCACACGCCCGCGCGCTCCTCCTCTCCCTTACCCTCCGCCGCTCACCACCTGCTCCGGTTGCTAGGCGCGGCGCAGCTGTTGCTTGGGGCGAGGAGGAGCGCGCGCGGAGAGATCTGTGCGCACACCGGCCAGGGACGCAGGACAACCCCCGACTAAGAAATGCATTCGCATTTAACAATCATGTCGCACAAGAAAGGCCGGTCACACGAGTAATGTGAGTATAACCAGTACAAAAACATCTGTAGCGAAGTTTGTGCAGCGACGAGTGCGAAAACGGAGGAGCAGGTGAAAGGATGGTAGTCGCGCCCCTTCCACTTTATGCGTATCCAGCCTCTAATACAACAAAACACGAGGTGCACTACATTACTGGAAGCTATAGCAGTTAATCTTGCCTAGAATTCGTAGAGCGGCTCTTTCTATTTTTCTTAAACCAGGCGCCGAATAGCTTGAACGAATAACAAACCTCGCTCTTACTCCAGAGTATCCGAGCTGGCATCTAAGGCTACGCTGTGCTCAGACCTGGGCCACGTTTCCTCAAAGTACAAGCAATAGCTGGGGCGATGCCGCAGAGCTCTTTTAATTGAAACTCGCTCCGTCCCGGGGCTAAGTTCGCAAGCAATGTTTTCCTACTCCCTTCCTACGCGATCGAGGATTGTATTGTAGAGGCTGGCAGCTAGACTACGAAAGGAAAGAAAAGACGACGAAAGGCGTTTAGATGAAAGCTTACACAGATACCGATAACTTGAAGTCGAGCGGCAAGTCGGCTTATAAACTCCAGCTTGTTTTCCTGTACGCCACGTTTGGTCCCCCCTTTGCGGCATCTTTATTTTGCCTGACCTTGTATATTTATTTGTTTGGTTCTCGCCTGCCCGAAGCACTTCTGGAAAGACCGGCTCAGATTGCAGAGTGAGAAATGTTTTTTTTTCTTTTTCGTTTCAAGCTTTACCATGTTTTTAATGTTTCATTTAATTTCTACAAATGTCTCACCGGTTTTGAGTATTCTTACAACGCCTTACATTTTTATTAGAGAGCGGTGTTTATTGAGACAGCCGAACGAAGTGCCGTGAAAAGTGATAGCAAGCAGGTTTCGAGTCAAGTAAACTTGGCTTTTAATTGAAGCGCAGGTAATGCAATATCATTTTGAATACTTCAAAGTAACCGTGTGCGAACGTCTGATTTCGCCGCCTAATAATATAATGACATTGTACAGTGGTCCTTTTCCATATTATTAGGTGTTTTTCAAATATATGACAGTGAACATAGCGGTGATGTATTTGTGGAAACATATTTCATGGCATGTCCATGCTTGCATGTCATTAAAAATTGAAACGCTCCGCGAAGTTGGCCCTGAAAGAAAAATGAAACCCGGCATGTCCGCACTTCTAAAATTACCCCGTCAAAACTGTCTATCTAGAGTCCAAATAAAATTTGTGAGATAACCATTTTTTAAGAAAAGCTACAAATACGCTTGACTCGTGGGTTACTGGAAGTTTATACACCAGAAAATATCTACGAACGTTAGCGCGCTGTTTCCAACCTACTGAAACAAACATTATTTTCGAGGCAGATAACGTTGCACTTGTACAAAGGAGAATTCATGTGCAGGAAATGTCGGAGCTCAAGGGCAGGGGGTGCTCCATTATGCCGGTAATGTTTCGAGTAGCACTGAACTACTCATGCAGCATACTGTTCAGTGCTACTGAGCGATTTCACTGTTGTCTAGATAACAACGACCTTACCTAGGCAACAGAGACCAAGCAGTAAACAGTGAGGACAAAAAGACAGTAAAAAGACTCAGAGGTCAAGGGGGTCATATAGTTAACGGAAACCTCGTCCGCAACGACTTGGAAATCTATTATGTAAGCACGTTTTATTATTTCCAGTAGTTAGCTTCGTCAAGTGTAGAATGATCACAACAAAAACCCTGTCACTACAACCCGTTCCACTTCCTGTTACTGAAAACTTTGAAACTAACTTTAACCCTATGTGTCTGACTAGGCAAGGCACGTAGACCAGAACAGCTTTGAATTTTTTTAACCTACACAAGATGCCGCTGGAACGCGCAGTTTATGCTCCGGGAAACATTAATTCACGATCATGAGGCAGAGTCCGTTTATCGGGCAGCCTCAGGCCATTAGAGCAGTTCAAAGAAAAAGAAAGAAAAGAAAATGAGCGAACTACCGTTCTGCATTCACGGTGCAAATCAACTGGCGGCTATCAGGATTCCGCCTAATGTTCTTTGTACGTGCAAGCAATCCTCCATTGCGCGGAACTTCAACAAACTGGGCCATCGTCTCAGGTTTTTCATTTTCTATATGTTCATGCCGGGCGCCACTATTAGTTTATTTCTAGCGAAGCAGTAACTCAGCGGCAGAAAGAAAGGTGATTTTGTCATCAGCATTGTATGGGCTATTTCTGTACCTGCCTGTGCCTCGTTTCCTCGTGCTTTCTAGAAAAAGATGCCATACAAGTAATAATACTTGTAGGCACTAGAAATACTCCTAGACGCAGTCAATAGCTCTCTCGAAATCGAATGTTTTTATTGCATTGGTCTGCTTTTCCCTAAGTTATGCATGTATTGATTAATTCCAGGAAGGTCTTGTGACGCGGGTATGCTGGTACTGTAATTACTGCGTCGATCAACAATCAGCATATGATGAAAGCATTTGTGGGCATTACTAAATTAATTATTAATTACTAACAAATTCTATAGTTCACTTCCGCACAATATTAACATATCGATGAGCTCAACACTGCTGCAGCAAATGCTGTATGTTATTTGATGGCATTCATACCTTCTTAGACAGAAAACTACGTTCAACTGTGAACTTAATTAGCCGGGACTTGTGCAACGTGCGCCCCTCGTAAATAAACTAACGATGCCATTACGTTGTGATATAGATTCACTTGAGGGATTGGATGCTGGTGTCGGAGGAATTGGATTTCGGAGCCGCTGTTCGGGTATTTCACCACTACGAAAATATCGACATCAAGAATGTTAACCATAAGTTAAAGCAGACACTAACCAGCACGGAACATTGTGCCTAACAGAAGAATGGTGCCGCTGTACTAGATAGGCAAGTATTGCTCAGTCAACTCGGAATTCGTGTACCTTTCGCTGGCCGTGCTAGTGGGAAATAACAGCCTTACAAGGAACCATTAATCTTCTCGCTCAAACAAGCGTGACTACATTCAAGCAATAAAATTAGCGGCTTAGTTTAAAACAGGCACCAAAGTGCTACTCTACACAGTTTCATTGCTCTAATAAACTTCCTTTTAACGCGATAGCGTTAAAGAGCTCGTATCGCAGAAATTGCGCCGTCGGCGTCGGCACCGTTGGTTGTGAGCAAAAAATCATCATCTTGTCCGTGACCGAAAAATCGAAAAAGCTGCAAATAAAATAAATAATAAAAATATTGGGTCCGAGTGAGAATCGAACCCAGGCCGTCCGCGTGGCAAGCAGGTGTTCTACCACACAGTCACGCCTCTTTTTTTTTTCTTTCATGGTATTTATTCAACATAGGATTGCACTTGAAAGCAATTGAATACATACAAAGAACTAATATGTTGATTATGCTCCTATCGCAACACAATGACGAACAGAAGGCACTACAGAATACGCAATCACCTCTATAGCGGATACATCACATAACTGAGTTTCCATTTGTGTGCTAGAACAGCGGTAAGGATAAGCACCTCACCAATGCCGTATACCATTCTGGTTGATATTCCATTTGCTCGTAGACATCTCTTAGCTGAGTGACCAACCTAATGAAGTGGGCTGTTGAGGAAACTATCGGCTCTGCGTTTCTCTGCAACATGCGCGTCTTCCACAGGCTATGCATTCCAATGAGAAGAAGAGCTATAAGGTGGGCTAGTTGGTGTTGATTCATCTTCCAAGTTGGCTAGTTGGTGTGATTCATCTTCCAAATCTGGGGAAAAGAATTAAAGAAAGCAAGGAAATGACCCTGAAGCCGTTTTTCTCAGTGAAAACGCACAAACCGGGCAACCCGTTCAGCACGATAGTTGAAGACAAAGGTACATGGCAACGCTGTCTAGCGGGCTTCCTCCAAGGTTGTCTTTCTTCTCTCACAGTCAACGACCCCTTTAGGGTTCCCAACGCCCTCAAAGTGATTGAATACATACGAGGCAGCCCACCGGTGAACTGTTTCTCAATAGACGTCAAAGACCTTTTCTACAATATCCCGAGGAAAGAGACTGTCAGGGCAGTTGAGGACGCCATTGACCTGTTCGGGATTTCCAAGTTCCAGGACTTATGCAAGTGCAGTGTCGCGGGTTTCCTCGACCTTTTGGACTATTATCTGCACTCAACTGTGATAGAACATGAAGGGCTTTTATACGTCCAAAAAGAGGGTGTCCCAATCGGTTCTTGCGTTGCACCGGTTTTATCAGATTTGTTTTTGGCAGTGGGTAACCGTGAGATGTCGGATAGTCTACGCGAAATTGGCATTATCGCATGTTTCCGATACGTCGACGACTATTTAATTTGCACCAAAAGAAACATGAAAGACACATTTACTCCGCAGAGTGTTGTCAAGTCATTTGAAAGGGCACATAAAGGGTTGGAATTCACATTTGAACTCCCAGTGGAAGGTAAATTACAGTTCCTTGACTTAGAAATCGAGATGGGGGATCAACATACCTGTTGGTCGTACAATGTGCGCGGGGAGAAAGGGCTTCTTCCTTTCGATTCGGGGCATTCAAAAATAATTAAAAGAGGAATCGCAACCACGTGCCTGAAGCAAGCCCTTGCGAAATCATGCCACCACAGGGTAGAAGAAAGCGTAGCAACCCAAATTAAGCGACTTCAGAGCAGTGGCTATCCTAAAGGAATGATCACACAAATTTGTGAAAAGCAGATAGGAGAACTAAAACGCGACCCTAGCATAGCTAAAATACCTATAGATAAAAGCAAGAGGCCTGTCGTGTTGCCATACGTACACAGTCTTTCACATAGAATGAGGAAAATCGCTGCGCGACACGATATTAACGTAATCTTTTCAGCTCCACAAAAGCTGAAAGGCTTGTGCAAAAAGGTCAATGCAGGTCAAATGAACCAAAAGCCAATTTGCGATGTTAAGCACAGAGACAGGTTCGTAGAGTGCACGAAAGGGGTGGTGTATAAGATACCGTTATCATGTGGTAGGTCGTACGTCGGACAGACGGGACGATGTCTTAACCTAAGGCTAAGAGAGCATCGGTACGCTTGCCAGCAGCTAGCAGCCGCTAGTAACTTAGCGGCACATTGCAAGAAATGTTCATGTAAAGCCTTCTTCGAAAGAACAGCTGTAGTAGCCCGCTCCGAAGATAAAACGGTCCGAGAAATCTTAGAGACATTGAAAATTATGGAAGAAGGCGAGGAAGCTTGTGTTAGTGCCCCTTCTATCGTCCTTACAGCGGCTGAGGTAGATTTCGCGAAAATTACAAGCTAATTTTGATTAGATCTTGCTTCTTCTGATCGCGTTCCCTCCTTACCCTCCTTTTTCAACTTTTCCTTTCTTCTTACCCCCCCCCCCCCGCATTATCGCCCTGCCCCGTTTGCGTTTTTATGAGTATCTGCGCATGCTCGTTTGACACACCCCTTTCTTGGGGTTACGTTTTTTTTCAGACAATAAACCAGTTGGTAGTTTGCGCTCGTTGCCTTATGTCCTGTACTTTTTTCGTTTGTGCTGTTTGTGTTCACTAAGCGCACCTTGGAAGATGAAACAATGAGAAGAAACATGTCGAATGGTATGTCATTACAACTCGCTGGCAAGAGATATCGCACGGAATGGGAATTTAGCACAAAGTCTTTTTGAAGAGTTCGTTGGAGCACATCCCAAAATAAGATTGCATCTCTGCAGCCTATAAAACAATGTTCAATTGTTTCTGGCACATCACACAGAGGACAATCAACGGACGACACAAAAAAGTCTCTTGAACGAAGCCAAGTCTTCACAGGCAAAGTCTCTCAATGTAATTTAAAAAAGAACATTTTTGTCGATGGTGTCAGCGGCATTTTACGCACTCGATCTAAGACATCATGTCCTGGCAGTCCCAAGTATTTTGCACGATAAAGTGGTGGCGGAAACAGCATCGCTATTAAATCTCTGTAAAGATTTTTGCGTGATACACAGTACAAATATTCATTTGAAAACCTAACTGTTAAAAAACGAACAGAGAAATAAACTTCTCGCATAAATCCCCATAAACATGGTCGTGGAGAAGAATCGGATGACACTACTAGATCAGGTAGCACATTTACCAGGTTTACCTGCAAGAATGCTCGAATAATAGGATGGGAAGCGTCGCGGAAAAAGAAGTAGCGAAATACAATTTGCCACACGTACAGATGTACTAGACCTAGCCCACCAGCACTAATTGGTCTGAATAGATTGTCTCGTCTCATGGATTTATATGTTGATGATCATATAAATGTTGCAAATTTACGATGAAAGCTCTGAATATGCGCTCTAGCAAAATGCAGCACTTGTAGTACATAGAAAAGTTTTGTAGCCAAAAGATTGTTGCACGTTTCCGCTTTATTGAAAATTGAAAGGTTATGTGGTATAAAAGATTTAGCATAACGCTCAAGGCCTGCCACCCTATCTTTCCAGTACTGTGCGCTTGAATTGTGTGCACTTAGTGGAACACCAAGATATTTTGGTGGCACCACAGACCACTCAATACCGGCAAACTGATCAGGTTTAGATTCCCATGACCCAAACCACAAACCTGAACTCTTAGAATAGTTTAACTGTGCGCCTGAGACGCTACCAAATTGCTCTACTGCATCAACAATCCTTTCAATATTGGGTTTGTCAGTACAAAAAAAGGCAATGTCATCTGCATATGCTAAAACTTGAACTTCATTCTCTAGCAGTCTGAAGCCATGAATATTGTGAGACTGAATAATATGCAAGCACATCGGTTCTAAGTGTAGAGAAAAAAGGAGCGGCGACATGGGACATCCCTGCTTAACAGAAGAGCTGATAGATATAGGCTGCGAGAGATGACCGTTCACTATTAGGCGGGGAGAGCAATTATTATAACAAAGTTTCACTCCTTTTAACAATGTTGAGCCCACATTAGCTTGCTGTAAAAGGGAAAACAGAAACGAGTGAGAACCACGATCAAATGCCTTTACGAGGTCAACTTGCATTACTGCAAGTTGGTCAAAAGAATTTGAGCAAAAATCTAGAATAGTACGAGCGATGTGGATGTTAGTCTGTATAGAACGGCCTTTCAGTCCACATGTTTGATGGGGTCCAACAACAATCGACATTACAAACTGCCTCTGCTTGGAGCTGCTCTGAAAGTAACTTTCATGCTTCCCAAAAATACGCGTCCTGTATACAGGTGTCACAGTAGGAGATGTAATATCGCAGTAATATTGCGCGGTACAAGCGTACATTGCAATCGGGCGTCACACCATGTCAATATCCTGACGTATTGGTGGTTTAAAGACAAACACCGATTACAAAAGGCACACACATTACTGCGCGTAATTCCTTAAGGCCACGTAGTGGGTGCATCGCAACTTCGAAAAAAATTCTGGTTTAAATCATGCTACCCATTACATAATGCATACACCTTAGTGCGCGCATTCTGTTAAACACTCGTAGTGTTCGAAGTGCGCACTAGGGGCAGGATATCGCTATCGCGTTCAACTCTTAAAGGCGAAGCTTAAGCGGCCCCCAAGTTTTCTTTGCGCTATTACCTTCTGTAATTCAGTTTTGGTTTGTTGAAAATTTACAGTAGCTGCGCTCTCTTGCTCTCTTTTTTATGTTGCACAACTTGATGTCCTTGGTGGTAACTTTAGACGTCCAAAATAACCAACGAACAGCGGCTGTCTTCCATTTCTGGTAAACGTATTATTCAGTGTCATGAAAATCAGCCTTGAAGAACTAGTGTGCATCTGAATGAGACATTATGGCTAGTGTCTTTGCAGCAGAACATTTGCCGTGGACTCTGGGCTGCGATTATTTTTTTCTAGGCCGCTGCCACTGCAGTGTCAAGAATCTTTGCTAATGAAGTCCAGGGTTCGACGGAAACCCGTCTGGTCGGGAAAATTCATGGTGGTGAACAAGGCCCCCGTAGCGGGGCTGAAACGTCAATTTTTGTGTTTGTTTCAACGATTGGTCGGTGCTTGCCATTCCCACCAATCTTTGCTAATATTTTAGGAATCTCTGCAAGTGCCTGATTTGAAGACTTCAATTGTAATACATGGCTTAGAAATACGTTTTGTTGGGCTAGTTGGTTCATGACTTCTGAAGAAGAAAATTGTAGCGCAGAGCAACACACGGACAGACAGAGAGGACGGGACTGGCGCTATTATTGGACAAGTACAAGGAGTCATTCACCTTTTTATTAACTGTTGTGTTTCTTTTTCTTTCTTTCTTTCTTTGCATTTTTGTTGTTAACTCAACGCATCTTGTATGACGGAAGCACAACATAACTGTATGCCCAAGGCGCGTTTCCTACGCATTCTCATACATGTTTGGCACACATATTATTTGCCGTGTCCATTACAGAATCAACTCTAAATGTCTCCAGTATTTTCGAGCAAGATTTGAGAAAGCAGTCAGTCGTTAATAGAAGACTGTGTGGCTTAAAGTGCATCCAAATAACACTACAAGTGTTTGCTCAGGCATTTCACGTTTTTTCTATGCGAAGCATTTCTTAGCGAACTTCTGCGACTTTGAGCGTATCTTTCTATCTATCTATCTATCTATCTATCTATCTATCTATCTATCTATCTATCTATCTATCTATCTATCTATCTATCTATCTATCTATCTATCTATCTATCTATCTATCTATCTATCTATCTATCTATCTATCTATCTATCTATCCAGCCGCCTACGTCAGGGCGCTCTCCTGGTCGTCGTCTTTAACATGGTGTAGACCAAATTTGGCATGGAAGGTAGGAAGATTTGACGAATGTGACTGTCTGGTCATGACATGAATGACGTGAAAATCCTGTCGCATACGTCGTGAAACCCTTCCCTCCAGACACGTGTGGCACATAGCCCCGTTTACCACGGGCCACGGTATGGGCTTCCAAAGCAACGCAGAGCGACGCCACTGCTCTTATCGCAACTGAGAGCATCCACGGCCACTACACTGCCGCCCCTGCTCCGCGCACGCGAAGAGCTCTCGGACTGCTCCTGTGGTGCGTCACAATGTAGCTATTGCTGACTAGCAGTGCTCTGAGACGAATGAGGAGCGCATGCGTGCACGTGTCCTTGCCGCCGCTGCTGGCAAATCCGTAGATAAAGCGCCTTCGCGGGCTGCGTCTGCCCACGAGCTTACATTCCCTATACGGGTATGCGCCACAGGTGATCGCCAGCTATATCTACCCAGGAACGGCGAGAACAGGCATGGGTAACTTAAACGCGAGAGCATTAAGAAAAACCGACATCGGCAGCGTTGACCCGACGAATGCAAAGAAAAAGAAAATAGGATCCCAGCAGGAACCAAACATAGGCATTCCGCGTGGCAGTCAGGTATTCTGCCACCGAGCCATGTCTTGTCTAGAACCTGCTTTGGAAAAACACCTTATGCAGGCGTAATGTCGGTGCAACGTCAGTTGTGGTTGTGGAGCTGGCTGTCTCACTTTATAAAAAAGCAATAAACACTACATATGTACTCCTATGCATATACTCATATGCAGGCGTCATGTCAGGTTAACGTCTGTGCACGCGCACAAGCACGACCTCGAAAAAGACGCTCTGCTCACAGAAACTGGCGTGTTAGCACTTTCTGGAACCCGAAACGATAAGCCCACTGCGTCGTGCACAGCAAGCGGCTTCATTACAGCTGCGGAAGCGTGGGCACATATCACAACATAGCAATGCGGAACTTCAACGTAGGCCGCATCCCACTTCACCGGCCGCCAGACACTGAACGCACACAGACAAGCAATGGAATCGGCGAGGTCTGCGTTGGGCACATAAATCACAATAAAAAAGATATTGCGCTCGCCGCCATATACGTGAGAAATGTCAAGAACCCCTTCCTCAAACGCACACGGGTTCGAGAAACGTGCATGCGTTCTCCCTCATAACGGACAAGTACAATCACCACATATCGGCTTACCGCGTATGGTGTTGGTAACCTAAGTTGCTGTTGGCGTCGTTACACAATTGTAAACAACTGGTTGTACAAAACATTTATGACTCTTCAAGATATCTTTGTGTGTATACCATTTGCGCCTATCTTTAGCGTCATTTCGTAACGTCTTGCTCAATGTAAAAAATTACGCCACAGTCACCTTCCCGCCGCATGCTTTGCATTACATCGATTCCCATAGTACGTGGGACCTGCCCAATTATTATTTTTTGTTTTTCGCTGTCAATCCTTGGCCCTCAACAAATTTAAGCCGTCAGCCACACGCCTCGTGTCGCGAACAAATTGGGTGTACTTTCGAAAGCGTAACACGCTTGGAGGGGAATATTCTAGCAATTTATACGTTGACATACGTGTACGTTATGTGCCTAGTAAGAAAAGGAGCCTCCGAAAAACGCCCCAAGCGCTATTTTGAGATTCGCTGCTTCACATTCCACACAAAGGAAAGAAAGGTGGTGAAAATGAAAAAATTCATAGACTAGAAAACCAGTTTAAAACGAACTTTCCCAATTTACTTTTTCTGAAATATTAACTCTTCGAGCTCGGGAGCGC
Source organism: Rhipicephalus sanguineus (assembly GCF_013339695.2). Lineage (NCBI taxonomy): Eukaryota > Metazoa > Arthropoda > Arachnida > Ixodida > Ixodidae > Rhipicephalus > Rhipicephalus sanguineus. Next base: position 63,631,469 of record NC_051180.1, on the reverse strand, counting down.
TCATGCATTTTTAGACCCTTAATGCGCAGGGAGACAAAAGCTAATGCCGGGAAAGGGTCATCTGGAACGTGAAGGGGAGAAAACAAGATAGCATAATCAACTGAAAACATGATGAAGGCTGAATTATAAACGATGGTGGCACGATCTTTTTATGATTGCATATTTTTCGGGCGCGTCCGAGCCTTCACAATACGCTTTAATTATGCGCGCGTCTCTAGATTATTCAAAGCAGAAGAAGTAAGAAAAAGCGAGAGAAATCAAGAGCTTCTTGCATTTAAGATAATGAGCGTTAAGTAAAGAGTTATTGTCTCTTCCAGTTTTCAGTTTTTGCATGGCTGAGCGCAAGTCGGGGAATGTAGTGAGAAATTTGCTTTTGTTAAACGTGATCCTATGAAGGCAAATGATTATTATGATTCCAAGGCTCCCTTATCAAATGACTTGGTATGTTTAAAGCGGAGCACATGATAGGAGTTCGTTGTATACGATAAAATACCTGTTTGCGGCTGGTTTTCCTTCCTTTATATGCGAGTCATGCATGCTCTAAGCAATTGGCTGAGATTCAAGCAAGCCTTTTTATGGCGTCAGTCTGCTCTGCGGCATCAAAAGACGTCGCAAATGATTCTGCATTTTTGTCCGCCGCATAATGTCTAGAAGATACCCTGAGAAAGACAAGTAGTGGATTCTAATACGAAACAATCATGCGAATATTGGAGCAGAGATCAAAGAAAATTTGAAGTAGGATGAATTGTAATAACCTAGAAAGAAAATAATCCGAATTCATTCCTATAGGCTGCGAAGCGCTCCTTGTTTGCAATCACACAAGAAATAAGCAAGAAGAAAAAAAACTTTTAATAATTTCCGGGCGATTGCTGGGCTGGGCCACCACCTAAGAGCTAACAGAAATACCGTGACTCCTGGCAGCTTCCTCAGCCTGATGGATCGCACAGAGTTGCTTGTCCAGGACCGAACTGAGCAGAGAGTAAGAAAGTTTTATTCAGTTATTATTGCGGTAGCCATTATATAGAGACTCCAGGCACACCCTTGCCATCGCCGTCGCCGTCATGCTCCGTATGTAGTCCCAATTGATAGGATCGCCCCGCCCATCGTATGTTCTCTGTGCGAGTCAAAATGCACGAGCGCTGTCCATGAACGCGGTTCAGCCAAAGATGAAGCGAGCCAGACGTCTGCGTGCGCGAAAGGCGTATGGAGGGGTTCCGAAAGGGGTGCCGCATGGCTCCGGCAGCGAATGCATACTTTGATCAGGTGGGCATGGTCGCTCGCGGTCGCGCGTGCGGTATCTTTATAGGGTGTGCGGGCGGCTTATCTGTTCTGTTCACGTTTGTGTTCTAATCGCAAAGTTTACGTTCAAGCCAATAAGAGCTCAAAGGTCGCTTTGCTTGCTGCAGCTACCTCGTTTCCTTACGCCAGCACTTGGTTTGATTTATGCCAAGTCGGATCTGAAAGAGTTAGCTACTATAGGCTTCATATAACATTCTAATTTGTTGCTATCTATTAATGGCTTAGCTTTTGCGGCAAAACCGCTGCTTTTTAAAAAAAAAAAGCTGCCTGTCTAATGTTTTGGTTTGAATGCAGGGCAGGTGCAGTGAGACCATTTCTTGGAAACAATATCACTTTGTTTTAGCATTTTTCCTTGCAATTTTTGAGCTCTGTATTTTCCGCTTGTATTATATATTAGTGAACGTATGCGCTGGACTTTGAATAGTTGCAAGCTCTCCGGCATTATATGGGTATCGTCTCGAGGCTAGCCGATTTCCGTAAACACTGCTGTTAAGCTAACCTCAAGGAGTGTACGAATAAAATAAATTTGAATTGTTTTAAACAGATGTTTCGCAATGTTTCGTAAAAATAAAAAAAAACACTGACGCAGTCTTTTTCTTTACTTCTTTTTTTTAATTCTGTTTGACATGGGCCAAACAATGTCGACACTTAGGCTAATGGCAAGCACCATTTGTGTCGTTAGAGAAGCTCGTCTTTATTTGGAGGTGCTAAAAAACGAGCTCGTTAAAGCAGACACACTCATACACACGAGAATGAAGACAGGACTAAAAGGCGATTCGTGCCAAATAGTCTTTTAATTAGACAATAATTTAGCTACATGCGCTACCCAACACAGAAATGTCATAAGCAGATGTTTCTCCCGGTAATTTCCTGACGGCTAAAAGTACCAGCATGACGTGCAACAATGTGTTCACGTGTGTTCGAAAGGGTCGGAACGAAGCGTATCACATCAATTGTTTTGGTTTAGATTGCTTCGTTGTCTACTATAGAAAAGGCTCAGTAACCACCGAAGCAATGCGTAACTTGTCAAGTGATGCTTAAACCTTAAAGCGATATTTAAAACTTGGAGGACTCCTGAGCCTCGCCTTCTCAATTGCTAGCCAGCGTTCGCTTGTCGGTGGACACCTGAACCGTGTCGCAAGGAAAGCGACGTCTGTTCGCGTAACCTTGGCCGTTACGAACTGTCCTAAAATGCCTGCAGCCAGTGCAGTTGCGAAGGGACCGCTACGCAATAATTCTTACGTTTGCAATTGGACGAAGTATCCACTACGCGTCCGGAACGCGAAGCTACACACTTTGTTGATGCTGATGCTGATAATGCCGATTAGCTATGTCTGTGGACTTTGTAATTAGTGGGCTTTGAAGCCAAGCACTCGTTCCGCAATTCATATGTCTTGACGCCTGCAGCGGTTCTACGCTTCTAGCACGGAATATTACATGCGCAAGGAGACTCATCCCACTAATGACATCCTTATAGGGTCTCCCCCCACCCACCCCCAAGCAGTTTTCAGCACGGGCGAGGCTTTGTGGAAAAACACCTGCTTGCCACGCAGAAATCCTGGATTCGATTTGCACTCGAGCCGAACATTGCATACCTTTCGAATTTTCCCTCGCATACAAAGCTGATTTTTCGCTCACAACCAAAAACACCGACGCCGACACCAACGCCGACACCAGAATTTCTGCAAAACGAGCTCTTTAATGCTACAGCGCTAATACGCGCGCAATGACTGTTTATTCTAACATCCATTACCAAATACAGAGTATCAGTGATGATGCATTGGCGCATGACGGCACACTGTTGCGATCTACTGGTCGGCTGCCTTTGGTCGTATTTTTTGCATTCATCAGCTTTAATCAGCGCGTCTCCACTAGGTGCGTTATTAGCCCTTGTCTTGTGTGTCACCGCCCTTGTCAGCAATGACAGGAGCGTTACTTAGGCTGCACTCGCGACAGATCCGTTTCAGTCAGATAAATCACGTTATAGCGTGGACTGGCCGAGCCAGGAGATGTAGTTATGGCCAAGTGGGTCGCTTACTAGCCACGTGCCTTCGTAAATGTGAATGCGGAGACATTAGCAGTCCCGTTTAGGTAGTGAAATACCTTATGCTTGTTAGGCATGCCATGAAAATTATACGTATTCGGTTTCTTCAAAAGCTCGACATGTTTGCGCTGCTTCACATTTGGAAAACCTTTGCACAGCTCTTTATGAAGAAGACAAGCAAATATCGCACAACGAGTTGACTAACGCGCAATCTATAATCTTATTTGGTAAACGTATGGTTGTTTTAGAGAGGGCCTTTAACATAGACTGAAATTCTCCAGTGTGGGGATATTCGGAATAAGACCATTCTTTGTGACTATGGGTTGAGCTTCCTTCTGCGTATCTTACCCGAAATTAACCTGTGAGGTCAACTAAACAAGCTGATCTATTCAAGTGCTCAGTATTTTCTTATAGCCTTGTATGCCTTCATGTCATAAAAATTAGCTTTACTAGGTGTGCCTAACATGCAGGTTCGTAATAATGCGAGTAATATCAGCAGCTACACTGCCTTCCCGTTGGCGGTGGGCCATGTTGAATAGTAAGGAAATCTAGGCTTGCTCCGATGTCTATTTAGCCTAATGAGAGAATCATGAACTCGCAAAATTAGAGTGCACCAAGTACCCGATAACTTCATCGTGAATTCTGTATAGAAACACAACAGAAAATAAATATCGCAGTTGAGAGACTCGTAGGGGGAAGCAAACATGAAAATAACCGAATGGAAACACAACATATTTTGTCAGTTCCTGTCATAAATCAGAGACGCGTTAACATCCATCGATCCCCCTTTTCCTCATGTATTCCTACTTCTTTCTGACTCGTAATCCGGGGTGTACGAGCGCGACAAGTTGTTGGACCGAGGATTCCTATGCGTGCCTGGGCGCTCTACCACCGCTTTTCACATCGTATTTTCTGTGTCTTTATTTTATTTTATTTGCTTTTTTTCCTCTTCTGTCTGCTGTTACAGACGCTCAGGCACGGTCGCTCGTCGACTTTGTTCCCCGCTTTTACGACAGTGATGGATCGTGTCGCGTGGCCCTCCGAAGACATGATGAGCTGTGTTTTCGACTGTGTTCCATCTTTGGTTCACGCTACGGTACTGTTTGTTGCTCGTGGGGATTTTCAACGCCGAATGTTTTCCCTTCGTTTTCGTTTACGCGATCTTTTTACCCCTGTATATTGTTCTTTTTTTACGCTGCTGACTTTCTTGATTTCGTCACAAATCATCGCTTCGCCAGTGCGGTGGTGCGATCAATTACTTTATCTCAGTATTGGCGCGGAGATATCGATGATTTGGTCGCAATGCTGTTTCTCGTACTGTCTTTACATTCCCCGGATTGCCGAACTTTTCTTGTCCCATGCTGCTTTTGTTCAAAGGCTGCCGCTCGATGAGCATATTCGTCTGTTACGTTTGTTAAACTACAGGTTTCTTATTTTGGGAAGAAAGCCTCAAACGTTTATGTTTCAAGGCCATGTGAGGTAAAGAAACTATGATGCAAAAAAAAATAGAAAAGTATGTGAGCGTGCCACCTGCGTGTCTACTTCGTCCACCTCGTGTATGCAGCATCGCGTGAGTGAAACACTTAAAGCCATTCCATTCTGTGAAGGTGGGTGACAAGCGTAGCGGACGGGCTCACTACCGTCTCCTCTCTCGACACCTTTCTACATAGACGCTCGCTCCTCGGGCGTTCTCACAATGCGCGGTCTATACGCATTTGTCGGGTACGACCTTATAAATGCAGCGCCTTGACTTGACTGACGTCGCAAAACACGTACGAAACGCGTACCGCTGCGCTGAACCTATCTGCAGATCACGTGGTGTTACACTGCATGCGAGATCGGCACACCCTTGACCGATCAACGATGTGAATTGATTACTTCATTGTGTGATGCCATGCAGTCACATTATTGAGTGACGTCATGATGACGTCCTAATAACGCCACAGATTTTGCGATATGTAACGTCTCGATGACATACATGATGACGTAATTACGTGACGCCACCACTCACTCGGAGGAGGTAACGAGGGTTATTTTTCAGTTCCGGGACGGAGACCACAAAATCCAGGAGGTGTGCCATTCACAGCTCCTCTGTCAAAATAAGGCATTAGCGTGAGCGTGCGCCGTGCGCGTCCACTTCATCAGTGCGCGAGCTGCAGCGAAGTAGGGGCGTGAAGAAGGGTGAGACGAGGGCAAGGTGTTTTTTGTTAATTGTCCTACGGCAAGAGCCCTGCCATGGTTTGACAGACGGAGGGCGGCGCGCGAGTCGCGTTCGAATTTTGTTGAAGACGGGACCAATTCGGCTGCTTCTGCTCGCTAGGCTGTTGGTTCTTGCGCTGCTGTCACATTTCTTAAACTCTATTTCACGGTGCCTATACGTCGCCGCCTGGGTTGAGAGCTTCATTAGACATCGGCATGGGTCCGCCTAGGCTTTCTGTTTCACATTCATAAATAGTTTTTCTTGTAATTTCTCGTAATTGTTTTACAGCTAAAGCTGTTATGAGATCATTTCATCGGCCGTTTTTGGCGCCGTAGTTGTCCGCCGCCGCCGCCGCCGGTGTCCGTAACCAGTATCTCTCGAAATAAGAAAAAAACGAAATAAGAAAAAAATTCCAGGATGGAATGAGGTTCGAACCTGAGACCTTTGCGTGTGAGCCCAGTATTCAACCTCTGAGCCATGCCGCTGCTCGAAATTGCTTGGCAAAAAGGACCTATACAGGCTTCATGTCGGGAAGGAACCACATTAGCAAATGCAATACAGCGTGGTAGAAGAGTAAAATAAGCACCAAGCGTCGCACAACGCGAATTCTGTAACCAGGCGTCACACAAGGCAAATTGCGCAACGAGTACGTTGTTGAATGCTTCCAACCCATTACAAAGGGCTCTGCCATAATTCTTCATCGTCATCAGGCACAGCATTAATAAAGTGCGCATAATGCCTTACATGCGTTTAGCAGGTGCCAACGCTCTCCGTAGAATGACGAAAAATGGCACAGTGCCTGCTGCCCTACTTCTCAAAACTTAAAATGATTTATAGCGCAGTGGGTTCCTCGCAAGTGCACTTGTATTGGTTGCCAACGAAGCCCATAAGCGCATGCTCCATTTCCTCGGGGTCTCAGTAAAATTACGACTTATAGCGTAGTGGGTTCCTCGCAAGTGCACTTGTATTGGTTGCCAAAGAAGCCCATAAGCGCATGATCCATTTCCTCGGGGTCTCAGTAAAATTACAATGATTTATAGCGTAGTGGGTTCCTCGCAAGTGCTATTGTATTGGTTGCCAAGGAAGCCCATAAGCGCATGATCCATTTCCTCGGGGTCTCAGTAAAGTTCTTCACCCTCCCCCCCCCCCTCTCTCCCACGTCAACGTATGTTATACAGCATGACGGGAGATGGAAATAGCGACTGGGTGTCACCCAATGCAAATTACATAACTGGTGGGCCGTTTAAAGCTTCCAACCCATTACAAAGGGCTGAGCCGTAATTCTTCATCGTCATCAGTCGTCGCGTCAACGAAGTGCACATAATGCCTTAGGGACATGTAGCTGGTGCATCGCTTCTCCACAGAATGACGAATAATGGCTTAGTAGGTGCTTCCCAACTTCACAAAAATTGTTATTTATGGCGTAGTGGGTACCTTTCTGGTGTCTTGTATTGTAGCCCCAAGAGAGCTTACAACGGGCTCTAGGAACGCCGCTCTTCCAGCTTTCGCTGTGACTGTGCTGGGGTTTCAGCGCAGGCCTGGCGTTTTTTCTCCTGATGTGTTTTCTAAGGAAGTCTGCAAAGTCACGTTTACTAAAGTAGTGTTTTTGTAAACTTTCTGGAGTTGGGGGGGGGGGGTGCTCAAAGCGCAGAAGTTCTGTTATGTCTCTACAGGAAGCTCAATAGTGGGATAAGCACATATACGAAGAGGACTTCATCATCTCGACAAACATGTGATGCCATAAAGTCATATCTGCACTGGTAATAGGCCCCTGGTGACCTGCTACAATGCCGATTGATGCTAGCGACCGATGGGAATTCGGCGCCACCCGCTTGCAGAATTCCGTTGAAGAAGGCACTTTAATTACAGACCAGTATTTTGTGCGTTTTCTTTGTGCAGCTGCGCGCAATAAATGTCCCTGCTTTCTACCCTAATGCAGCGTTATAGATGCGCAGCCATTGTGTCCTGTATGTGCTGCCTCGTTTTAATTATAAGCAGGCCTAGAGAGCAGATTCAGTCAGCCTCAGCCGACGTCTAATGTTGCAACACCGCATACTCCGTGTCAGTAACGAGCAGTCTCGCAGCGCCAAATGATCATGGATGTGCATTGCTATATGGGTGCTTCCTCTATGAGCCATATCGCAACTAGTTTAGCTTCGAACCCGTGGGATCGAATACTAACGCATGATCATACCAAACATTAATCAAAGAGGCACGCCTCCGCATATACCTGATTCCGTTGGTCACGAAGCATTCAGACTGACATCTTATAAAATGAAGATCATAAAAAGCAGAGTAACATAAGAGAGCTGTACTGTAGGGATATCTTTTCCAGCGCTTTGTCGCTCGTCCTAAACATGCGACGACAATTTGTTCGGTGCTAAAACCAGTTAAAGACTGTTTTTGCTGCAAGACACTTTACCGGGATGGCGGTAACTGCTCCGATTACACTGGGCTAATTTTGTGCTACGAAGCACTGCGCAGCAGAGTTTTCCAAGTGATGTGGTTTTACGAAAAGCCGCCTACTCCAAAAAATACGTACATTAAATGTCTGCTGGCACTTCGTTCTCTGCATCTCTCTTTGCTGGTTCGTATCCTTGTCCAAACGAGAACGTAAATCTCAATTCGTACTCGGACACGTTGCCAACTGGAGATAAAAAGATTACACTGGCTTTCCCTTTGTACCTCGTTCACCGGACCATAAGTTACATTTTTACGTTTCGTGTTGCCGCGGGTGCTTCGCCATATTTTAATATTTTTGTATCAGTGATATGAAGTGAGTAGGGCGTAGGGGTAGCAGAATAGGTGTGTAGCAGAAGGGAAACACCTTGACATTAGGATACTTAGTCATGAGAACTTTCGAATAACTAAACAGACTGGTAATACCATTTACAAACTGGACAGACCCCTGTAAAAGCAAGAAAGAAACATCACACTATTAAGACAGGCTTAAAAGTATTAACACTGAGAAATGACAAAGGTTAATTATTCCTATTGAATGAAGCATTGATTCATGAGGATAACGACATTTAAATCCTATACTCGTATAGGTGTTTTCAAACGTCATCATAGTAATCCAGCTGCAAATTTCTAGGTGTTGCTAATGCCATGTGGTACCACGTGATACCTCGCACTTCTGGCGAGCAGAAACTCGGAACAGGTGGTACCAACAAAATCTGCGCATATGGAGCAATCTGAAGATGAGGCAAATTTGTTTTCTTTTCTGCCGGACTTGAGGTGATTATTTTAGTACACAACCATCATTCAGGGTAGAAAAGGATTTGTTGCTTTTCTACAAATAGTGAGTGAAAAAGAAAAAAAGAAAAACAGCTGGTCCACACAAATATACCCTTATGCTCAAATGCAATGCAGTGTCATGCATGAATCAAAGACAATATAATCGCTACAACACCCTACCAGCTGACTCGAATTCAGTATTTAATTATCTCGGTTTTAATTCTTGTACGTACCACGCCATACATCTGGCTTCCCTCTGCGCTCTCTCTGATTTTCCTATTGCAAAACGAAGTTTGAAAAGACAGAACCAACGTTAATGTTCTCTACCCAGGCCGGAGCTTTATGCCCTGTTACCACCCGCAGTTTATATTTCATAGTGCATGGTCCGTGCTGCACTCAAAGAACAAAGCGGTGACAGGGCTGTTCAGAGAAAAAACAGATGGCGGAAGCCTCGAAACTGTCTGCACTGTGAGGGACTTCGGTTTGAAAACGATAACGAGATTAAGCTTGACGTGGAACTGTTGCTAAGTTTTCAGCTCAGCGGTTTTCTTACTTTAGAGCTTTCCACCTTTATCTTTCATCTTCCCTCGTCCCAAGGGAACTGTCACTTATGGGTACAAGGCGCAGGACGTATGCAGGGGATGGCCTGTCTCCATTACAACCATTTAGAGATATATTACAGAAACCGAAAACCATCTCTCTCCATGGTGAGGTTACGAAAGCGAGCGTTCTTGCTCATATGCTTAGAAGCTAATGTGTGTAATGTATTGCTACTGCTACATGCATTCATTCTCTCTCTCTGTCTCACGCTCTCGTCGTTACCGTAGACTTGCGGTTCACTCTTTTTTACATTACTTGAAGCGATCCCGTTCCCAAGAGCGCTCAAGGACTTCCACTGGATCCGCAAAATTGGAAGGTTGATCAACTAGCTGCTGTCATGCGAATAATACCTCGTTTGGGACATGCCCGCCGGGAAGTACCCGTATAACGTAGTTTTCTTTTCGCTGTTACAACCACTTTTCTGCTTTCGCGAATGTTTCTTGTTGGGTTTTTTTTTTTTTTTTCCCGCAGGGGCGTCTGCGCAAGTAGGCGTTTGGTGTGTAGCGACACCACGGACCCGAGCTAACGGGGGGTTTCGACCCCTCCCACGCCTAGCCGTGCGTGGCTTTGCCGTGTCCGGGGAAAAGGGGATCCTGGGGGTTGAGCCGACGCCGGGTGATTGGACCTTTAAGGCCCCCCGGCAGACGCAACACACCCCTTTGGCCCCAGCTTCACGTAGACGGCACCCCTGGGCTGACCCACCCAGGGGAAATCGGCAGTCGCCTTTTCCTGTCTCTCTCCCTCCTCACATCTTCGTCTTTCTCTCTCACTTTTGATCTGTCCTGTCTTCTCCTTACTTCTTTTGACTTCCATCTTTCTGGGCGGCAAGGGTTAACCTGGTGTAAATAACCAACCTTGGTTAGATATATTAGGTTATAGCAGCGATGCATGGCTGGCGTCTCCAAGCGTTATCCAACCTTGTAGCGTCCCCTTGTTGGGCTCGGTGGTGGGTGGCCACCATCGCTGCCGAAATTTTCAAGTCATATATGGCACATATTGTCCCTTCACCAACTGATCGCTCCCTCAAACGGTGGCGCACCGATGAAACGCTAACCTTACTTCAGCAACAGAAACAATCATTTCCCAAATACCATGTCATACACAGTCAACATGAAACTAAGTCAGCACGAGGGATGTCGCCATTCCTGGTTGCGAAATGTCTCAGAGAAACCATTGGAACTGGTTACAAAGTCACAAGAATGGCAGCTGGCGATTTACTCCTAGAAGTACGAGATAAGCAGCAGTACGACAAACTGGCACACCTTGTTGCTTTCGGAAATTTCCCGATCTCTGTGAGCGCACACCGGAGTATGAACACTGTCAAAGGTGTAGTGTCCGATGAGGACCTGATTGGCCTCAGCGATGAAGAATTACTAGATGGATGGAAAGACTCAAGTGTCACTCATGTCCAACGAATCAAGATAAGGCGCGACAACACAGAAATACTGACCAAGCATTTGATCCTTACTTTTGCCTGCAACACACTACCCGAGAACATTGAAACCGGCTACGTCAAACTCCCTGTAAGGCCTTTCATTCCAAACCCGCGGCGATGCTTTAAATGCCAAAGGTTTGGTCACGCGTCTCAGAGCTGCCGAGGACAGCTTACCTGTGGAAAATGTGGAACGACGGGTCATTCTTTTGATGACTGCGCTGGTGATGAGACTCGCTGCGCGAACTGTGAAGGTGATCACCCTGCGTACTCCAGGGCCTGCCCAGCCTGGAAGAAAGAGAAAGAAGTACTCACCGTAAAAGTAAAAGAAAACATAACGTTCCGCGAAGCACGACAGCGAGTTTCAACGTCATTTCCACCAAGAACATCTTTTGCCGAAGTGGTGCGACGGGGGGCAGCACCACAACGGCCTATCGCGGTTGCCCGGACCACGCGCAGCGTGCCGAGGCAAACGCCACCCGCCCCTATGGTGGGAGCAGCGAAGGCTGCCCCACCTACTTTGAATCTGACCACACCGGTGGCCACTACAAGCTCCGTTACCATTGAGACAAAGGAGAGCACATCGCTCTCCGGCGCGGTGGCGTCCAAGACTTCGTCACACCAGACGAAGTATCCACCTGCCAAGCCAGAGATCCCGGCGACTCCAGAGTCGTCCGGTCTCACGACCACGCCTCGCCAGGCGAGGTCGGAAACACAAGCCAGCAGCTCGCGTACGCGGGCGTCCAGTGCCTCACACGAGGCAATGGACACAACTCCGGTGCCCTTGGCACCGAAAGAGCGGCGTAGCTCCCTGGAGCGCGCCAAGAAAACCAAAAAGCCTATAATGGGGCGCGACGACGGCCCTGCTACTTGAGCTTTAACTTTCAACCTAAACAACACTCACTTCCTTTTTGTACACACAGCACTACCTAACTTCCAATATGGAAGCACAAATTATACAATGGAACGTCAGAGGACTCCTTAGAAATCTCGACGATGTCCAAGAACTTTTACACAAACATACACCAAAGGTGCTGTGTGTACAGGAAACACACTTAAAATCCAAACACACCAACTATCTACGCAGCTACATTATTTTCCGGAAGGACCGAGATGACGCTGTGGCGTCATCCGGTGGTGTCGCTGTTGTAGTTAATCAAGGAGTAGCATGCACACATCTACCACTTCGAACGTCCCTCGAGGCAGTGGCTGCTCGAGCAGTTCTTTCGAACAAACTCGTCACCATTTGCTCTCTCTACATACCTCCACACTACCACCTCCAAAAACATGAATTCCAGTCATTAATAGACCAACTTCCAGATCCTTATCTGGTACTTGGGGACTTCAATGCACATAGTGGTCTACGGGGTGACCCTCGCTGCGACGCGCGAGGACGTCTCATTGAACAGTTCCTTTTCTCTTCCGGCGCATGTCTCTTGAATAAAAAAGAGCCGACATACTATAGCCTCGCGAACAATACCTACTCGTCCATAGACCTCAGCATCACATCTCCATCACTTCTGCCCCTACTAACATGGAAAGTCATTAATAATCCCTATGGAAGTGACCATTTTCCTATAGTTCTGAGCACCCCGATAGCTATTGAATGTCCTCCACAGGTTCCCAAATGGCAAATTGACAAAGCCGATTGGGAACAGTTTCGTAAAATGGCTCTCTTAAGTTGGACTAACATGCGTGCTTTAAGCATAGATAAAGCTGTAGACTACTTTACAGCTTTTTTGATTGATGCTGCAATGAAGTGTATCCCACAAACAGCTGGACTGCCCGGCAAACGACGAGTGCCATGGTGGAACACTGAGTGTCGAAACGCGCGCAAAAAACAAAATAAAGCATGGAGGCTGCTTCGGGACTCGCCGACAGCCGAGAATTTGGACACTTTTAAAAACATAAAGTCACAAGGCAGGAGAACTCGCCGACAGGCAAGAAGACAAAGTTGGCAGAAATTTTTATCCGGAATTAACTCATATACACAGGAGCCTAAAGTCTTGAACATGGTTAGTATGGTAGCAGGCCGACAAGCACACTCACTTCCTCTAGTAAACACACAAGGCGACAGCTTGGAAGACCAGGCGAACTTCCTAGGCGCACACTTCTAACAGGTCTCGAGCTCGTCGCACTGTTCTGAAGCTTTCCAACGATACAAAACAAGAATCGAAAAAGAGAAACTAGAGCGTAAATCCACAAAACACGAAGCATACAATGAACCCTTCGGCATAGCTGAGCTAGAAGCATCGCTTAATTGCTGCAATAATTCTGCTCCAGGCTCTGACCGTATTGTATATGAAATGTTGAAACACCTGCCATCTGAAACACAAAAAACTCTCCTTTCCCTGTATAATGCTGTTTGGTTTTCAGGCGAGATCCCCTCGGCCTGGAAAGAAGCCATTATTATTCCTATTCTAAAACAGGGCAAGGACCCATCCTCCGTTGCGAGCTACAGGCCCATTGCACTAACGAGCTGCCTGTGTAAAGTTTTTGAAAAGATGATAAACCGCCGACTTACACATTTCCTCGAAACAAACAAATCACTTGACCCATACCAGTGCGGTTTTCGAGAGGGTAGGTCTACCACTGACCACCTTATCCGTATCGAGGCACAAATTCGCGACGCTTTTGTCCACAAGCAATTCTTCCTTTCGGTGTTCCTCGATATGGAAAAGGCCTACGACACCACATGGCGCTTTGGAATATTAAGAGACCTGTCCCACTTAGGGGTACGCGGGAGTATGTTAAATATAATAGAGAGTTACTTGTCCAATCGAACATTTCGTGTTCGAGTGGGCAATGCCTTGTCCCGAATATTTGTCCAGGAAACTGGAGTGCCGCAAGGTGGTGTCCTGAGTTGCACACTTTTTATTATAAAAATGAATTCCCTACGTCTGTGTATTCCACGGAATATGTTTTATTGCACATATGTCGACGATGTGCAGATCGGTTATAAATCCTGCAACCTTTCAATGTGCGAGCGGCAGGTGCAACTTGGTTTAAACAAGGTATCCAAATGGGCAGACGAGAAGGGGTTCAGCCTTAACCCGCAAAAAAGTACTTGCGTATTATTCTCAAGAAAAAGAGGCCTCCATCCCGATCCGGACATTAATCTGCATGGTCAGCGGCTGCCTGTGAAAACGGAGCATAAATTCCTCGGCGTAATTCTAGACACGAAACTAAGCTTCATATCACACATAAAGTATATAAAGAACAAGTGCTTAAAAACCATGAATATTCTAAAGGTGTTGTCACGCACTACGTGGGGTAGTGACAAGAAGTGTCTGATGAATCTTTATAAAAGCCTCATACGCACGCGCCTGGATTATGGGGCGATAATATATCAGTCTGCGACACCAAGCGCGTTGAAGATGCTTGACCCTGTCCACCACTCGGGCATTCGTCTTTCTACGGGTGCTTTTCGCACCAGCCCCGTGGAAAGCCTCTACGTCGAATCGAACGAGTGGTCTCTCCACCTGCAGCGATCCTACATGTCGTTTCTATACTATCTCAAAGTGAACGCAGACAAAGAACACCCCTCACACCCCACAATAAATGACTTATCTAGTTCTGCCCTTTTCGACCACCGTCCTTCGGTGCGACAGCCCTACTCACTTCGTGTGAGGGGCTTGGCTGAGGAAACGGGTGTGCCACTTTTCGAACACTGTCTATTGGCTCTTGCTGCACAGCTACCGCCGTGGCGGTGGCAGCTTATAGACTGCGACCTTTCTTTCATGGAAGTAACGAAACACGCGCCTATTGCACATATCCGTACATACTTCCTTGAACTACAACACAAATACACTTGTGCAGAATTCTTTACAGACGCCTCAAAGTCCAATACTTCTGTGTCTTACGCAGCCGTCGGGCCATCCTTTACGGATTCCGGTATTCTACACCCTGAATCAAGTATCTTCACGGCAGAAGCTTACGCGATACTTGCGGCCGTTAAACACATTCAACAATAAAACTACAAAAGGCAGTGATTTACACAGATTCTCTAAGCGTGGTAAAAGCCTTAAAAACTCTGAAATAACACAAAAACCCCGTCTTTGTCTCGCTGTATTCTCTTTTAAGCACGATATACGCACTCGAACAACATGTCGTAGTGTGCTGGGTGCCAGGGCACCGCGAGATTCAAGGCAACGTGTTGGCGGACCAGCTAGCAGCATCCGCCCACGAAAACAGTCACAACACATCCTTAGCTATTCCTCCACTAGACCTAAAACACTTCCTGAAAAGAAAGCTCAGAGCCTTTTGGCAGACCACATGGGATATGCATACACGAAATAAGCTACACGTTGTCAAACCGCATCTCGGTAACTGGCCTCCAGTATCAAAATCACGCCACACAGAAGTTACACTCTGCAGACTTAGGATCGGCCACACATACAGTACACACACACACCTTCTGTCCGGTGGCGAGCCACCTTTATGTGATAGATGTGGTCAGCCACTCACTGTCCTTCACGTCCTCATTCAGTGCAAGGAACTCGATGCTATCTGAAAAAAGCACTTTTTATTACCCTACCGGCAGCAATTTCCATTTCATCCTTCAATGTTCATCGGTAGGGACCCGCTTTTTACATATCAGTCACTGTCTGCTTTTTTAAACGACGTACGGAGTTTTCATGTCATATATCAAGGTGATCCGTAGCACGGCCTCTAAACAGAGGTCGCTGCTGCGGTGAATACGCTAAAGACAGCACTTGCCTCGCGGCCCTTGGACTCAAGGGCATTGACGAGGCATTCGTGCTGATGTCATATCTTCATAGTCTTATTCTTGCGACCACTTGCCATTCATTCCACTACACATATTTCACGTCACTGTCATGATTTTAATATATATATATATATGTTTTACCCGCCTTTAGCGCGAGGAATTTTAAGGCCCCATTACAGCTACTTACCGCAACCATTGCTCACATCCTTTGTCTCATGAACTGGCGCTCTTTGGCCATCAATTCGCCCTTGCGCCATTAAACACCACATATCATCATCATTGTTAGGGTTTTTTTTTCATCGTATTTTTTATACTGCACGTTACTACCCTTACTGTTCATTGTGCTTTTTTGTTAGCTTTGTAAAAAATTAGTTTCGTGACAGTGATCGGACCGTGTCCGATCGCTGGGATTAGGCCAAAGAATGTATAACTATATACGCGATTTCCACACGGGCAGGCGTGCGAGCGTCGTCGTCGGCAACGCGGAATCAGAGCAATTCGAGACGGTCCCGATGGGTACGCCGCAGGGCTCTGTCGTGTCGCCTATGTTGTTTAATCTCGTCCTTCTTGGGCTTCCGGAAAAACTAGCTACAATAGAGGGACTGCATCACACCCTCTATGCGAACGACATCACTCTGTGTCCCCGGAGGAGGATGCGACGGCAACGTAGAACGAACGCTTCAGATGGGCGTGGACGCGGTTCAGGAGTTCTTGCGAGGCACGGGCCTCGAATGTTCGGCGGCCAAGTCCGAGTTATTGTTCTACAGACCCGCGAGCAGGGACCGCAAAACCGTGCTTCCTGGCGGGGGGAGACCAGACATTAGAGTAGTAACGGCGGACGGCGTTCCCATACCAAGCGTAGAGCACATAAGGATATTGGGACCACACCTGCAGGCCAACGGTCACAACGGTGAGATGGTACGAATAGTTAGACGCTCAGTAGACGACAGGGTTCGACTACTCCGCCGCCTAACGAACAGACGCTGCGGTATTCTGGAAAGTTGCGCGGTCCGTCTCGTACAGGCGTACGCGATCAGTCGCAGAACGTTCGCAGCCCCTTATCTAAAGTGGCTGGCATCTGAACGAAACAAGATCGACTGCATGATACGCAAAGCGTTCAAGAGGGCGGTCGGCATCCCTGTCAATGCGAGCGCGGACACGTTCTGCGAGCTGGGCCTCCACAACACCCTGGGCGAACTGATCGAGGCGCGCAACATCGCACATTACGAGCGACTGTCCAAGTCCAAGAAAGGGCAGGCGCATCCTCGAGTCACTCGGCATAACATATCACGCACAATGCGGGGAGAATACGATGGTTCCGATCGCAGTCCGCGACCGTCTCACCGTCCCGCCGCTCCCCAAGAACATGCACCCGACGCACCACGTCGGGCGCCTCAACAAAAGAGCGAGCGACCTGCAAAGAATGTATGGAAACAACGAGGAGGCGGTGTATGTGGACGCCGCGCGATACCCAGAGGGAACGTGTGCTCACGCGATCGCAGTTGTGAATCACACGGGCAAATGCATCGCGAGCGCCACGGTGCGTACGGAACACATAGAGGCGGCCGAAGAGGCGGCGATCGCTCTAGCACTGGTCGAGGCACCGGAAGCTGCGGTCGTGATCAGCGACTCGCAGGCTGCCGTCCGTGGCTTCGCGCGCGGCCGAATCTCGTGGCATGTGGCCCGCATATATACTTAAACTCGCTATGGCAGCAGGGACGGCGGCGACCTTCGAGGAGCCACGGCTGCTGCATTTCCGATGGAGGTGAAAATGTTTGAGGCCCGTGTACTTAGATTTAGGTGCACGTTAAAGAACCCCTGGTGGTCGAAATTTCCGGAGCCCTCCACTACGGCGTCTCTCATAATCATATCTTGGTTTTCGGACGTTAAACCCCAGATATTAATTAATTAATGACCTTCGAGGAGCGATGGCCTCGACTTCACCGTCCTCGCTTTTCAAAACCGAAAATGCGACGGTCTTCCTCCTGTGGACCCCGGCTCACACCAGCGTTCCGCTTGCAGGCAACCAGGCGGCCCACACCGCGGCTCGAGGTCTCACTCACCAAGCCGCAGCCGACTCCACCTCTGAGAGTGCAAGAACACAACAACAGCAACCGGAATGGTCGTGGGGCGATCGCCTGACCATATTCAGCGACATCACACTACATTACAGACTAAACAGACGCAAATACCCTCCACCACACGACAAACTAAACAAAAGACAGGCCGTAACTCGGAGATTACTACAAACAGACACTTACCCCAGTTCGGCGATCCTACGCATCTGTTATCCGAGCTTATACCCGACGGACGCGTGTAAAGCGTGCGGGGAAAGAGCCACACTGCGGCACATGCTTTGGGAATGTGCCGGGAGAGCTAATGTCGCTGCCGCCGCTCACTTCGCGACGCATGTTAGGCAGGGACGAACTGCTAACACCGCGCCAGGGCAGGGGCCGACCGCCGCCGCGGCTGTGGTCACTGCTGCGGATCGGCTGCGTCGGCGTCGCTGCCGCTGGGAGGCGGCACTCACCAGTGACAAGCTGACCGACCAACTTTGGGCCGTCCGGCAAGCCGAGGATGCCGCCCGGGTCCAAGGGCTTCAAGCCGTCACCTGACGCCATCATCATCGACGGAGAGTGGGACGGGACAGGGGTTAATCCCCTCTTCCCCCCGCCTCGCCCGGACTTTATTAATAAAGTTTATTTACTCACTCACTCATGACAGCGAGCTCTTCGGCAGCCAAACTTTTTGTTTTCTCGCAACCATTAAGCAACAGCATAACACTTTTTTTTCAGTGAAATTCTTCTACAGCATCTAACCTATATAGCCGATGCACCAGTGCGTTATCACTGATACGGCAGAATTGCATCGCCTAATGAGAAACGGCAAAATGCATGTTAGGAGCCCTATAAAAAGTCCTAAAATAAATTTCTCAGATATACTAACCTTATAATCCGTAATTTATTAAGCTTTTTTTTTCTTGCTCGGTTGGAAATGACCGCTTATTCCGGCCAATTTTGTACATCGTACATCCTAGTATTTGTGCGTGTTGCTCAGTACGTACGTAGCGTCAGGAAATCATGCGTCGCGCGACAAATATCAAGGTTTTCTTTACTTTCTACCATCCTTACCTGTTAAACATTACGAGTTCGCATTGCTCGGCTAAAGCAGACGTCACAGAACATGAGGCTCGATGTCGAGATTTCACCGCCATATTAACTGAAATGTCCCGGCGAAGCAGCGGCCCTCAGTCTAGGTCCCCTATGGCCTTTGCTGTCTTGTGAGTTCTGTCTATCTGTTAGAGCTGTTCTTCCGACTTCGATCAGGACAGCGCAGCCTCCCTCTTCTCTAATGTTGGAGTGTTGTTTTTATTTGCACTACTTTTGCTTTTTGGAAGGCAACGTGGTAAAGCGTTGGGTGTTCCCCGCACAGCGAGCATCTATTGCCATATGTTGCCTCATAGATGTTGCTGAGTAGATTCTGATTGGGATCTGTATTAATCTGCAGTTGTCTCCAAGCAACCGAACGCTCTCTACTAAGTTCTTTCTGGGGTGGAGGCTAGAATTTATTTAATACCCGCGTCACACGTGCGTTTGCAAGGCCTTCCTACCGATAGTCTATTGGCTCAACGGTGAAGCATGATCTGCTTGCTACTCGGAGGGTTTCGAAGGCCATCGAGTCCATAGTCTACAGATGTGCACGCGTTACTAGTAATCGATAACTTGTCTGACTTTAATTTTGGTGACACGAATATGAAAATAAAAATTCGCCGCTTATCTGCGTGCTTCGCTGCAAATTTCGTCGAAAGACGATAGTCTTCTGAAGGCCGTTTTTTTTTCTGCCGGCCCTTTCTGCGCCGTTTCAGCGCAGCCTATGAGACACTAGGGTCTTTAGAATTACGTATCTATGTATTTTCTAGTAAAGGAACACGCCGACTAATACTTACGTATAGATGTTGCGCCTCAAATTGAATCGACAATGTTCACAATTATGAATGCAGCTACCAGTTCAAGACGGCTCGGCGTTCCGCAAGTGCTTAAACTTTGGCCGGGTGGCTTAATCATGTGACAGACGGAAACACCAAAGTTTCTGCGTTCAAGTATCGCAAGAAAGACTATCATCTTTAAAATTTGCAGCGACGCACATTTTTTTAAATAACGCCTGAACCACTCAACGGTCGTTCAAAACAGCGCGACAGGTGCAGCGAGTCGACAGAGTTGCGGCGTTTTGGTGGCCATAGAGTGAATGGCCTTTCAAAAGCGCCCGTGTGACACAGGTATTAGGATCTTTAGTTTCCTAAAATTAATCCACAGCGTCTAGTAACTATTCCCGGTACCCCGTCCTTACGCGCCACCCAGTTGGCGTATACTCGTTTGTTGGCGTCTGCACGCTAGTGAATGACTTGGACTTACAGCCTGATACCGAAGCCGGTATTTTGTCGCCTATGGCGCGGCGATCGCAAACCATCTCACGTTCAGTTGCTGCCTCCGAAGTTTGTTCCCATCCCTTCTCTCGCTTTCTCCGTTTTTTTTTTCCTCTCATCGCTTGTAGACACGACGGCTCAACCATTTTACGAGTCGCAACCACTGCTATCTGAAAGAGAGATAAAGAAAGGAAAGTGGCAGGGGCGTGGTTTATGCCAGCTGAGCTTTTTCGCTCGTTGAATTCGTCTTTCGAGGTAGCCTTGCAATCGCTTTTATTATCTCCCCCGCGCGTTTATGCGCACCCATGGTGGGGATCCTGACGCAGTCGCATCGAAATGGCGACGCCTTTTTTTACGAGCCCGTAAAGTGGTCTTATAGTGTAATCCCATTACCATGCTGTCTGCTCAACTGGCCCTGGCCGTCCATCCATCTCCCAGTATGTATATATATATATATATATATATATATATATATATATATATATATATATATATATATATATACTGCAGTGCCCCGGAATTCTGTGACAGTTTGCCTGTCGTAGGGCGATCATCTCTTTGCGAATCTCCTGTGTTCATTATGCTCTACGCTTTGTTTCTATTTTTTTCTAATATGTTAGTTATATGTCATTATAAATATCGATGCTCAACACATATGTCCTCACTGATTCATACTGCCTGGACCCTGTAAAGCCTCCTGCGCACTGCGTCAGGACGCAGGCGTTCTAAATTAAATGTCAGACATAATGTTTCCATGAAAGACAAAAAAATATGGCTTGGGCTGCCTGTTAGCTTAAAGGGAAGAAGAGAGGCCGTCTCCACACTGTGTACAAGCCTGTACGTAGCTTATTGGTATTGTCGCGATGAAAAGTTTTCTGGCCCGCTGACGTATTCTAACATGCAGACACGCCTTACGAACACTCATCGCACTCCTGTCATTTTGATGCAAAGCAGGTATAATCACCATTTTAGCATTCATTTCATAAGACGTGATAGCGATTCGTTGAGGAAACCGAAAACGAGCTATATAACTCAGAATTCTTTTACTTGTATTGAAACGGATGTTGTAGTCTATACACTGCAATAGATTATTCATGTTTTATTTATGTCCCGAATCTAAACAAGGAAGGTGGTTGCACACGGATGCCATAACCTTTAAAGCTTCGAAAAAGGAAACAAGATCTCCTGAAAGAAATTTTAAGCAGTGACCTTTGAGGCCTACCATTCCATAAATTGTTTTGAGGCGTCACAGTAAACCCAAATTAAACACTGACAAGGAACCTTTTTCCATATTGGTTTTTATTGCGATAGCAATTATATGGACAGTCTCGGCTGAATTTTGCCGTCGCCGTCGCCGTCGCCATGCACCGTATATGTATAAGTATGTAAATATAAATGAAAGCCCAAAGAAAAATAATTCAGAGAAATACTTCCGAAGCGCGGAATCGAACCAGGGACCTCTTGCTCCGCAGCGAATGGCGCTAACCACTACGCCACGAAACGCAGATCCTCCACGTAGGTAACGGCGAGCGTTATATACACACCCTTTACCGCTTATAAGCGCTTATAGGCGCTTATAAGCGTTTCTTCATTACCAGCGAGATGGCGCTAGTAGCGCGACGGGCGGATTTAAAAGTCGTCGGCGAGCTCGCTCGCTTCTTCTTATATTTGCGCAGGGAGAACCTTGCCCTTCCGCTGTCTGCTCGCGCGGTTTTCTCGTGCTGAGGGGAAGAGGGATGTTTCACGCTTTCACCGTGATGTCCGCACTCATGTTACGGAGTGTACGAAAGTCACCCGAGCTCAAGGGACGCCGTTAAACGAACAAACAGAAGATGAGCGCGAACTATCAAGTGTCACAGCTCGACACTTGAAGCACTCTAGTTTCCTTCGCTGCTTTGGGCGCCTTTGCAACACGAGCGCTGTTCAAACTGAGAGTATCCCTTGGCGAGCATCACTTCGTATAGTATTAGTTGTTTGCCATCGCAGTCATTGCTTCGCCCTTGCGGCGAAGCTGTGACTTCTTTACACTTATGCTGAATGAGATATTACAAGTGTAGTTGTGTGAAATATAACGTCCAGCGATAAGAAATAGTTTCGCGTTAAAAATGACACTTTATAACTTATGTCATCATAGCTCAGATCCTGCTTCGCACACAACTTTCTGTATTACTGACAATTTTCTTTTACAGCGGAGTTATTAGGCGCCCGTTTCTGCGTTGAGCGGCGTCGCCGTCGGTGGCGTAACCAATGAACATGAAAAAATAAAATGAGAAAAAAGATACTCAGGATCGCATGGGATTTCAACCCGGGCCCTCTGCGTGGCAGTCGAGTATTCTACCACAAAGCTACGCTGTTTTTTTGCTTTGTTACCAGTTCTGAGACATTTAAATCAAGCAACAACACCATGAAAGTAATGACAAAAGTATGTGTCAGTCCTGCTGAACAGGCACAAGTTAAAAATTCCTTGAGTGCTGTCATGGGTTCTACCCTCGACACCCACTCAGGTGCAAACTCCTGAGCTTTCTTTCTGTTGCACAAACTTCGCCACACACTCTCGAAAATACATTCGTGCGGGCCATGCATCTGGATGGCAATAAAATACCGTCATACGGGCCTGCCATAAACAGTGAAGGCCGTTTAGCATAATCAAGTCGAAAGGCAATCCGTCTTCGTAAGCGATTGGCAGAAATCTTATCGCGTGTCCACAGAGCCACGCTGGAGCTTCAAACTCATGTGCAAAAAGACCCTATACAGGTGTCATGTCGGGGCAAGGAATCGCTTTCACCTATGTAATGTAGCGTGGCCGAAGCGTAAAATAACCAGTTATCACACAATGCTAATTGCACAGCGAGTGTGGAGTTTAGTGCTCCCCACCCCCGGCGAAGTGCAGAGACATAATTCTTCATCCTAATCAGCCACATTCAGCATCAAGAAAGTGCACATAATACCTTCCAGATGTGTGGCGGGTACTTTGCTTATCCGCAGAAAGACAAATAATGGCGTGTGGGTACTGCCCTACTTCATAAAAATTATTTATCAGGAAGTCGATACCTTGCGAAAAGCCGAAGCTTCACACTTGTCTTTGACCCAACATGAAGCTGCGCTCAGAACTCGCACTAATCAGAATTCTCCATCGTAATCGTCCGTGACTTTTTTGTTCCATCGCGTTTGAGTTAATCTTTACCGTATATGTGAGCAAAACATAACCGACCCACACTGAACGAAAGGCAATTCCTTTAATCGCCGTCTACAACAGGAGATTATGTGCTTAGCGAGAGTAATTCACTTATCTCTGCCTACGTTGCTGTAAAGTACGAAAATCACTGGAGCTCCCAACAGAAAGAAAAAAAAGGCTTGGTTAGCCTCATTGACACCTCTAAGGAGGTATATAACGAAGCTCGCATGAGAAGCAGGCGCCAAGGGAAATCAAAATGTTAATCAGCATCAAAAGCAAACAGGAGAACCAGGTTCAATTTTCTTTATTTCTTTCGCAGAACGTTCCACCGATCGGGTAGGAGCAGGAGGTTTGCGTCGGTGTCCTTTACCAACAGACACTGGCGACACAAAAAAAAAAGCGCGTAACAAAGAATGTCCGAAAAGCCGTTGAACGCTTTCGCGGAATCCCTGTGTTAGCGATCTGTTCTTCGCCTCGTTTATATAATATAGCAGGACCAAAGGCTCTATTCAGCCCAGTCAAGCAGGGAACGTAGAACACAGTATCGGATGAAATCTTGTTTGGTAAGAGCCAAAGCTAGAAGTCATATAAGTTTAATGAAATGGTGACGTTTTACAATGTTTTTGTGAAGTCGCCGACAAGGCAGTTTTAACTACGCCGACACTGGATCTGCAGCAAACCGACAAAATGAATTCCCAACCATGCACGCTGCTAGGGTACACTTCAGCCAATGAACATGGTTAAAGGAAATCTTTTTTTTTTCGACTTTCTTGTGACACAATCTAGTTTTGCGAATGAAGATTTGTGTGCGGATTTCAGCGTATGTGTTTGAAAACAACGGTCGTAAGCTTTTCCCAACAAATGGGGTGCCATTTGTGACGTCTTTCTTGTTCGGCATTACAAATCCACCATACTCAGCAGCAGGTTTTAGCAGTTACATTTTAACTTTAAAGCGCGGTATATATGACAACTCAGTGGAGCTATGTCCAAACTCTGTCGAGTCTATTGGCTCCAGCATTTGGCTGCTGCACCTGTTCTGTCCACTTTAGGTATGTATAAGTGCAGGTTTTGACAGTGAGTGGCGACAAAGTGCGTGTTTCAAGCAGTAGCACTGTCAAAAAAGAACTTTGCGTTGCCTCTGTGAAATGAATGCTCTGTGAAATGAGCGCGTTCGTGGCCGTTTCGCTAACTTGATATACAGCAACACTGGTATTACGGGATGTGTCTGTACGTTGAACATAAGGGAGTGGTGGTAACATGCAAATCATGATAATAATGTTATCTATGCCATATTTACATGCCACGCTCATGTTGCGCTCTCGGCTGTTTCGCTAGCTTGACATTTACCGAGTTTGGTATTGCTTGACTCCACTGTATGAACATAAGTGACCGGTGGTAAGATGACATGCATGTCATGTAGAGCATGGCTTACATGCCACTCTCATGGTGCGCTCGCGAGAGTGTCGCTAGCTTGATATACACCAAAAGTGGTATTACGAGACATGTCTGTACGTTGACCACAAATGACAGGTGTTTACATGACAATCATGGCATGGATCATTTAGGGCATGATTTGCATGCCACGATAATGGTGTGCTCGCGGCCGGTTCGCTAGCTTGATATACACCAAAACTGGTAGTGCGTGTCGTGACTGTACGACGACTGTTAATGGCAGGTGGTAACATGACAATCATGATATTGACACAAGGTGGTTTCAACCTACGCGCCCAGGCCGATTTGTGCGCCCTCCCAATTGTTTGTGGCATACGTGCGAAAGAAGGTAAATGTGTGGCCGAGAGCGCGTGCCTGCTTGACCCAGGCCAGAACAGCTGCGCGCGACTCACGCGGGACACAACCAGAGGAAGAGAAGAAGAGGTGGAGCTTCAGAGCTGAAAAGAGGACTCTTCTCCAGAGCTGCTCTGGGACTTCCGTTTTAGTCATCTCCTGCTTCCTTCTCGGGCACAAGTTCGCCCAACTCGCTATAGTTCATTAAAGTGTGTTTTTCTGAACTGTGCGTTACAAATCTGGTGGAGGTGCGGGATAGCATGCCAAGCCCTTCTCGAGTGACCGAACGCAGTCCAGAACCACAGCGACTTGAACCCAACGAGGTGACGCCTGTTCATCAGCGCTGTAGTCGACGCCTACATGGTGAGGCTCCTGAGTTTTCACGTTTGTCGGATTCTCTTAGACCCTTAGCGGCTGTGAACGGCGGTGTTACCGACATGACAGCTCAGCTCACACCAGCTAACATCATATTGAATCCCCCATTGATGCCGCAGCCTTTTCACGGCGACACCCACGAAGACGCGGAGGATTGGCTAGAACAATTTGAGCGCGTTGCAAAGGCTAACGGATGGGAAGCAGATCGCAGACTGGGACGCGTTTACTTCGCGTTGGAGGATAACGCACGAACGTGGTTTGAAAGCCACGAATCTGCCATGCCGTCATGGGATGACTTCCGACGGGAGCTGCTCATCACTTACCCGAGTACAGATCGCAGAGAAAAAGCCGAAGCTGCTCTCCAAGCAAGAAGCCAGCGCAATAACGAGAGCGTGGCTATGTATGTGGAGGACATGCCTCGTCTCTTCCGCCGAGCGGACCCAAACATGAGCGAGGACAAGAAGCTGCGTCATTTAATGCGAGGGGTAAAGCAGGAACTGTTTGCCGGACTTGTTCGCAGCCCGCGCGCACCGTCACTGAGTTCTGTTCCGAGGCGGCTGCAATGGAAAGAACGCTACAACAGCGAGCAAGAATGTATAACCCAGAGATGAACATCGCCTCTTTGGACGCATTGCCAGCAGCCTTCGGAAACAGCATGGAGATGTTGCGTGAGCTGGCACGGTCTGTAGTACGAGAACAGCTACAGAAACAGCGACTTGGCCAGAGCGCTCCAATGCTTTCCTCACTGGCCTACGTGATACGCGAGGAGGTTCGACAGACGGTCCAGGTGCCTCAGACAAACGCACATACAGAAGTGCCACTACAGCGTCAGCAGCCCAGTGTGTCCTATGTCGATGCCCTGCTGCGAGGAGCTCCCGGACGTGCAGGCGTCGCAGCCACTACTCCAATACAGCACCCGATGTATCCAAACACACTGCAGCCACCACCCGAGAGGAGACTCGGAAAGAGTGATATCTGGCGCACTCCCGATAGGATACCCCTTTGTTACCACTGTGGGGAGGCTGGCCACATCTACCGCGTGTGCCAATATCGCCAGGCAGGACTTCGTGGTTTTCCTGTAAAAGCACCTCGACCACGAAATGGTGAGCACCCCTTCGAAATCGAGGAATACCTCTCAAGTCGTCAAAACTCACGTGGCTTTCAGCAGCACCAACCTCGAGCAACGACGACGGGGAGGTATCGGTCTCCGAGCCCCCGCCTTTCAGCAAGCTCTCCAAGACGCCGTTCACCAAGCCCGCGTCGGGAAAACTAGAGTCAGTGACCTGTGGAGGCAAGGCCGCTGTCGACGCTGACGCAGAAGAACCTCTATTGCAGACTCTGAACGACGACGACAGACTCGGAAACCGGTGCCATGGTAGCGATGTTGCTTCAGATTTACGCGTGATTATTGCTGGCTACGAAGTCATTGCACTGGTAGATAGAGGCGCAGATTACTCAGTAATGAGTAATGAGCTTTCTAAAATACTGAAGAAAGTGCTGACGCCTTGGAAGGGACAGAAAGTGGTGTTGGGCAGAGGAAAATTACTTAAAAGAAAATAAAGGTTTAAGCCCTGCCTGCTGCACCAAAGTATCGCAGGCTGCCGAATTTAAATAAAAAGAATAGGACATGATGTCAAAAAGAAATTTTGATAAAATAAAAAAAAGGGGGGGGGGAGTATCACCACCAGCAAAACCACGGCCAAGGGAACGGGTCAGCAAAATCAGGGGATTTATTGATTTTCTGATTTTCTGTAATGTTGACTATTTACATTCTGTTTCCATCTTCGTCTTGACTTACAATGAAATTCTTATCTACTGTGATTATTTGACAATCTATGTTTCTGGCTTCATCTTGACTGACAATGATATCTTTGTCTTCCAGTCGTTCTTCGTTGTCCTCTTGCCAACGTTGAAAGGTATAGGGTCTGTGAGGTGTCTCCGGGTCATGAGGTCCTTCTTGGAGTCTTCATCTGTTATCCATCTGTGATGCCGATGGCCCTTCTTTTTTTCCTCCTCTACGGTTTCCTCACCCCTGTTCTGGCTCTTACATCATTTGACGCTTGAGTGTATTATTAAGATAAAGGTATGACACTTACATCCAAAATGATTATTATGCTAGTCTCTTATCACTAAGATATATTTAACAGAAACGATTTGTAATTGAAATGTACAGTTTTTCTTTTTTAAGACAAATAATTTTTTTTTAAATAGCTTACATCCTCTTGATTACATTCTAACAAAACTGATTACCACTAAATAATGTCAAGTCTACCTCATATACTGCCTTTTTTTTCTTTTTTTTTCATATGTCTCCGTTGGTTTTTTTTTTTACATGAGTTTTTTTTTCTGTATTTTTTTTTCAGGTCTTGTGACTCTTTCGTTTTTTCTTTCTTTTTTTTGACGTATGGCCGTGAGTTTTTTTTTTCCAACATTCAACATTTAGCAAAGCAATGGCCGCTCTAAGAAAGTGTTCTCTCTTCTTTTTTTTTTTGAAATTCCCAGTAACGAACATGCCACGGATGCCTAAGCCTTTCTTTTTGCCACCCTTGTGAAGTGTAAGGCTTGCCTGTATTGGGTCCTCTATCTCGCGTTTCAATTCTTGACGCTCCGTTTGGGGAGTCGCATTGTTGGCCGAAGCCATCAGCATGTATTGGCTCATCTCATCTCTTGCCCTCTGGATGTCAACTAGCCGATCAGGCTTTGAGGCTATGATTATTGACTGTTGTCAATTGTTTTTTTCTTTTTTTGAGGGTTGCTCTCCATGATTGAGATATGGCGAGATGTGGAGTATATGGTGGACTTTTCTTCTCTCCATTAAAGCCATTGCTGCTGTTGTCGGACTCCCTTTTTTTTTTTGAGGTCATCACACGACGAAATCGCCACCGGGAATTTTGGAATTTTGTTGTTCTTTATTGAAAATTCTTGTTTTTTTTCCAATTAGTCTAATTAATTTTTTTTATACCTTACTGTTTATGGTTTCGACCATCCTTTCGAGAACGGCCATCGCCTGTACATTTTCTATTAGCTTGTATCTATTTTGGATGGGATTTTTACAATATTTGTTCAATTCTTTTATATAATTTTTTGTTACTTTGCAATTGCTAAGACAGTGATCTAAATCAACTTCTTCCAAATTACAAGGGTATGTTCTATTGCGTCTTATTCTGAACCTGAACAGATAATGAGGAAACCGTCCATGTCCCGTTAAAATTTGTGAAGTTTGATGATTTGCGATGAATTGACTGGGGATATGATTAATGTTTTGAAACCAATATGTATGTAACTTTTGTGTGATATTTTATCTTTTTCCCACAGTTCGTTCCACTTTTGATGTAATCTTTTATGCAATTCTTTATTTATAAATTTTTTGGAAATAGGGAGATTAATTTCTTCTCCGTGTCTTATTGCTTTCTTTGCCAATTCATCTGCGAAATCATTGCCTATATTGCCACTGTGACCTTTTACATAGGTTAGTGTTATTCTAATTTTTTCTGTGGCTTCTTTTAATAATTCCTTTATTCTAGATATATAAGGGTTTAGATTTTCGGGATTATTTACTCCTGATAATACTGACAGACTATCTGTTAACACTTGATAATTGCCTTCGTATTGTTGAAGCATTATATATTCTATGGCCTTTGTTATTGCAATTGCTTCTGCTTCAAAGTTATTACTGTAATTTGGCAATGCGAATTGTTTTGCTTCTGTTATTTTGCCTGATTTGATTTCTACGAAGGCTGATCCTGCCCCGATTTTGTTGCATGAGCCATCTGTGTAAATTTTATATTCTGTTATTTGGTTTGCTTCTTTGTTATAGTTAAATTTTAGTTTCTTTGTAGGGAAACTAAAAGGGGAACTAAAAGCAGGAGGGCACCTCATTGATCCGACGGCAATATGTACCGCAAGAATTGGTATACGGGACTTCACATACGTCGCCAGCCTTATTGTGCTGCGTGAATGCTCAAGAGACTTGGTTATCGGCATGGACTTCTTGCAAGCTAAAGGCGCTGTAATCAACTTGCGAGAATCTTGCGTCTCATTCTCAACGATGCACGCTATCGCAACTTTCGACACTGAAGAAGACGTTTATAACCTCTGTATTGCGGATGACGACGTCGTGATACTGCCGAGATCGAGCATATCCGTCGCAGTAACCAACAGAGCGTTCAGTGACTTCGAAGGATTTGCTGACAGCAACACCGACCTCATGCTTCAAAAAGGTATCTGCATGGCACGAGGCCTTGTTCAGCTGCGTAGCGGATGTACCAACGTTTTGCTTACTAACTTTGGAAATGAGATACAACACATCGCAAAGGGAACCGTCATCGCCAGTCTGAATGATTTCGTCCAGGTTACGGAGCTGAACACTTCTGAAACCACGGCATCTGATTTACAAGACGTGGACTCTGTCCTGGCAGCTATCGATATCGAACCAGGACTGCTGCCCCATCAAACGGAAGCAATATAGTCTTATAAGGGAATTCGCCGCATGCTTCTCGATGTCATTCAAAGTCCGTCGTACACCATCGCCAAACACCGCATCGTTGTCTATGAGTCGGCGAGGCCTATATACCAGCACTCCTACCGTGTGTCACCTAAAGAAAGAGAGGCTATAGGAAGTCAGGTTCAAGAAATACTCAAGGACGACGTCATTGAGCCGTCAGCAAGTCCTTGGGCCTCACCTGTTGTCCTTGTAAAGAAAAAGGATCAGACCTTGCGTTTCTGCATTGATTACCGGAAACTGAACGCCGTCACTAAACGGGATGTTTATCCTCTTCCAAGGATTGATGACACTCAGGATAGGCTACGAGATGCGAAGTATTTTTCCTCGCTGGACCTTAAAAGTGGATATTGGCAGATCGAAGTTGACGAAAGAGATCGCGAAAAGACGGCGTTTGTGACACCGGACGGTTTATACGAGTTTAAGGTTCTTCCCCTTGGCCTTTGTTCAGCACCCACCACCTTCCAGCGAATGATGGACACAGTGCTCTCCGGTCTGAAATGGCAGTCTTGTCTGGTTTATCTGGACGACGTTGTCGTATTCTCTGCTACCTTCGAGCAACATGTGAAAAGGCTGCGGGCTGTGCTCACCGCTATCAAGTCAACAGATTTGACGACAAAACCGCAGAAATGCCATTTCGGCTTCCGTGAACTCCTTTTTCTCGGCCATGTCATCAGTGCGGAAGGCGTCCGCCCAGATCCTGGGAAGGCTGAGGCCGTCGCAAAATTTCCAAAGCCAAGGGATAAAAAGGCCGTGAGGCCATTTTTAGGACTCTGCGCCTATTACAGACGATTCATCAAATTTTTTTCGCGAATCGCTGAATCGCTGACTCGGCTGACAAAAGAAGATGTGCCCTTCATTTGGCTTACTGAATAGGAGGATGCCTTCAATGAACTAAGGAATTGCCTTCAAAGCAATCCTGTTCTTGCGCATTTTGACGAATAAGCGGCAACAGGCATTCACACAGATGCAAGTAATGCAGGTCTTGGGGTCGTACTTATTCAATGGCAAAATGGACAAGAACGAGTTATTGCGTACGTCAGTCGCACTCTTCGAAATCTGAGGTGAACTACTCAGCGACGGAAAAAGAATGCCTCGCTGTGATAGGGGCTATGACCAAGTTTCGACCATATTTATACAACAGGCATTTTCGTCCTATAAGTGACCATCACTCACTATGCTGGCTGGCCAATCTCCAGGATCCGTGTGGACGGCTTGCAAGATGGAGCCTTCGATTACATGAATACGATATCACAGTCGTATATAAGTCTGGTCGCAAGCACAGCGATGCTGATTGCTTGTCACGCGCTCCGATTCAACCCACTGACTCTATTTCCGCCGACGACGGACAGGATTTACCATTCTTGGGAGCTGTAACAACATCGCAGATGGCACATCATGAGCAATCTGACCCGGAACTGCTACAATCGATCAAGTATCTACAGGGAGTGTCTGGCGATGTTCCACGAGCCTTCGCCCGCGGCTTGTCGGCGTTCGTCCTCCGAAATAACGTCCTGTATAAAAGGAATTTTGAAAACAATACAGCGGCATTCCTTCTCGTCGTCCCTGCACTTTTACGACGTGAGATTTTGGAGGCTTGCCACGACGATCCGTCAGCGGGACATTTAGGAGTAAGCAGAACATTAGCACGCATCTGCACAAAATATTACTGGACGAAGTTGCTAAGCTCTGTGCAGCACTATATCAGAACTTGCCGTGACTGCGAAAGACGCAAGACCCCACCGTTGAAACTAGCAGGTCTCCTTCAGCCTATAGAACCACCAGAGGCCCCATTCGCACAAGTGGTAATGGACTTACTCGGCCCATTTCCTACGTCGTCGTCGGGGAATCGGTGGATCATAGTTGCGACCGACTATCTGACTCGATATGCCGAGACAGCGTCTCTTGTTAGAGGAACGGCCGTTGAAGTGGCCGAATTCTTCGTCACCAACACCGTACTGCGGCATGGCGCTCCTACAGTGTTGATCACGGACCGAGGAACCGCGTTTACGGCTGACCTGATAAAGTCTATTAGGAAATTGACGCACACCAGTCATAGGAAAATTACAGCATATCATCCGCAAGCAAATGGACTCACATAACGACTGAACAGAACGTTGGCTGATATGTTGTCGACGTACGTGGACATAGAGAACCGTCATGGGATAAAATATTACCTTATGCAACGTTCGCGTATAATACCGCAATGCAACAGACAACCTCTATGGCGCCGTTTCAGCTTGTTTTTGGCCGGGGAGTCACCACACCTTTAGATGCTATGCTACCTGTTGATGAGGTGACAGAGAATGAATATGACGTCAGCGATTATATAAAAAGAGCTGACGAAGCAAGACAGCTGGCGCGACATCGTAATCACCAACAACAGAAAGCCGACACGCATCGATACAATCGGCGACGGAGAGACGTCCAGTATGCACCGGGAGACAGAGTATGAGTGTGGATTCCCGTACGTGTATGTGGCCTATCCGAAGGTGTTTACATGACAATCATGGCATGGATCATTTAGGGCATGATTTGCATGCCACGATAATGGTGTGCTCGCGGCCGGTTCGCTAGCTTGATATACACCAAAACTGGTAGTGCGTGTCGTGACTGTACGACGACTGTTAATGGCAGGTGGTAACATGACAATCATGATATTGACACAAGGTGGTTTCAACCTACGCGCCCAGGCCGATTTGTGCGCCCTCCCAATTGTTTGTGGCATACGTGCGAAAGAAGGTAAAAGTATGGCCGAGAGCGCGTGCCCGCTTGACCCAGGCCAGAACAGCTGCGCGCGACACACGCGGGACACAACCAGAGGAAGAGAAGAAGAAGAGGTGGAGCTTCAGAGCTGAAAAGAGGACTCTTCTCCAGAGCTGCTCGGTGACTTCCGTTTTAGTCACCTCCTGCTTCCTTCTCGGGCACAAGTTCGCCCAACTCGCTATAGTTCATTAAAGTGTGTTTCTCTGAACTGTGCGTTACAATATGCATTTAATGTACAACATAATTTACATGCCACGATCATGGTGCGCTCACGGTGGGTGCTCTAGCTTGATAAGCACCAAAATTAGTATTGTGTGACGTCACCGTATGACGAACACAAATGACAGGTGGTAACATGAAAATCATGACATGCATGTCATGTACGGAATGATTTACATGACATTGTACGGTGCGCTTTCGGCTGCTTTGCTAACGGATATACACCAAAGTGGTATGGCATGACGTGAATTCTCGGTGAACGTAAATGACAGATTATGCATTGTATGTACCAAAATATCCGTTTCATTAGCATCGTCTATGCCATGTTGTACATGCACGCATGCATGCAGGCATGACAAACATGCGATCTATAGTGCACTAGATGCCATGACACGAATGACTTCATTTACCACAAAGACAAGCAATGCGATGTATGCAACTCTTTGATGGCTGCTTCACATTACATCGATTCCCACAGTGCGTGGGATCTGCGGGTTTTTTTTCTTTACACATCTTCAGAGAGGGACAGTTTCTACCTTCCAACACATTTCATTGGCGAGTTGATTCGCATGCGAATGTGCAAGCGCCACGCATCCTATAAACAGCTGTTTTGCTCCCCTATTTGTTCACGTCCAGCTTAGGAATAATTCCGCATCACATGCTTACGTGAAAACACGCCATGTAATTATTTCAATATAGCCAATGCTTAGCTGAGGTTTCCGCGCAGCTAGCTTGAATTTGATTCCCAGCCATGGGCGGCCACATTCTGATCGTCGCAGCAAAATTCAAAAGCGAACCCTTTGAATTTGATTTACATGCGCCGTAAAAACCCAAAGGAGTGTTATGTTACCGTTCCTCGCCGTGGCATACCTGATAATAATATCGCAGTTTTGGTACGTATAGCTTCACAGTGTGTTTCATATGATTTCAAGCATAAAACTTTGTGCGATAAGTCCGGGTTCGTGCTAGAAAGTTATTAAACGGGCTTTTTATGTCTGTCTACGACGTGCTAAAAGTATGGGCATCAGTTATACAGTTGCAAAGAGGCAACGTGTGCAAGGCAACATATAAAAATGCTAAAGGCCGCAACTCGACCGCTTATCATTATCAAGAGCACTACAACATCGTTTTCAAACGCAGGCACACCAGCAAGGCAGTATCGCCGCGTAGCATTTGGCACAGGCAACGCAACGCGATGGCTTATAACGCGATATGCTTCAGTGCCTCGGTTTCATCCCAGCGGCTTGTACTTGGACGCACTTGTACCCGAACGCTGAAAACTTTTCATTTTTTGATTTTCTTAGCCATTGGCCGAATGATTGACTTAATAATTTGTTTCCATGGCCGAAACGACTAAAAAATGACTCCGACGAAAACTTCTAGTGAAGCATCGTTTGATGAGTGAGGGACTGATCAACAACTATTAGTTAACTAAGGCTACAACCTCATCTGTGAAGCAGCTTGGCAGGAGGAGGTAAACATTCGGCAAAAAAAAGTCACAGTTTCGCCGTAAGGGCGAAGCAGTGAATGCGATAGCAAGAAATTAGAAAGGCACGCGAAGAACGAGAAGCAGCTCGATACTTGCAGCGCGCCGCTGAAGTACAAAGAAGGACGCCAGAAAAGAGCGCACAGGCATACACAGGACAAGCATGAACTAACAACTGTCACAGTTGTTACGTCTTTGTGCTTGAACAAAGCGCTGCAAGTGTCTACAATGGAGTATCAAACGCTCTTAGATATTTCTTTTTCTTTTAAACTGTGGCGCGTGGTGTGACCCCTCTGCGTCTCCTGCCACACGGGGGCATCTGATGCAAGGTGTGCCCGGTGTTCTTTGTTTTTTTTTAGGGGCGAAGCTCCTTAAGGCGGCACCCGTTCGTCCCTCGTAGTTGTCGTAGTCGTAGTGCGTAACCAGTCGTAACGCTAGTACCAGATCTTGACCTCCAAGGTGGTGCCGGTGGGAGATTTTTCCTGTGTGTTGTTGAACAATAAAAAATTCGCAGCGTGCGCGTTAACTAAAAGTCGAATTCTTCTGTCTCACATTCCCCATTAGCAGCCATTGGCATGTTCCAGTAGGAAACGTTAGTAGAAGTAGAAGTGTAAGTGTTAGCAAAAAGCCGACTTCTTCTGTTTCTCATTCCCATTAGCAGCCATTTTTTACCTCCAAGGTAGTGCCTGGTGAGATTTCTCCTGTGCGTGATTAAACAATAAAAATTTTGTTCAAAATGCCGTTGATTGATGAAATAAACCAACGAAAGACGCCAGATGTTTTCTAAACGCAAAACGAAAGAACGCCAGATGTTTCTAAAGCAAAACGAAAAGACGCCAGCTGCTTAACGAAAGACGCCAGATGTTTTCTAAAGCAATGGTTTTCTAAACAATGAAAAATTCACAGCGTACATGTAAAATTAAAGTAAGCTGCAAGTCGTCATAACTCATCGAACCTTTAGTATAAACGCGCCCGATCTCACGTCGGTGATGATGTACTGGGCAGAATTCACGGAAGATTCACGGTTTACCGATGAACCTCCGCAGCTTCGCCCACTCATCATCATTCACTCCGTGAATATGGTGTGATTTTTTTTCCTTCCACATCACGAGTGGGTACAGAAAAGGACCACTTCGTCGTGCGCCTCTCCAGGGTAGTTTTCAGATTGAAAAAAAAAATGTAGGAGTGTTGCGTGATAGAAAGCTTCTCCGAGATTTGCTTACCACCAACGGTAAGTGGTGTACATAAATAGTTCGCCGTTATTTCGACGGCGGATCAATGGCGCATCGTTGAGTTTTCTAACGCAGCGCGCTGGGGAGCGAAGAGTCGATGGTTTGAATCCCCGGTCGGGACCTTCGGAATTTTTTCATCTGTTTTATTTTTATTTGTGCCTTTTTCATATATATCGAACATATACATATGCGGGACATGACGGCGACGGCTAATATCAGCCGAGAGTGTCCATATAATTGCTATCGCAATAAAGGTCACAGTTTTGCCTCAAGGGCGAAGCAATGAATGTGATAGCGAGAAACTGGAATGTCACAGGAAGAATGGCAAGCAGCTAGAAACTTGCTGCGCGCTGCTAAAGCGCAAAGCACGCAGGAAAAGAGAACACGCAAGGCGAATGCGAAGTAACAACTGTGACAGCTTGACATTTGCAGCACGCTGCTCAAGCACAAAGAAGGACGCACGAAAAGAACGCACAGGTATAGAGAGGAGGAGCGCAAACTGTCACAGTAATTACTGTAACAAGCCCCTAATTTGGCTTTTGTAGCTAGCAGCTCACTCTTTCGCAAACGCGGCCGCTGCAGCGAGCAAAGTGACCTTAGTGTGGTCTATCGCGTCAAAGCAAATTTTGCGGTGAAAGTACAAGACGTACAAAAGATAAGCGTGCGAGTGTGGGAAACCACGCCCTGCATGTCAAAGTACAAGTCGGAGGCGCACAATTCTAAAACTCGGCAGTTTTAGAATTGGGCACCCAAGAAATTTTGCGAGCCGCCAGGGCGCATGCGCAGAACGCTAGCTACTCTCGGACTCTTGCGCTCGCGTTTTCCCAAGACCCTGCAGCGCCTTCCTTTGGGTGGCGAACAAAACCGGAGAGCGCGCGACCTCAAGAGAAGAAAATAAAGACGGCGCTTGGCAGTGGCAAGTAAAACCACGGCTCGCGTTCCCTGCTTGCGTCGATTCTAGTCACTAAAGGAAAACTTCATTAGGGTCTAATTGGTACACATTCCTCAGGCTAAAATTACACAGCCAATGCACTTCTTTGTCCTTTTTACGTCTTCTTTACTTATTTGTCCCTGCACCCATCTCAAATATGATTTCAGGTCTTCACGCATCTCATACATCGTCATCCTTATTACACGTATTCGTTTAGAGCTATTGTGTGCGCATGTGCGGTAAGGTTGCCTTAGCGTTATGTATGCATTGGCGTGTAAATGAATAAATCAATTGTTAGTCAGCGCTTGTGTCGTACGTTTCTTTTCTTCGTGGGTTTCTTGGGCGTCTGCGCTGTAGGTTTGGCCTCAGGATTCCCTGGTCGACCGACCACGATGGCGCGGCACTACAACCCCAAAATAGAAACCAGCATGGGTCGCCAGCGATACGACGGCAACGCAGCGCTGACAACAACGCTGCATGGCCCACGTCTCGCATGATTTTAATTTCGCCCCATGCGGCGTCCGGTGCATTTCACCTGACGCCGCGTGCTTTTGCATTGTGCCGTTAGGAGCTGGAGAGCCACTGACGCATGGCGTAATTGTCTAAGGCAGCGTGCTGCAGTGCGAGGGAACGCAGGTTCGAATTCGCCGTCGCGCGCTTCGGAGCTTTCTTCTTCTAATTTTTTTTTATTTGTGAGAAAAAGTATACGCTTCTAAAAAACTGTTCATTGGTCGACGTTTCGATCTGAGACCGATCTTCAGCAAGACGAAATGTACCAGGCTTCGCTGCGCTCTTATATCATCGTCCTCCGAACCGACCGAGAGATAAAAAGTATAAATAGCTAAGAAAAAAGAAATTACAAGAAAAAAGAACACAAAAAGAGAGAAGTAAGAAACCGGAGGAAAAAGGAAAATTCTGCCAGGCGTAAAATTTCTTAGACGTAAAGCTAAGAAGGTGTTCGGTGACTATCACAGACTGGAATGAGCAGAATTAAGCACGAGTTGCCAGTTTTATTTCTTCCTATGCAGGAGACAAGACACGAGAAGGACGTAAACAGTACCTAATCCCGAAGCCCGGCATCGGTATTTGTTTTCAGCACGTTTGCACAAGGCTCCTGCCTGCAGCACATTGGAACTTCTGCGCAGGAAACCACAAACATGGACTCCGGGGACATAAATTAGATTGCGGTCGGTTTGTTTTCCTCCAAATTGAGCGTTGGAGTGCAAAAAAAAAACGCATCAGGCAACAGCTTGGCCCTATCCCTGCAAGGAAGAAAAAGAACGAGGGCACAGAGGAACAAAGACCGACGAATAGGTGATGGGCGCGGAGATGAACCATGCAGAAGAGAGAAATTCGATTTGCTTTCCAACACTAGAGAACACAGGTCACGGGATCGAGTTGCCGCCGCGGTGGCGGCATTATCGATGGAGGCAAAAATGCTTGAGGCCCGTGTGCTCGTTGCACGTTTAAAGAACTCCCGGTCGTCAAAATTTCCGGAGTCATTAACTACGGCGTCTCTCATAATCATATCGTGGTTTTGAGAGGTTAAACCCCAACAATTATTATATCCAAGACTAGAGAATGGGAAAGGGGGTCATGGTAATGTATGAATGTATTGAGGGTGAAAAAATGAGTACATATACGCGATAACGATCCGTCACTATAAGTCCACACTATTACTGCCCATGATCACTCCCCCGTCCAAACGAAGACCGATCGCGCTACTATCATATGTGCAGATCTGCTATGCTAAAAACTGCAACAATGCATTTATCGTGCTGAAATACATTGCTTTCGGACATCGGCATTCTAAAAGTAACAAAGTGCAGCGCGTCCTTTCAAAGTAGTTCATAACAGTACAGTCGGAATCACACTTGTCTAGAGCGGTCGAACGCGTGGCTGTGCACCCCCCTCCCCCCCAACCCGAAATTTTTGCGTATTGTCATGTACCGCTGAGCGAAACAGCCGCTTGCACCGCAAATCATCCCGGATTTATTTTTAAAATTCGTTTCTAACTCGAAAATGCACTTTTTTGCGAACATTGCTGACCCCTGGCGACCCTTTATCTGGCTGTGCAGCGCATTCCTGTCAGAAATAGCCTGCGAACAGAAGCTTAGTTCAACGCATTGCCATTATGCGACGCAGCGACACGCTGATTAACGGGCTAACCGCTCTCCCAAGCTGAGCCCTGCTACAGCGAAGGAGTAACTATTGATGACTAACCGGACGCTCGGAATTAAGCTGTAGAGACGGTATTGTAAATAGACCTTCGCGGTGGGGACGCCTTGAATATTAAAGGAGGGCCCAAAAGCGGAAGGCCCAAAAACGGGGTGGTGATCTCTGACGGTTGGCCAGGGACGTTTCGTTCTCTTGCCCCTGTACGCGCGGCCGTATGTCGAGAGACAGCGGTATATTTACCTGATGGCCCTAACCACGGGCAAAAGTACAGTACTTTGCAGCCAGCCCCTATCATTGCTCTAAAGGACCTTTTGCAGGAAGAAGTAGCGTCGATGACACTCAGCACGGTATTAAGTTCTTCAGGTGGCTCGCCGCCTACGTGCTCAGCTCTGGTTTCTCAAGTGAGCGCCGTAAAAGAAAAAAAAAAGAGGAAGAGAAAAGAAAAGAAGGCACTACTCGTGAAATATATTTATATATATATAATATTGTGATGACGAAAAGCGGCACCGAGGCTGGCGCGCGGGCGGCTACGGCGAAGCAGAGAACGATGAAGTTTAGAATAGAACAGCCGGCTTATTGTTCTTGTTGTTGTTTCCATATAGGCGTTTCTTTTTTCTTTCTTTTTTTCTCTTCTTTAAATCTTGCGAGTGTATATGTAAAGGCTAAACATTTCATTTCAGCTTTTTCCTTCACGAAGTGAATTGGTTTCCTAAGCAAAGCACCGTCCGCTTCATGGCCTATCCCCCGCAGTGGGTTGAGCCAAAGTACTGAGGAACCAACCAACCAACCAACTATTGAACAGGCGTTGTGTCTATGTGTCTTGTTTCTCGGCATCACAATGGCGCAGTCTACGAACTATCAACCGTAAGTGCGCCCTCGTGGCTCATCGGCGCTGCGGACTTCCCTGCAAGGAACGATTATGCAGCCCGTCTTGCTACTTCTGCCGGAAGCACCTGTGCCACCATTCAAGGATGGCGTCCAGGCCTCCTCAGTGGCTCAAGGGCAGGCTTTTCCCGGCGCCGCCACGACAGTACACGGCCTACCGTTGCCTGGGAATGCCATCCATGCTTCCCGCAGCGACAACGGCTTACTGGGTGCTCCATCGGCACCCGAGCCGCTTAGGGGTGCTGTCCAAGCTCCCTCGGACAAGGGTCCCTCCTATGTGAGTACACCGATTGTGTCCAACTCCTCGGACGTCACCACTGGCTCCACGGGCGGCTCGCCCGAGAGCGCCGCCGAGCTTTCCGCCACCATCACGCGACTCCGAGTCACGGTGAACGCCTTGGCAGCGTCAATCTCCGTGCTGTGTCCTGCCGCCTTGCCAGCATTGCTCTCATTCAATGCCGCGTTGGCCGCCGCCGCCTCGCAAGACCATGAAGAGAGCTCACCCGAGAGCCGCAGAAAGCTCCTGAATGCCCTCACGGAGCTCTCATACCAACTAGGCTGCTTGGCGTCGTCATACTCCGGAGTTTTGGCTGCCGTATCACCATCACCGGCTGCCTGCGAACTACCGGAGTTCCGCGGCTTCCAGGACGACGCCGACCATTTGGTGGCCACCGTCAACGCTCTAGGAGCTCGTCAAGCGTGGACGGACCAACGGAAATGATGCGTGGCCATTGACCGCCTTCGGCATGCTGCCGCGGCGTGGCATAGATTCGAAGGCGTGCGGCAGCAGTCCTGGGCGGAGTGGAGCTTCAAGCTCATTGCTGCTTTTGGCCGAACACCCTCCAACTTCTATGCGACCACCGAGGCCAGTCTGACTGCGACCGAGGATGGAGCTCAGGAGGAGAACCACCTCAAGGCTGCAACTGCGCATTGCAGCTCACCGGCGGGCAGTTTGACAACCTGTCCTGGTACGCACATACCTCCGAAACCAGGCGCACCACTTCCTGCCCCGGTATCTGACACCATACCATCCCGGATAGACGCCGAGACCACATCCCATTCACAGCGGGCCCCGACGCGGCCTCTAAGCTGGTCAGCACTAGAGCGCACGGAGCCGTCGGCCTGCTGTCTGACGTCAGTTTCCTCGCAACAAGTTGGAAACAATGGACGAACCGCCACTCCATATTCGACCCTCACTTGGAAGTCACAGCCCCGGAAATCGCGGCAGTCATTGGCCGAGTCTGCAAGCGTTTCACTCGCAGAAGCCAATGCAAACGAATTCACAATCGTCGAACATCTGGCCGTTTCGTCAAGATCTCCTGACGACAACATGGCCGGGCCTATCGATGCAGACGGTGTCGGCATCGACAGTTCGGGCTACATGGCGTGCGAGCCTGCTGATGACGCGACGCGCTTCGTTCTGACTACGGGCGTACCGCCTGAACGCCGCACAGATCAAGACGAAGCTGTTCTAATCGCTACAGGACTCACCACTGATCCCTCGGACAGTCACCGCAGAGCAAAAGAGTACGATGGCCGCAAGGGAGATGCTGCTCTGTCAAATAACGACGATCCCGTCCCGCTGCCTGTCCAAGTTCACACGCGTTCTGTGTTGCGCAAGTCTTCGCCGGCTCTGCACGCAAACGCAGATAAAAACCACAGCGTCAAGCTGAGGCGGCACAACAATTGTCTGCTTGGCGTGCGACGACCGCTGCATCACGGCCAGGGTCGCCCACCAGACCCACTTACGGCAGATCGACGAGCCAAGCCGCGTCGTTGCAGGCAACTTCGACTACCGCGAAAGAGCCAATTTCGTAAACAAGAGACAAACGAGCCAGCTTCCCGTGCAATGTCGCAGTACGGCCGAGACCAACGTTCAAAGTTAGCATCGCCAAAGTTTCAGGCTAAGCCCCAGCGTGGTCGAGACCGGCTACGGTGATTCGACCAGTGTCGCCCACCAGAGGCACTTCGGGCAGGTCTCCCGAACAAGTTGCAGCGTGGTCGAACCCGACCACCGCGATGTAGCCAACACCGCCCACCGGAGACATTGTCGGATGGTCCGCGAGTCGCAGTCATGGCCGAGTGTGATGACGAAAAGCGGCACCGAGGCTGGCGCGCGGGCGGCTACGGCGAAGCAGAGAAAGATGAAGTTTAGAATAGAACAGCCGGCCTATTGAACAGGCGTTGTGTCTATGTGTCTTGTTTCTCGGCATCATATATATATATATATATATATATATATATATATATATATATATATATATATATATATATATATATATATACACACCCCACTGACACATACACGCAAAGCATTATGCCTTATCACAACAAACAAAAAAGATGTGGACATATGCGATAAGTGCGCCAACGCCTTGAACTAGAACTAATTTCGAAATATTAGTCTCCATCTATAAAGACTCCTGAAACTTTCCTGTTCTTAGCGAAGGCACAAGCAAAGTTTAAACTCATTTCACCTTTTTGAAGAAACTGACAGGCAATTAAACGACGGACAGTTTCATAATTGCGGCCTCGGTTATTAGAAGAAAGATACCTAATTGCAAAAAAGTGAGAGAACTAGTCTTATAGAACAAGTTTTGTAATTCCGCTCTCGGGCTTTATGACGTCTTTCGTAGACGATGCGTATATCATTTGTGAGACAAGAAAAAAAAAAGAGAGGAAGCGCTCGACAGAGAGCTTAGGGAAAGTCCAGAAATGTTCTCAGCGGCCCTTTAAAAATACCGGGACTAACTACGACGGCAATGTTAAATATGACCTTTAATATTCCTTTCCTGAAAAGCGCAAATTAAATCGTTTGTCTTCGCTAGTGGGAGAGTTAATTCTCCGCCGCATCAGTGCGCAAAGGGCGACTGCGGCGCCGCTGCCATAAATGTTCGCTGTTCTGTAGAAAAGTTGAAATCATTATTGGTGAGTTGCCTGCTGTATATTTCAGCGAGTCTTGGGGTCGAGATAGGCTGCCTTCAGCTTCGTTTGCTCCTGGTTTAATCTTCAGCACTTGCCTCGCAAACACTCAGTAGGTTACTTAGCAGAAAGAAAAAAAGCACTACATTCTGTGTATGTCGCTCGTGAGCATTTCGTGTTTTTTGCTCTTAGTCATGTCCTTATACTTCTTGAGTACCGACCATAATAAATGATCGAACTTGAACGCTCAGTAACCTTCCCCTCCACCCCTTATTTTTTTCTCAATTTCGCGCTCCAAAGCTAACTGATCCTTTCATAATTTATGTACACTAGGGTATTATTCTCGAAAAAAGGGGGTAGGCATTTTGAAAGAAGATTAGGTGATTTTAATGTTGCCTATTAGGCAGTGTTATTTTGTACGATATTTTGAGTGAAGATAAATATCCTCTAAAATTAAGGTCGTAAAAAGCAATCTAGCAGAGGCGCAACACGACGTTACGTGCATCACACAGAAGCTTCACGTTTTTCAGAATATAGCGCTTGTGCGGTGGCCAGTAAGTCTTCTTTATATATGTGGCCGCCGCGCTAGAGCAGATT
The DNA here is from genome assembly GCF_013339695.2 of Rhipicephalus sanguineus. NCBI lineage: Eukaryota > Metazoa > Arthropoda > Arachnida > Ixodida > Ixodidae > Rhipicephalus > Rhipicephalus sanguineus. The sequence goes on along the minus strand of NC_051180.1, from coordinate 63,588,453 downwards.
CGAAGGTGCTCAGCTGCTGATCAGAAAGACGCAGGCTGAATTGCGGCCGCGGCGGTCGCATTTCGTTGGAGGCGAAAATGCTAGACGCCCGCGATCTGTGTGGTCTCAGTACACGTTAAAACCCAGGTGGCCGAAATTACCCTGCGCCCTCCACTAAAGCGTGCCTCCTAATCATATTGTTACGTGAATACCCTCGTTTTGGTGCGTAAAACCTCAGAGGTTATAGAATTATTCGTTTATCTAGGAAAACAAAGTTTACGGCTCGAAATAGGTCTAAATAAGAATGATCGTGCACCCAACATGGCACAAATCTAATATAGAATATTCAACAGGAGGTCCTGTCTTGGGGGCCTACATTACCTGTCAACACAATGTTGGCTTTGAGTGGGATTACTTAAATATTAGGTATTATTTAACCCGCTGAACTGAACACGTAGAAACCTAATTATATTATTGGAGACTACGCCATTTGCTAAATTTCTCTTCAGTGACTCGATAGCTTGATTGGAAAATTGTAACTAGCATACTAATGTGATTTAAGTTTTCAAGGATTCACAGCGGTTGGCGGTATTATGTTTAAGTACAAGGCACAAGCTCAGTCGTGAGTAGCGAGTACGAAGCAGCGCTAAATAATATATAATTTATTTAAAGTCAGTCCGGCTTAGCAAAAGACGATAAAGCACTTAAAAGAGCACATCGTGATTGAAAAAGCAAGATAGCTTCATCAGCAATGAAATTACAGCTCCTTAAGCAGATTTCGGTAACGTACCCTGGACGATGTAATCCTTTTTAGGCAATGAATATGCGGTATTCTCGATAGCGCTGAATGCGTGATTGCCGGGGGGGGGGGGGGGGGGGGCGGGGTAGACTTGAAGCTGGTTACAAATATTGTATGGCCGTGCACCATAGTTTGCTCTGGACACCGCCTTTTTGTCTATCCCCTCTGTCGAACGTGCGTCCCTGCCAGAAGAAATTGGTGTCCGCGTCACCCGCAGCCGTGAAGTTGCCCGCGCCATTCAGGCCAAGAGGAAAGTTCGCTGTGATGCGGCACGTACAGTTGTTTCGTTCCGCCCAGACGACAAAGTGCTCCTGGAGACACCTGTTCACACACCCGGGCTCTGTTAAACATTTATTCACCGATGTTTCGGTCCATACATCGTGCCTGAATGAACATCTGCCGCGAATTATCGCGTCGCTCCTGTTAGTTCGGCTACTGACCGCCGTCATCGAGGCACCGAAACCGCCCATGGGTCTCGCCTGAAGCCTTATATACAGCGTTCGTACCCTTACTGACTGGATGTCTCGCTGACCGCTTTCGTGAAGGGGGGAAATTGTGTGAGCGCTGCATGATTGTGCAGTTCATCATCTTCGCCTGTGCACACAAATCACCGTAAACATCATCATCGTTTGTCACGCCGAGAGTTTCGTCTTGCGCTCGCGCGCCTGCGTTGTAAATACAACAGTTGTACCGCGTCGTACATGGCGTCGTCTTATAAGTGGTGGAGGTGCTGGGGGACGAAAGAAAGTATAGTGTTTCAGTTCTTGTGATCGGGCTTAACAGTATTTTTCCCATGATATGGTGGTGCTCCCGTAATTGAGCTAGTTTAGTCATCCTGCTCATGAACGCACTCCAGCAGGTCCGTGACACAACCTTGTTAGGGTTTGCTGCGCACACGAGTCTAATTAAGTGGCTTGCTTACGGATTGGGCTCGGAGCAAAACTTTCAGCGCACTCTTTAACAGCTCGACTACCTTGAGCACTAATACCTTTTAAGAAGTGTAAAGGTCCTGTTTGTGAACAACACTGATGTTAGAAAAGCCGTACTAGCAATGTGTGAAAGGAGGCTAATCATAGACAGTGCGAGATATTTTCAATTTTTGGAAAAAAAATACAGCGAGTTTATCACAGTTGAAATGGAACTTCCAACCGTAGCTTCGAAGCGCTCATTGAGAAGTGGCCATTCTTCTTAGCTGCAGTCTCTACTAATTAAGCTCATTGCACCTATAGCAGTTAGCATCCAGCATGTTTAGCACTGTAATCGGTCCCTCCTGGACTTCATGGATGAAACACAACTGCACTATTTTGTGTAATGTGTATTGATGCCGCAGGGCAAACTAACGCAATAAAAAAATCCTATCCCACATACGTATTTCAAGCTGCTGGACCATCTGTCAATATTAGCTAGCAGAAGGACAAGTGTGCCGCCTTTCTCACTTTCTACACTTCATCACATATCACATAACTGAAGGAGCCTAACCGTTGGCACCAAATTTTATTTTTCGGCTGGGAATGAATTACTCAAAAACGAAGACGAATGCGGAGTATGAGACAGTGGACATTTGTAGTGAGCAGTAGAGAGACTATATGTATGTATTTCGGACACTCAGCCCTTGCGATGAGTCGAGCTATGCTTCTAGGAACGGTCGCGATGGCTGCACAAATGACCTCCCCCGGCATGCACTGGCTATACGTGTCTGGGACACCTGAACCCTGACGCTGATCACAAAATCGATGGTTGGAGTCTAATAGAATGTTTGCGTTTCTCCTATGTTGCTGGCATATTCCCGTTCCTACCGTTCCTCACCCCACGCCAACACAGGGCCTCCGGAGTGCTCATCCGAGTACCAATGCCGATCGTTGGATGATGAAGAGCAAACGCCGTCGGCGTTCGGCAGCGATGCATTGCTCCTCCGATCCTGGGCCCGTATTCTCAAACGATCGCAAAAGGCGATAGTATCGCGTTTGGTGACGTAGAATTTGATGCGTTCAATAAGTAAGTAAAAAAAAAACACTTGCCTGTGACGTCATTGTTGCAACTGGCCGTTGGTCGTACGAATGTCTCACAACACAGGAGTGAGCGCACCGTACAGCGCAGAGCAACACGAGTGCGGCGTTTTCGAGCGTGTGCTGCTTTCTACGCAGTGGCCAGGCTTGGCCGGCTTGGCTGTGGCTACTTGAAGTATAAGACGTGTTGAACGTGCTTTCAATGTTTTTTTGTTCGATTATTTAATGCACAGTATAATATTTAAAGAATGCAACTTTGCGTGAAACGTATTTTCGTTGAGAGTTTAACACGGCGTACTCGGAGAGTTCAGCTGTAGCGTGCCGCCGCAGCGACATCGTCTCAAGATCTCAACATGTTGCCGGCTCGCGATAAGCCACGCGAGCAACGCACGGTTCATGTTCCTGGGACGTTCAAACCACGAATAAACACGCGCTGGCATAGAACGAGTGCTGATAACACCCCAAGGTAATGCCCGATGAAAGCTTCAGCGTAAAAAATGCTGCGTATATCCACCGAGGATTGAATACTAGAAGCTACCGCCTACGTCACTGAAATGCTAGACTTCACCACGAACCGACGTTAACGGTGCCTTCGTTTATTGCAAATATGTCGAGAGCACCGTCGAGCAGCATGACGCAAAATTGACGTCGGCGGAACTACCAGATGGCGCCCTAACTTTTCCGGTTTGCTCAATAGCCAATCAGCGCGCACCAAAGGCGATACTTTTGCGATTGTCGCCTTTTGAGAATACGGACCCTGCAGTGGTATCTATCTGCCAGGAACGCGTGCAGTTCTAGGTATTTCGCTGAAAGCTACTGCTCTACACCGATGCGCTCTTTTGCGGCAGCTGGTTCTCAGACCTTGCAATCTGATACACTAGCGAGAAGGTGCAGTGGTCGTAGCGATTTCAGCATTTCGTAGCGGCTCCACATTTAAGATGGCAAGTTGCTTCGTTTGCGCGAATAGCGAAAAAAAAAATAGTAGAACGCTAGTAGCAGGTGATGCTGTCCGGAAAAAAAGATCGTTGATCCTTCCGTCATAGAAATCGGAATAAGACGAAAGTAAAGGGTGCCCTTACAGAAATAACTGAATGTTTACTGTACATTGATATAACAGAGTTTGCACAATGTATATTGATGTCTGGCAGCTATATCACCATTTAACGTGGATGCGCCCACTTTGATGATTGGTGGTACATCTCCATCCCGACGATTAAAGTCCATGTTAAATGATTACACAAAACCTTGTGGTAGCTGTAGTAGTTTACGGTGAACGCGTAATCAGAGAACGAGGTGTGAAGAGCGTCGCATATTGGACGCAGAACTTGGTCCCCATCCCGCGGCATGTTAAAAAATCACAGCATATCCACGGGGTGAATGATGATGAATGGGGCGAAGCTACGGAGGGAATCATATGTACACCGTGAAACTCTTCCGTGAAATGCGCCCAGTACATAATATAAAGAGTGTGAAACATCGTGTATATATTAAACATCCAACTTTTATTGTACTGTTGGTTTACGTGGTCCCTTCATTATCAATTGTGATCGGTGAAATGCAAGGAAGAAGTCCGCTCCCGAGCGAAAGAGCGCCAAGAGCGACCGCATTCCCCGCTCGCCCTGTGCGAATTAAAGGCAAGGCTAGAGGGAAGACAGGACGCGCGTTCCACGACGCGAGGTCGGTAGCATGCCCAACGAAAGCCAACGGAACGCGATCGTGCAAGTGCTCCGGCTTCGCATCGCCTCATGGTTCCATTTAGCGTCCCAAAACCAAATATATTGCTCAAGGTGTGTCTTGCGTTTTTCGTAGAAATAATTTCTTTATCATGTACATTAAGACGAAAAGTTGAAAGCTCACTAGAGTGTATCGCCCGCAAAGTATGTCTTTTAGTGTGATTTAACTCTCGTACGGCAGGGTCCTCGCGCCGTTGCCGGTCCACCTCGCCCGTTGACGATCGGGCGAGGTGGCTACATACAAGTACTACTACTACACTTTAAGAAAAACATCTGGCGTTCTTTCGTTCTGCTTTTACAAAACATCTGGCGTCTTTCGTTGGTTTATTTCATCAATCAACGGCGTTTTGAACAAAATTTTTATTGTTTAATCACGCACAGGAGAAATCTCACCAGGCACTACCTTGGAGGTAAACAATGGCTGCTAATGGGAATGAGAGACAGAAAAAGTCGGCTTTTAGCTAACACTTACACTTCTACTTCTACTAACGTTTCCTACTGGAACATGCCAATGGCTGCTAATGGGGAATGAGAGACAGAAGAATTCGGCTTTTAGTTAACGCGCACGCTGCGAATTTTTTATTGTTCAACAACGCACAGGAGAAATCTCCCACCGGCACCACCTTGGAGGTCAAAGCGTAAGACTTGTTACGCACTACTACGATGACGACGACTACGAGGGACGAACGGGTGCCGCCTTAAGGAGCTTCGCCCCTAAATGTGATTGAACACCACGGCCGGACTAGAGGCAAACGCAAAGCGCGTCGTGCCGCCCCCCGGCCGCGATTTTTCGCCGGGCGAGCGCGTGAGCTGGGAACGCGGTGTAACAGCCAGGTGAGGCAGGCGCGCGTCGCACAGGTATTTTTGGTTTGGATTAGCGTGATGATATGAGCGAGACCGACGCTTTTACGACGCTTGGGCTAAGATCACCACCTCACGGTGTGTTAAGGCATTGATAAAATTGAAGTTCTATTGAAAACGCTTCGAATGGGACGAACGTATAACGTGTTGCAGGTGTTAATCGCGGAGGCCACAGTAATGACGAATTGCTGTACCGCTCCCAGAAGGCAAAACCACCCCGCCGACCGGGAGAGTGGTAGATATCAAAGGTGCGTTTGTAACGCTTCCAGAGTCTGTGTCCATGACGCAGTGGATAGCGTGCCCGGCATCTGTTGTTGCGGACCGCGTGGTCGTGGGTTCGATGCCCGTTGACGGAACTTTTTTCTTTGCCATCTGATCGTGTAAATTTTTTCGACGTCATTTCCGTGACGGAAATACGTCACTGAGGTCATGGTGGACCCCGGCATAAAACACTTTCGTGTTAAAACCATTCAAGAAGTGTTTTTGTTGACTGATGGAATGTTTTCTTTTTTTCTACTGAATTTTATTTCAAAAGGCCGACAACAACGATCACCCAGCTAACTCCCACGGCATCAGATACATCCAAGTACAAAATCAGGGCGGAGTACCATAATGTAGTCATGATTCTTTGTCTCTGTAGAATATTGCGGAGTAGACTGACGATGCGTCATGCTTATTTTGATGTGGGTCCTGTGCGTGAATTCTTCGAATACTCTGGAAGCGTCCACGGCAAAAATACTAAGTTAAAAAATTACGGCAGCTCTGCTCTGGTGGTCCGAAGCCTTAAGGAAGAGCGTAACTGGGTGATCTTCCTTGTTTCTCTGTATTTTTTTCGTTCTTTCTTTCGCTTTCTCTCTGTTTCTTTCTTTTTGTATCTCTTTTTGTATCTGTTTCTATTTCTTTCTTTCTTTCTCTCTCCATCCATTTCTTTCTATTGCACTATCTTTCTATTTTTATTTTTATTTCTTCCCTTTGCTTTTCTCCGTCACTCTGGTTTTTCTCTCTGTTTTCTTTGTTTCTCCTTATTTCTCACTTTCTTTCTCTTTTCCTCTCTTTCTGTGTCTTTCTCTATCTTTCTATCATTTTTATTCTTTATTCCCTTTATTTCTCTCTATTTTTCTCCTTGCCTTTCTTTCCATCTCCTTCCTTCTCTAATTCCTCTCTCTCTCTCTCTCTTTCACCTGTTTTGCGTGCTCCACTTCACCGAGCATTTTCGTTTAACGCTCGCACCTGCTGTACTCGGTAGCGGGGCTTGCCCAATTCCTGTGGCGCACAGCCGCCTGTGGTTTTCTGCGGACACAAGTTTTTACGGCCGGCATAAACAGCTCTGCCGTTAAAATTAACGATATGCTCCCAATGAGGTGACACTCTTGAGAATGGCGTAACACCGGTGGGCATTTCGCCTCCATGGATGTCGGCTCAGATTCAAAGGGCGAGTAAACTCTGTTTCTTTTTTTTTTTTTGCTCAAGACACATAAGCACGTACTTCACAAACATCCTTGATTGCATCGGGCTTGGGCCACGCCACGGTGGTCTAGTGTTTATGGCGCTCGACTACTGACCCAAAGGTCGCGGGATCGAATCCCAGCCGAGGCGGCTGTATTTTCCGTGGAGTCGGGAATGTTTGAGGCACCGTGTATTTAGATTTAGGTGCACGTTAATGAACCCCAGGTGGTTAAAATTTCCGGAGCCCTCCACTACGGCGTCTCTTGTAATCATATCGCGGTTTTGGGACGTTAAACCCCGGATATTATTATCTTTATTATTGCATCGGGCTTGAGTGGAGAAACAGGAGCTAGAAAGCAGCCTACATTCTGCTCCGATGAAAGGTGCTGATATCGCTCAACTTAAAGATCTCATTTCTATCTTTAGAGAGACAGTTGCCGTATAGAGCGCCATCTTGTAATTGATTTAAACTCATTTATGAGGTTGCAAGGTCAAACGACCTCTAAAACTGAAACATTTCATGAAAGAAGAGATATAGACCGTCTTAGACATCTCATTATAAATTCTGGGATACACTGTTGCTTTGTTCCGCGATTATGCGATTGTTTTAAGCTCGTTTACGATGTTGCGAGGTCGCACAAACTCGCGTGCTGAAACCTATTTTGAGAGAAACAAAGAGTACGCGTCATACCGGAACTTTTTGAAATATTAATGGCTAGTACACGTAGCTGGGATCGGCACTGCGTCAGTGTATCTGGCGTGTTTCTACTGTAACAATGGATCTTGGCGAGACACAGAAAGCATGGAACGTGAGCACGTGGCTTACGGTAACACTCGCAAGATTGAGCCAGTGACCGAGTTAATGTACTCAGAGAAAAACACTGCACTCGCAGAGCTGACTGCAACAGAAGGAAACAAGAAAGAGCAGTACCCAGTGAACAAACTGTACAGCGGTCCGCACGGCATGCGAAACACCTCACAGTCAATTACATCTTTTTGTTGTCGAGTATTGCGTTCATAATACACGCCCGCATATTACAAGTTCAAACAGAGACAAAGACGCAGGCTTTGTTTCTGCACCGAGGCCTCCTCGCCGAATGTCCTCTTTTGTGGGGCCAGCCTTCAGTCCATTAAACAGTGAAGTATTACCTAAAATCTTACGGTTAATTAGTACGTGTTGGAAGGGCGGGTACGCAAGAATTGTCACATATGCATTTTTTCTCTTGATGACAGCAGATCGCTCTGTTGGTTCCAGTATGGAGGGCATTGCGGTTTTATTAGCGGCGAAGCACCTTAGGGTATCGGCTTGCCGACGGGCATCGTCGTCTGCCGTTCACGGAGTGCATCGTTGTGTCCTGTCCATTTGCTTCAGTGCGACAGAGGGCACCACCGCCTCAGCGCTCGCCGTGTGGCGAGAGAGAGCGAACGGCGCGCGTTGGCTATGGAAACCGTCTCTCTGCGATGAACGCTGAACTTCTAGCTCGCAAGGATCGAGAACGCGCCCTCACCCGCGAGAGACAGCGCCGACGCAGGCAGCGTCTGCTAGCGAGTTTCTTGATTCAAAAACCGACCTCTCGCGCTGCATAAGCATTCACTAGCCACCCCGTATATATAGGCACTGGATCTTGACCTGCAATGTAGTGCCGTTGGGAGATTTATCTTCTACGTAGTTGACAATGAAGATTCGCAGCGTGCACGTTAACTGAACGCGGCCTGCGGGTCACTGTGTCTAATCTCACTTCTGTCTCTCATTGCCCATTAGCAGTGATTTTGCTGTAAGAAGCACCGGCGCACACTGCCTGCTTCGCCCCTACACAGGTTTCACGTTAGGGAAGCTGAAACGCCCTTCCCTACACGCTTTTTTGTCTTGCAGGTCCCACTATTGTTCGCAGTGTATTAGTGTTGAGAACAAGCCATCTTGTATTCTCAGAGAGGCGCTAATATTATGTTTCTAAAGTAGTCATTTTACCGGTAAATTTTTTGGAGAAAATGTTCACTGTGTGGGTATGATCTCTCTTCTTTAGCCGTGGTCCTATCGTTTCTCTATAGCTATGAAAGTCGCTACCGAGGATATCAAATGACCGGTTCTTGAATTTGCCATGTTTTCAGGTAACAGCCCGTGTGTTCTGGTCTAACGAGAATATTTCTGTCATCGCTGCACTCGTAAAAACGAAGCGAACAAGCATGAGTATTGAACAAATTGCTTATGATAGAATGTACATTTGCTGGTAAGAGAAATCGCTATGGTGTCCCTAGGTAATGATGATAAAGCTTGATGATGGAGCATGTAACTCCACCGTGGCATTGACAGCTGTAAGGTGTTTTCACAATGCTTTCGCGTTTCACCAAGAAACGCGAAACTCACTAGCGTCGCAAGGTAGAACGCAAGGGCACAGTACTCGGAAAAAGCAAGCTTTTACGGTATACTGATATGCGTCGATAGTAGACAGACGTCCTTGTACAATCGTCAGTAGAAATCAGGTCTAATGAGAGAACGCTATAGAGAGACGGAGCGATAGGGAAGCAAACGAGTGAACGGAGGTTAACCAGAATGACTGAAAACGGCTTCATGCAGGCGATAATGGATACTGGCTTCCGTCAGGCGTGTTTACTGCGTTGGTCACGATGACTTTCTTTCAGAGGTAGAGATGTTCAACATGTTTTTTGGCTGTGCACTCGTGTACTGTCGCCAAAGCAATATATAGCTCCTTCCGAAGTACCAGCTAAAGTTTAACGTAACCTACTTTCCACCTTGCACTGGAATTCACATAATCTTTTAATGCGGTAACGTTAAAGAAACCGTGTCGCAGAAAAACCGGTGTTGCTGTCGGTTTCGGCGGCGTTTGTTGTGATTAAAAATCGGCATTTTCCGTGAGCGAGGAATTTCGATGGGTGCAATGAAAATCAGGATTCGAGCCGGATTCGTACTTAGTCGCTCTACATGATGTCAGTCGAGTGTCCTACCACAGAGCCACATCAGTGCTTGAAACTGCTTTGGAAAAACATGCTATACAGGAGCCATGTCGTGCGAGAAGACACGTTAACGACCTAATATTGCGTAACAGAAACGTAGAATCACACCAGGCGTCACACCATGTGAATTGCGTAAAGGGTGAGTGCTTTAATGCGGTGCAGCCATTACAAAGGGTTCAGTCATATTTTGTCACCATCATGAGCTACAGCATCAATATAGCGTACCGCTACATAGGTGCGCGTATTGCTTTACATAGTCACAGGGTACCTCGCACTTCGCAAAATGGTGAACAATTGCGTTGTGAGTGCTTCGCAACTATACTTGCAATAGGCACCCTAAGAGAGTTTACAACGGCAAAGGTCACGAGCGCAGACGTTGCCATTCTGACCACACGGTTGAGGTGTCCACCGAAAAGCGATGCATGGGCAAGTGAATGAGAAGGCGATGCGGACGGCGCCGAGAATGTTATCGTGTTTCACTCTTAAATGTTAAGCTTAAACGTACCCCAATTTTTTATCTTCTCCGTGAAATAAAAAAGTACAAGCAAAGTTACTTTTTCTTCTCGGTTATCCCGTGAGAGGTAAATTTCGTACGACAACCTCAGAAGTCGTTGAGGTTCTCCTTCCTCGAGCTAGCTAGTCGAATCGAAATCTCGCTGCTGACCTGCTCGTAAATTTCTAGAACACTTATGTTTAAATTGTACTGCAGATGTCCTTGTAAGGCTCATCATCTTGTGGAAGACGAGAACTGAGGTCCGCCTGGCTAATTACACAGAGAAAAAATGTTTCTAGGACACTCTGGTCACGTTGTGGAGGCCGGGATGCACAACGCCGACGGAGAAAATTGGACTTCCGTATCCAGGGCCCAATAACAAAAAAAAATAAAAATAAAAAGTACATTCTTCCTTCCCGTTATCCGGTCAGCGAAACGCAAATGCAAGAAAGAACGCGTGGAAACCAAGTCTTACGCGAAATAGAAACGTCACTTTCGCGCAAAAGAATTTTGTCCGTACGGAGCGCCGTCGCCTTAATGGGAGCTGGGCTCCTATATTCTCGTGAAGGACGAAATACTTGTTGAACACACAGCACAAAACTTCAGTAGAGCTTTAATAAAGGATCGGAAGCAGCACACGCTCTGAATAAAAGAAGCCAACAGTCGAGAGTGAACGACTGCAGAGCCTCAGCAGTGAATGTACTTGCACATAGCCCTGTTTTAAATCCATCGCCTCCTGGGTTACATCTTCTCCGCAAGTGGAGAGCACCACGGTTCGCCCGGGCTTGTATTTGCGTTATTAGATGCGAAGTATCTTAAGGCGGAGCTCAATCCGGTGGTGGTGGTGGTGGTGGTGGTGGTGGTGTGCGGCGTGACCACCCTTACTGCGCATGCGCATACCCTCTCCACACACCTCCTCTCCACTTTCCCTCTCACCTTCCCCTCTCCACTTTCCCTCTCACCTTCCCCTCTCCACTTTCCCTCTCCCCTTCCCCTCTCCACTTTCCCTCCCAATTTCCCTCGCCCCTTCCCCTCCCCACTTTCCCTCTCCACTTTCCCTCTCCCCTCCCCCTTTCCACTCTTCCTCTGAAACGCGGGCTAGACATGCCGAAATTCTCTCCTGCGCAACGCCGCGATGAGCTCGAGCGCATGCGCGTTCCCTCCCCTTCTCTCTCCTCTTCTACGCTGCCCCCTCTCGCCCGCCTGTCGACCGCGTTCCCCGCTCGCCCTGTGAGAATTAACGGCCAGGCTAGATGGAAGATACGACGCGCGTAGCGGCCCTCTTCGCGTTCCACGACGCGAGGTCGGTAGCATGCCCAACGAACGCCAACGGAACGCGATCGTGCAAGTGCTCCGGCTTCGCATCGCCTCATGGTCCCCTTTAGCGGGAGATGGTGTAATTTTTTTGTTTGTTTTTCTTTTTTTGTTGTTTCTTTCTGTTTGCCGGAAACAAGGCCCTTATATTTCATATCTCGTAGAACGAACTTTCTTCGCGATAGTCTCGTTTTCGCTAAGGAACAGCGTAGGTCAGGCACACCAGGACATATGACTTGGAATGAGGTAAGGATCCAAGTTAACGCCATACGTTGGTACATGTTCGTGTGTACGATATCTGCCCTTCCGTTCCCGTCTGGCAGTTTCTTATCATTGTCATTGAAGCCAAATTGCTTCCTGGTTTATTCTACTTTCTTTAAGAGCTGTCTGCGCACTAGGGTGATTCTACTGCAGCGTTTTCATATAGTAAAGTCAAGGAATGTTGTTGGTTTCGAAAATCACCATAATTTCTGGTTGGCGAGATCTCCTAATGGAGGAATGGCGCAATGGGATGTTGAGGTAAGCAGTTGCTGTTTTGTGACTGACACCTCATTTATGATGTTTTTATTGATATTATCTTATTCGGGATATTATCTGGTGGCGGCGAGAACTCCTAAAAAGGTAAAAAAAGACAATGGTTTGAAATTCCTGCCGATACGCCCACGTCCAACGTCTCGTTAAACACTGTACTGACTTCACCAAAGCGACCATTTGTAGCAGAATGTTTCAACCAGAAGTCACATAAAAAACACTTAAGGCAACAAGAATGCGTAATTTACCATTAGCTCAGTGTTTGTGGTCCCTTCCTTGCCAGTAGTGCACAGAAATGGCAAAAGTAAGTCGCGTCTCCGAATGAGGATATAGTGCCGCAAAGGGCTAGAAAAAAATTGGGACGACTCACCATGTACTCTATTATAGAATAGCGGTAAGCTTTGCCTTAAATTGCATGTCTATTTTCGCACACTTGATTAAAATTTAAACAACGAGTGAAAAAAAAACGCAGCAATGTGAATGATTAGAAAGAAAATGGGGACGATTAGGAGTACGAAGTACTCTGCATTGGGAGAGCGCTAAGCTATCCCTTATTTAACCTACTTCACGTTAATTCAGAACGTGGATCACGCTAGACAAGGAGCGTTGCGTTATTTAGTGTCACAAGCAAAATTACGCACTTATTTATCTTCCAAGCAGTTCCAGTCGAGCACTTATTTGCGGTTTTCTGAACATTCAGGAAATGCGTTAAAAAACCGGTACGAAATAGTTGGCTCTGGTTGAAGATAGCTTATATTTGATAAACATGATATCACAGAATAATTTTACTTAAGGGCCAATTACCTGTGGCGATAAATAATGAAAAAAAAATGAATGAGTTGATTGAAAGAGCAGATGCTTTTCTTGTGAGCAGCTGGGATTGTTGCGGGACCTGGCGGAGCATAGCTCAACCACACGCTTCTTTCTACGTGGCCTCTGAGATCCGCTTCGGCAGCGCTCGAAACACAAACTTAGCCCAAGGAATACAGCAGGACACACGAACGCCGACGTGCGAGTGCGACTACGAGAAACGCCACCAAAAGAAACTTCACATTTCCTTTAAGTGGCGTTGCTGCGAGACACATAAGAAAAGGATTAGGATCGCATCCAGATTTTTTGTGTAAATAGAAGAAAATATGAATGATTAAGAGCACTATGTACTGTACTACTGAAGCGCTATAGGCAACTGTCCCTTACAACGCAGTAGAGAACTCGGTAAACTCGGTATGAGGTACTCTTCCCAAGGCTGCAGTTCAAACGAAAGGATGTTCGACGGCTAAGTGACCCTTATTCTTATGGAATCGCTATCGCCGTCCTGGGCCGCGCGTTCTTTTTTCGCGAATTCTGCTAAATGGATGCCACAGTAATTCAGGAAAAGCAGTAACATGTAGGGTTTTTCTCTCAACACGTTCCCTTTAGCTTACTTTTATATCCTGAGCACTGACACTTACCACTGCATAAACGCAAAATTACGGAATTATCCGGAAACATGAGGCATAAAGGCGTTGTAAGATGAAAATAGTGGAGGCAGAAAGCAAGCTGAAGAATAAAATTCGCATCCTCTGATTACCTTGTTCTGGGAAAATTATCCCGTAAGCATGCTCGATAAGTGGAGCACTGACAGCAATAGGAACGTTTATTTTTGGGCTTGAATTTCGCAGACTGTGTATTCATAAGACATGGGGGCAAAATTGAGGTGGTTTCTAGCGGTTTGGTTCACAGTATTAAACTGTGCCATCGGGGCTGGCCCGAATTCACCACTTGCTTCCTGTTCTACGCAGACACTGCGCGGTATTTTCTCGAATTCCGGAATGGCTCAGATTATATTAAAACAGGCTGTAACGCTTCTTTGATTTAGTTCTAGTAGGATGTCACTGTGGCGTCGCCGTCGTTCTGTCGTCATTGTATTGTTCAGGTTGAACAATGCGGTCTACCTCTGTGCCTTGACTAAGCCCAAGCAATGGTGGGAGGCAAGCTACCTTCCAAATGTTTCGCATGACATTGGCAAAAGTTTGCAACTAGCAATGGCTTTTCAGCTAGAATTTCATTGGATGCGACACTACCTCTGCGCATGACATGATTCACACGGCGCGTGGGACCTCCACGCTCATTCGTTGAAGTATAGAAAGAAGGGTGTGGGGTATGACCCCGTTTCTTCTTAATCTGTCGAGTGTCACACATTCGCCAACTAAGGCCCCTCATTCTTAATGAACGGAGAAAGGCTAACTTTCTTGTGACAAAGAAACTGACACTACCTGGGTTCGCATCTTCTTATATTCTGCTAGAGAAGGCAGGAAATATGCTGTTTAGGCTCGCTGGAGTATTTGGAAGTGCGCCAGCGTAGTCTTCGTGCTCAGCAGCAATATAGTCGCCCATATTTGCAGACAACATGCGCACCCAGCAACTTGCGCGCCTCACTTCATGTCCTATAAAAGCAATTATGATGTTCTCTTCAGACAACAAAGAAGGTGAAACAATGTGCGGTAATCTGTGTAAATTTTCGTTCATCGAAACCAATCCAAATGCTGAGTTATATCACAGGTACATGAGAACACATTCACTGTGCCTCTACTATATAGTTTTCGATAATATGCCCCTCTTTTGGTTTAAATTACTGCTTGTGCATTATTTTTCGATGTTCCAAAAGCAGAAGACCGAGTCCTTTGTTGCGTATCATATAAGTTAACTTTCTCTAATGTAAATACGCAGTGACCTTCTCGCCACGGCTTCTTTGCGCACGCAGGTCAGTTGTAGAGCCTATCCTGTATTTACACGTATTTTCCACAAGCCGCAAACACATCTTACGTAGCAGAGGACTTTGTATTTTAGAACTGAGACATCGTGTTGGTTAGGATCGCTATATATCGCGTGGACACACACAGAACACTGATACAATTATAACTAACGTAAAGACATATATTTATTGTATGGTATCAAGACGTCCTCAGTGGCTGTTACCTAAAGGAAAAATCAATTTTATTTCATTGTTCATCTTATTTTTAATGAACTAAAGTCTGAATGAGCTCCTGTGCACTCAGGATCTCTTGGAAAGTAATGATATTTAGTAAAGGATGTAGACATTTTCCAAAGGGCAGCCCAAATCTAGCCCTACTTGCGTTTATTTTTAAAAATTATTTCGCCTAATAGAAACAAGTACGCTCCAAGGAGTGCTTTCATTCGACACATACAGAACAAGTACAGAAGTAACTGTGGCGCAGTGGGCCATACATTTCGCTGATATGCGTAGAATGCCTCTACGGCTGTAACAGCTTAGATACCGTATCTCTGGCTATGCTAAACCAATGTTGCTTCGAGGTGCAGTCCCAAGAGGTACGGTTTATGGAACAGTCAAGAATATAATGCGGTTGTCTCTGTTTCAGCATAGCGGACAAAGTATGCTTTTCTTTAACCTCAGTCGGTAAACTAGTGTTATCATTCCGAAACATAAAAGTGCAGCATCAGCTGCATTTTCAGTCCTTACAAGACCGGAGAATCAAAAACCAGCTTGACGCTCTTGAATACACAATAAAAAGCACACGCAAATGACTGTCTGCTCACCACGCATCCACGAACCCGCATTCATATAATCGTAATGCAAGCATGAGGCAGCTGTTTCTTACGACTGTTAGAAATAACCCTTTCACAGTAATCTCCTTAAAGTTCGAGTGCGAAGCCTCTGTTGTTCACTTTCTTTAACAAAATATAACTTAAAACTCCATCTAGTTCACACTATCTGCATTACAGTCCTACAGCTATCTCGTTCAACCGCTGTTTTCTCTAGAGGCACCAAACGTTGCTCCAATTTCAAGTGGCCAAATTACAAACCTAAAATGCCGGCGCGTGCATTTAGTTTTGCACACCAGATGTAATCTGCAAAAAAAAAAAAAAAAGAAAACACTTTAAACGTGGTTTTTCCCGCTTCCCAAGTGCTTAGGTTGCTCAAAACAACATCTTGCACGCCTTCTGAAAGATTAAAGTCGAGGACACAACGCTGCACTGAGTGCGTGGCATGCCGCAATCTTCCTGCCACCATTTCAGCGTCCGGCATTTCATAAGAATCTCAAGTAGCGCTAACTTATGCATGCACGGTAACTTTAAGCTCTGCTTGCCGTGCGCTTAAGCACCCCCCGAAGAGACTTTCTTATTTTATAGGAAGCACTATTGTGCTTTGAGTACTTTGCCGCGTTTTACAATAACGCCAAACTTCGTAGTGCTTGTCAAGACGACGGGCTAAGCGTATCTAATGTCAACGTAATTTTATTTCTCCTTCCAGTCAGCTACTTTCTTATTTGTATCAGCTCAGGGGTAGGAGATGGCTGCGGCTACGTTTATTCCGTGCCTGAGGTGGCGTGCCTACACGAGAGCCTTAAAAAACAGCACGCTACTCTTTATTACATTGCACGTCTTGGGCTTTATAGTTAACTCCCCCATCCATTTCCCCAGCGTTGGCTAGCATACCCCTTATTCTAGACTGGTTAACCTCCCCGCCTTTTCTCTTTCTCCTGTTTCCTTTATTTTTTCACGCCCATAATCCTTTTAGTCCTTGTGACATCTCCACCGTGTGCGTTGTAGCCTTTCAACTTGTGACTGAGTGTCCCGCTGTCTATTACGCTCCTTAATTTAATGTTTCTTTTTTCTAAACTTGCTTTTCTTTGTATGTTAAAATATCAGGCCGACATGCAAAGATGGTCATAGCGCTAGATTAAGACTGAATGAACGCCTCTCGAAAGTTAGAAACATCTGTATTGCAAATCTTTTTTTTTTTTTTGGCAAAAAAGGGCTTGGTAATAATATGGCAGGCTTTGATGAAGCAACCCACAATCGCAGAGAGTTGTTTTACCTGCGATGTCGGCGCTCGTAATTATGTATGTGTCTTTTGCAGTTGTCTTTTTGCCGATGTAACTAATTAATAACGCTATTTTGAATCTATTAGTGGAGACCTCTTCCAGCTTTGGTAACAGATATTTTAAAATTAGTGAATTCTACAACAACGAAGAAAAACCACAAATCTGAGAAACGCTTTAAACCTTCAACCTAGACAACAAAGTACCCCTACAAAACGGCAGTGTTAAGCTACCAAACACAATCAACCACCCTTGAACAGGCAAAACAGAAGGTAAGGGCAGATGAAATTCTGGTTTAACCGCAGGAATGAGCTAGCAGAGTGACAGTTCGAAGACCCATAAAAGCGGGGCACGATGTGCATGTTTCCATTTGAAGGAGCAACCCCGCATTGAGTATGGTTTTTTGCTCATTAATAATCTGATTCTGCGATAAATTTGTGCATTATATATAAGTTCACCCTTCCCATCCAAAATGGAACAGTAGCTCTTCACTTAAGAACCATTTAATAGCAGAACGACTCCTTTCTAGAAACTGCACATGTTGAAACGATGTAATTTTAATATGGGCTTCCCGCTTGTGAAAGTATCGTGCCAAATACATTCTGACGTATGTTTTTTCGCCACTCTAACGTGCTAATTTAGTGCAATGAATACGCGTCCTCTTTAAGCTTTCTCAGGGTAGCCGCTTTCGTTCCTTTTAACGCGATTGTGTTAAAGAGCTCGTATCGCAGAAATTCCGCCGTCGGCGTCGGCGTCGGCTCCGTTGGTTGTGAGCGAAATATCAACATCTTGTCCGTGACCGAAAAATCGAAAAAGCTGCAAATAAATAAATAATAATAACGTTGGGTCTGAGTGAGAATCGAACCCAGGCCGTCTGCGTGGCAAGCAGGTGTTCTACCACACAGCCACGCCCATTTTTTTTCTTTATTGCCGGTTTATTAACGACACGTGTACCTCAATAACAGACACCACTTACAGTAATAATACACATTGCTACAAGAATGTGTCAAGATGAAAACATAAAGGAAATGAAATAATAAAAAAATAAATTACGGGACCGGCTTTCTAAAATTCTTTAAGGTATGCCAGAGGTTCAACCCTGGCCAGCCACTCAGGAACAAAGTCTTGTTGTTGGAGCACATCTATGTATTGAACAATGTTCTCGCCAAAAAGCACACGTGTAGGTCGCCTGTCAGGGTCGCAGTGAAACCCTGCCATTCTCGCCCGCCATAAGCTTGGAGGCCAAAAAGCATAATAAGGTCAAAAAACATCCCGTCCTCGTTTTCTATCTGCGAAAACCTGATTCCAAGTGAATTCAGAGGAAACTCTTTCTTCAGCGTTCTCTGTAAAACATCCCAGAAGTAGACCCCTTCCCAAGAGTGCAAAAATGCGTGATCTATTGTCTCCGGTTTTCTACAGATAAAGCAATGAGAACCCCACGGCATGTAAAAACCCCGTTCTTCCAAGAAGGTCCGCACCGATAAAGTACCCGAATGTAATTTAAAAAAGAAAGTTTTCGCCCCTGAATGAATTTGCATTTTCATCACTCGTTTGAGTACATCTTTTCCTT
This sequence comes from Rhipicephalus sanguineus, assembly GCF_013339695.2. Lineage (NCBI taxonomy): Eukaryota > Metazoa > Arthropoda > Arachnida > Ixodida > Ixodidae > Rhipicephalus > Rhipicephalus sanguineus. Next base: position 63,569,904 of record NC_051180.1, on the reverse strand, counting down.
CGCCTCCATTGTTTATTGACCTATACATAGGCACTGGAAAAATCATATCACGTATGTCTTTATATAATTTCTTTCGAGTGACTGTAAAGAGATATTCATTTGAGAACCTCACTGACAGTAAGTGGATGCTTTTCATTCAGCTGTAGCGATATTACAGCTTGATTTCGAAAAGGCATTTGATTGTGTACCGCATGATGTCCTATTTACCATACTTCAGGATGTTAATGTTGGATCGGTAATTATAGAGGGAGTAGTCCTGGCGTACCAGAGATTTACCACTAGATTATTCATTAACAAGATGCCGGGAGCTCCTATAAAGCTGGAACGTTCTGTTCGCCAGGGATGCCCAGCTAGCCCTCTATTGTTTGCCCTTTACATCGAGAATTTATGCTTGGCCGGTTTTAGGCTACTATTCGCGGTTTTAGGCTACTGGAAGCCGAAGTGAAGGTTTTGGCGTGTGCCGATGACGTGGCAGTATGTTGTACATCGAGAGAAGGTGTCCAAGATACAATTGACGTTGTTATGAAATTTGACCAAATTACCGGAAGTCGAGTGAACTGGGGGAAGTGTCTGGGGCTGTGGCATGGTGAATGGTCATCGGTCCCAGATGCTTTTGCCAGCATTCGTTGGTTTAGAAGTCCAGGAAAGTACCTAGGTATCACCCTTCAACACTATAAAAGCACCGACGAATATTGGACTGAGCAGGTGCAGCAAATGCGAGAAAAAGCAACACGGTGGAACGCCACTTGTCTCTCAATGTTTGCGCGAGCCACTGTATGTAATATGTTTTTTATGAGCAAGTTTCATAGAGTATTCGTTGTTTTTGTGTGGGGGTCAACTTGGGAAAGATGCAGTAGATCGAATCTGCTCAGACGAGTTAAAGCAGGGGGACTTAGCTTGTCGCATCTATTTGTTCGGTAGCTAGTTAATCGCTTTCTCTTCTTTCGGGACGTGCAAGATCCTTTTCTGCAAACAGTGTGCCAGCTACGCCTTTGTCGCATGCTACCTAACTTTGTTGTTAGCACTGCAAACATGCCTGGAACCACGCGAGGCTTTTTAAGGAAGTTGTGGACAGCCACGCCTCTGCTTGGAGCTGCACTGAAACTAACTTTCATGCTTCCCAAAAATACGCGTCCTCTATACAGGTGTCACAGTACGAGATGTAATATGGCAGTACTATTGCGTGATACAAGCGTACATTGCCATCGGGCGTCACACCACGTCCATATCATGACGACTTGGTGGTTTAAAGACAGCCACCCATTACAAAAGGCACACACATTACTGCGCGTATTCCCTTAAGACCACGTAGTGGGTGCATCGCAACTTCGAAAAAACTTCTCGCGCATAATTGCTCCTGGTTTAAAGCATGCTACCCATTACATAAGGCACACACCTTAGTGCGCGCATTCTGTTAAACACTCGTGGTGCTCGAAGTGCGCATTAGGGGCAGGATATCGCTGTCGCGTTCAACTCTTAAAGGCGAAGCTTAAGCGTCCCCCATTTTTTTTTTTTTTTTATGTGAAGGCTCCGCTCTTTGTAAATGGTGATAATTATGATGCGACGCGAACGACACGATAAAACCCGCCCAGCAAGGGGCTAACTGCTGCGGTGCAAAGCGCGACGACAAGATACAGAACTCTCTGCAGGTCATAGTGTTGTAACCGTAAACTGTCTGTATTACCCGCGACAAAAAGGCGCATGATGAGGAAGAAAGGCTGGTTGGCGCCTATAGTGAACGAGTATGCGATTCTCTGGTTGTCGTCAACCCTCACTATATGGCCCTAACCTCGTGTAAAATTCTACCAGGCCCGATTAAAACAGTGCAGTTAAGTAGTACGCCTTGATTAAATGTTCAGGTCTTGTTTCCTGAACTCCGAAAGAGCAGTGAGAAGACCACAGTAATTTTTAAACTTTTTCTTGTATTCTGAGGTGCGCTTTTCGTCGTAGTAGGGATCTTTGCGTGAATGCTGATACAATGTAGAGATGCACCCCGACATTTCAAAAACGCACTGTTTTAGCATGGTTACCTACATCTGCTGAAGTGTGATTCAGGCCGATCTCTCAGGTTTTCTACCGTGATAAATGTAGGCACCGATTCCTGCCTTTTGCCGAAGGTCTTCCGCGACGCTACGCCTAAGATTAGATTGGCACATCATTTGTTTTCGAACGTGCAGCTTGGTGTGACACTTTTAGAGCGCAGCTCTTCGGCGCCGGTTCCTGCGTTAGGCGGCGTCGCCGGCGCCGTCGGTGGCATAACCGATAGACATGAAAATAATAAAAAGAGAAAAAAAAAATACTCAGGATAGAATGGGGTTTGAACCTAGGCACACAATACCTTGCACATAATACCTTGCAGATGTGTAGCGGGTACCTCGCTTATCAGCAGAAAGACGAATAATGGCATAGTTGGTGCTGTCCTACTTCACAAAAATTGTGATTTCTGGCGTAGTTGATACCTTGGGGAAAGCCAAAACTTCAAACACAGTTGGCTTTGCCCCAACACGAAGCTGCGCTCAGAATTCGCATCAGGCAGTATCGCAATCTTCTGTGATTTTTTTTTTCGTTAATAAACGAGCAGAATATTTACATAGGTCATACGTATAACGAAAACCAAAGTTCACTTGCAAGGGCGGACGCCGAAAAAGAACAGTGAACCCTGCATTGGTAACGTGCGCAGTTGTCAACCATTCATTCTTAGAATTCGACGCCGGCGTATTCCAGTTCAGTGCACCTTTGAAAAGGGAGCGCTGCCGGCTTTCCAGGTTCTATAGTCGCATATTTTTTCATCTTTTCGGCCAGCTCTCCTTACCCGCGCCATGCCAAGCGCGTTCCCACCGAACAGAGCGCAAAAGCCGCTATGCAGCAGCAGCGTGATTTGCAACCATTGGGGTCCCCTGCGCCTCGTCTCTGCATATGATTGAGGTCCTTACGGTTGAAGGGGCGCCGTCACCGCACATATTTTTAGCATAGAAAGTACTAACCACGCCAGCGCGATGCTATAGGACGCCTCCCATACATGCCGTCACAGTCATTGCCCCGTAAGCAGCCACTGTTTTGGTAATAGCAAAAACTTAAGCTCGAGAAAAAAATGAATATCCACACGGAACACGGATGCGTGCGCAAACACTCACTCGAATGCGTTGCATGCATGCAGGACGTCGCACGCATCCTTGGTTTAGCGACGTTCCTTATATTCCTCACTACCTCTCTTTATGCTTTTACTTCCCTCAGTTATATTGGCACTTTGAGTCCCATGGGTACGGGCCTTTGAAGAGGTAATAGAGGTAACTCGCGCCTTCCTGCATGCAGACATATTTTCCACAACGGTGTCGTTCTTTGGCATTCCCTGGCGACAACCGCTGTATCAGTCACCCATAAAAACGCTGAAGCGCTTGAATTTTTGAAACGCAGCTTTGCGGCACGTTCCCGTCCGGAGTTTGATTCCTGTCGTCGCCCATTGCAGCCACTGCAGCAGTACGCGACGTCGTCGCTATCAACGACACCCCATCCTTCCTTACCACAACTTTGAGCGTCGCCTTCGGCGGAGATTGCAGAACGACTATAGTGCAACCGTGGTGAAATGTTGTTGATGCCTGTTGTGAACCGTAGCATCAGCACATGCTCTTGAAATATTTTTCTTCTCCGTACCTTTATTTTCTTGATTCCTACTCGCTTCCAAACGAGGTAGATATGTATCTTCATCCTGATTCTATCCCTTCAAGAGGGCTACTACCGCGATCGATTGGGCCACGTTGCGGCCAGCGTTGTGCCATAATTATAATTGAGAAAAGCGATACGTTTGCGCTTTGTGTGCGTCGGAGCTTCCTTTCATACTGAATTCTCTTATTATTTTTTTTCATTATTATTGAACACAAATACCTCGTAGAATATGTAAGGTGGCACTTTCAAGCTACTTACGAAGCATAATTGAGAAATAACCATAATATTCCTAATAACCATAATAACCATAATTGAGGAGAGCGATAACTTTGCGCTTTGTGTACGTCGGAGCTTCGTTTCATACGAATTCTCTAGTTGTTGTTTTTTTTTTTTCGTTGTTATTGCTCATTCCCATTCTGACCTTCTTGGTGCTACAGAACACAAATACCGCGTAGAATATGTAAGCGGGTATTTCAAGCTACTTAGCTACTTACGAAAATAGTTATGGTGAATGGATTTTAAGGGAAATGCCAGGGTTTGATGTATCAAACTTGAGATTTCAATGCGGGCACGCCTTCGCGGAATATAGCACCGCTAATGGAGCTCTGCAGCGCCTCTTTATCAACTCGGAAAACGTGACGTGCAGTGACAACGACGACATTTGTGTATACTCTGACAATAAGTAACATTCGTAATACGTTTTAACCCGCGGGGCACTGCTCATTTCAGGCAGAGGTAAAACTCGTTCATAGCGCAGGGATAACTGTGCGCACATATCGGTCGACGCCATGCCTAGCTGCAGGCCCTTGGGGGGGGGGGGGGGGGGGGGGGGGGAGGGGTAGGACTAGGGGCCCGGGCCCCCCACAAAATTTTGGTGAAGTTGGTGTTTTTACAAAAAAAAAAATGAAAAGAGGTGTTTTTCTGAAATAGTCATGGTTTTCAGCAAGAGCCCCTTTCCCCCCGAAAAAAATTCCTGGCTATGGGCCTGCCTAGCTGCAATATTAATACTTTGCACGTTACTGGAGCTTCAGGCTGGTGTACCACGCCTCTCTTCCCTAAGCAAACGCTGAATACAAAGCAATGCCCTGGCCTAACGGCAGGAAACGCTTTGCAGACTATTTTTCTGGGCAATTTTATTCACGTCGATAGATTTGGCCAGCAAAAGGTTTGCAGGAATGAGGGAAAGCAAAACAAATGCAGTACTAATATCTGAATTAAATGTATTAAGTAGCGCAATAAATTGCATAGCATTACATCCATTCACGTTCTGGTTGTTTTGCATGGGGCAAACGTAAAACCTCTCCCAGCGCCAACGTGGCGCCACCAGCGGGTCATAAAGCAGCGTGTTGCATCATACAGAAACGTTATGTGTCGTTCAGGAACGCGAAGCAATGCCGGGCGGCAAACTTTAACGCCGCGAGCAATAAAAGCTGCCCTACGCTATCTCAGGGGTACCGCGGCACGTGGCGCTTGACTTACTTACCCTGATTAATGACCTTTCGCAGGAGCAGCACAACTTGATGATATTGCCCTTTCCCTTCTTTTTTCTCGGCCTTATTTCCACTGTTCTCATCTCTCTCTGTCGCTCTCTCTCTTTTTTCTGCACGTTCCTCGCGATTGCAGTAACCTTCGCAAGGCCGTAAGACAATCTTTACTGTCCAGATAACGGGATGCTTTCACCACATTCGGGCACTCCGATGAGGTGCCTTGACAATGCTCAGTAGTGCATTTTGCATTCTCGTACATTCGTGCCAAACAGTAAAAATTTTATTACTGATATCTGCTCGTCACGAAAATAGCAGCCACGGGGTAGTGTGCTTAAATAGTTTCACTGGGGCGCTTTTTTGTTTATCTGCTTACTTATTTACTCTGGGGTGCTATTGCTCTAGGAGGCAGGTTGTCAGCCGTGGACGTTTCGGGGACCCCTTGTAGGCCGATTGATGAGATGAGGGGCTCCTTGCAATGACAAAAAAAAGTGGAAGGGAGGTGATAAATTAACACAACGTGCAATGTGAAATGGTTGCCTTTTATTTTTCCTTGGCACAGAGACAAAGAATGGTGAAACTGAAGTGCCGTTCCAATTTGACCTCAACAGCATCTAAATAATTGTGCAATCTGCAGCCACATTGAATCCGTTTCAAGCCGTTTGCTCTTCAAGTATGCAAGCCAATAAAAAGTGTGCTAGAGGGCATACTTAGTAGAAAACTGCAAAAAAAAAAAGCTTTATAGCCATGCCATGCAAAACGGGAAAAAATCAGCTCCTCCGCAATGCAAAAGTGTTCTGCTAAAAAGCATACCAACAATAAGAAGGGCCCGCTGTCACGGGACATAGTTTGCCTCCAACAAACACTTTTTTTAATGGCGAAGCTGTTTAGCAAATTGTTCATTGGCCGACGATCCGACGAACCAAAAAACGATCAACATCATAAAAGGGTATGTGCCACAGAAATCGAGTAGATCCAACTACTCACCACTGCTCCACTAAAAATGAAGAGGGCAACAGTTAGCCCAACAAATGTGTCACAGAAATTGGGTAAATCCGACTGCTCACCACTGCTTTACTAAAAATGAAGAAGGCCACAGTTAGAGCAGCAACAAATGGCTGTGCAGCGACGGCGGCGAGCCGAAGACCCCGAGTACGTACAACGAGCAGATACTAGGTAATGGGAAAGGCGACGACGGCTGCGAGAAGACCTCGAAGTGACGGAAGACCTGCGCCAAAGTCGACGTGCCCGTAGATCTGCGAGAGGTGCGAACGCATAGTTACAGCGCGTGTTTGTGTCTCTGGAGTTTGGACATCCGTGTCGTGTCTGTGACTGTCTGTGGTTTAACTCGTACCTCTTTGCGCTGAGAATCAACGTAGAAACAACCTCGCATCACCTAACTAAAGCCTAGCAACGACCTGGAAGCAACCTAGAAACAGCCCACATGGCCTAGCTAAGGAATAGAAACAACCTAGAAGCAAGCAGATTAGTCTTCAGAATCGTGCAGTTTTGCTGTTTCAAGCCTTGCGCGGCTTAGTGCAAGCTTCGTCAATTTTTTTTTTCTAGGATGAGTTTCGCGGATTCTCAAAAATGGCTTCGCGGACCCCCTGGCGTTCGCGGACCCGTATTTGAGAACCACTGCTTCAAAATATACAATTGCTTTTTTTGAGGTTACTAAGAGAAACCAGTCAAGTGCTTCCGGTGAGGCGGCCAAGTGATGCCGGTAAGGGTGTATCCACACGACGGACCGAATCCGTCTTTTCCGCCGCGGACGGCGCATCACGTGACCCCGCGTCACGGATTTGTGCCATCCGTGCCTCGTCCGCGGACGTCGCGGACGGAAAATGCCAAGCTCTTTTTCGCATTCGGATTCGCCCGGAATACCACAACAGATTTAGCCGAGGGTGCCATTATAGGTCTAGCAACAAGCGCTGCTTTTTCTTTTTCTCGTATAGTTTCGTAAATTTAGCCGATGAAGATTTATTTTATTATTGCCAGATATCTATTTTAAACCTTGTAGGCGTTTTCCAACATACAACGTAATGGCTGCTCTAAAAGCGAGGCTCTCCAAGTCTGCGCGTAGGTTAAACTGAACAGTCTCGGATGCAATAAATGGGAGCTATGTTTCGAGTAGAAATGCACAGACGTGCAACACTTGCCCGAAGCAAGGTACCGTAGCGCGACCTGCAGCCTTGTTTCCGCTGATATGGCTCGCCGCATCACGGGGTCCTGTCGTTCTATGCGAGGTCCCACGAGCGACAGCAACTGAACAAACTGCTCTCTTGACACTCGCAGCAGCCTCCTGTATTCTTCGGTGTAACCAAAAGCTCACCGTACAGTTGGTGTTGTATACCCAGATGCTTGTAGTCCTTTTGCCAACAAGATCTTTTTGCAGGAAAGAAGAACGCTTCACCGTCTAATACTTGTAATGCAACAGCCATTGCAGCTAATCGTCGCTTTCTTTCGAACTCCATCTTCAACTTAAAAGAAACTCTGCGCCATAGACGGAAACATAAAAACCTTCAGTACTTTTGCTAGCGATGAATGTGTTTTCGACTTGCAGACTGCTCGCGCCATCTAGAGAAAAAAAGAACAAGCAAGCATTCGCACATTATTATGACCTCTGAGATTTGGTAGCTATCGCAGATCACCGAGCTCATGTTCTGCCAATAGAGGTACTCGCTAAGCCTACAGCTCTCAGAAAACGAGTAGGGCGCTTGGAAACAGTACCGAATTGTGACGAATACGTTGCCGGCGAAGCTTGAGGACACAAACCTAAAGCCGACACAATCATCAGTTTGGGACTAACAGCCCACGCAATGCGCGACGAAGAGCTTAAAGATTCGAAGCGGGCAGCTCTCGCTTCAGACAGTGCCGCCATGTTTTTTTGCTGCGGCGCGTCCGTCTACTCGCTTCGTCCGTCGACTGGATGTGCTTTCCAGCCGGACGGGCGGCGGAACGATCGTCCGCGGACGAGATTTCCGCGGATAAGTCTGTCGTGTGGATACACGCTAAGCTGCGACTAAAATATGTTGTAAGTGCCTATTGGGGCACAAGTAGGGGAGCTATCAAACGGCAGTTAGGTTTAGAGTTGCGCACTTAATTCAAAGGCTCAATCTCACTTCCGCTTTGTTGTACACACGTAAATTTGTTACGGCGGCTAGTGACCGTAATTGTTATCTTTATGATAGACAATTCCTAATAATAAATTAGGTGAACCTATCTGTCTTCTACGTATATAAAATTCGTTTTAGGTTGTCTGCTAGGGAAAGCAATTTTCAGGACAGTACTGTGATGACATCCAGGGACCGCTAGATCACACCAAGTCATATTGCCAGATAAACACTTCTTATTCATGATTGTGTGAAACAAATTATAATTTAATTTTGCTCGAGCACTCTTGTATATGCACTCTTACATTTTCCGAAGTTTTCGGGTCGCTACACTATTTCCTTTCTGTCAGGCGACATCAAAAAACAGGGAAACCTGACTACGTCAAGGTGGCGTGTATAAGCACAAAACTGTAAACAAATTTGTGTGTAACAAAATTGAAACTTCTTTCGAAAATTGCCTGAAAGTACGCCGCAAATGCACGACAAAGATGATTTTCGCAATGCTCTACACATTGAAATGAGACAAAAATAAATAAAATTTATGCTTCCGCTTTTAAACTCACACTGTGGTTGACCCCGTCTCTCGGAAATTCTTTCCTGGCTGAGGGAACAGAGATCCGAGCCACGGTTGTTGTTGAAAACAAATTTTTATTGACTTCTATGCCTTTTTTTCGCGGAATAATGCCAGAGCAGTCGAATGAAGTGACGTACCACAAAAAAAAGCACGTTATTGTGCTAATTCCGCAGCAAGGGTGAAGTTTATTGCAAGTTTTCCGTTTACTTTGTTGGTTTTTTTTACGTTAGCACGAAGTGCGTCGTCAGTGGCTCTACTGAACGCTCTGGATTCGAATGCAAAAACACTACGTAGCTAAAGTACTTGCATTCAAATCGATGTTGCCTCGTTTGCAGTCTGCGCTTAATCGCGAAGTAGTCCCGCACCCCCATTTTTCTTCCTGACCAACGGTATTGTTCATCGCACACACGCTTAATTTGTCCCGCCGTTGCTCGGCGCTCGTCACAGCTCCCCTTCCCTTGTTTCTACAAATCAGCACACCGCGTTCAAGTCCACAGCTGTGACACTGTGTTTCACTACGTGGCATGGCACTTGGCTATAATCAGTGTTTTTCCTCACAAAGCATCTCGAGTGAAGACTAAACATTAAATATATAGACAGACACAGTGGCAAACACTGTATTGTGGCTGTCAGTTTCTATAGGCTGTTTCCAACTTTCCAACACACTCGACGAGTTCCGTTATATAGATGTTAGAATCAGTTCGCTTCTATGCAATTCATTGCAATCCAACAAGAGGACATTTACGAGGACAACAAATGGAGTTACGAAAGACCTCGGTCTCGTTTACTCGGCAAGCGTAATCCATTCTTTTCTACAGAGTTGGCACAATCACGTATTCGTGCAGGCTTTTTGCTGAAAAAAATGCAAATGATTACTTGCTCTGAGCAGTCCTACGAGCTTTCGAATTCCTGAGCGGATTTGCATGAGAAGGAACTAACTAGCTGTAGGCTCTTCTCAGTAATTATCTGCTAGCTGACCTGTAGTACTGCTTGATGAGCGAGACCATTTACATAAAGAACAGTACAAATTGGGTATTTACAAAATGTTCCGTATCCTCACTCTTCTTTTCGGGAAATCGTACGAGCTTTCTTATTTCGAGGAATGTTGCAAATGTTGTCTCCAGACTCGAAGATAATAATGAGCCTACGAGCTCGGTGTTCATATGGGCATGAAGAGTGCATCGATGATGCTTTCAGTGGGCGCTCTAGAGGCCGCTTCCGAGACGCTTATCAAAGATTCATCGCTGACCAATACCGAATGCGTTCAGAGAAAGGTTTCCACAAAAATGCGAGAATATTTGCCTATATCCCACGCACTCATGCCGAATATTACAATATCATAATGAATTCAAACCGAGAACTGCGCGTGTCTGTGTGTGTGAGAGAGAGAGAGAGTACAACTTTATTAAGAGTCCAGTGCCGACGCAGAGGTTGCCTCGCGCCACCCGGCTACTCCCACGTTGGGACCGGCAGGTCTAGCCTAACGGCCCTGTCGCGGGCGCACTGGACAGCCAGGATTTGGTCCTGTAGGTTTGGGCTGCGCAAAAGCGTATCCCACTCGGCCTTGCTGTAAGTCGGGCCGAGCGACCCGCACTCCCAAAGCATGTGAGCTAATGTAGCGGCCTGCCCGCAAGCGGTGTAGGTGGCGTCGGGGAATTTGTGTGGATAAATTTCATTTAAGTGTGCTAAAGATAGGTACGAATGGGTTTGAAGTAAGCGCAACGAGACTGCCTGTGCTCGATTGAGTTTTGAATGTGGGATCGGGAAAGCCCGCCTCGCCATGTAATAATACTTGGTGATCTCGTTGTGTGTGGTTGGAGTGTCCTTATGTCCCGAGTTGTCGGCGCTGGAGACATCGCCCATGTCGAGAGCAGCGCGGTGGGTGAGCGCGCGCGCTGCTGTGTGGGCTGACTCAGTCGGGTTCAGGGCAACGCCCTTTACTGAGCCGATATGTGCGGGGGAACCAGTAAATGGTGTGTGGGACGATCCCATCTCTGGTGGAGCTGTTCAAGATCCTGGCGGCCTGTGTTGATATACGGCCCTTTTGGAAGGCTCTGACTGCCGCCTTTGAGTCGCTGTACACCTCTTCACATCGACCATTTAGCAGAGCGAGCGCAATGGCCACTTGTTCGGCCACCTGCGGGTTCGTTGTGCGTACCGTGGAGCAGTTCGTCGTCGAGCCGGTCTGGTCGACGACCGCTGCGAACCGCTGCGAACTTTTTACCGTCTCGATATGCCGCAGCGTCCACGAAACTTGCACTTGTACCACCCTTTCCCAGTTGCTTCAATAGAGCTGTCGCCCTCGCCCGACGACGTCCCTCATTGTGTACAGGGTGGGTGTTGCGGGGGATTGGAGCAACAGTGATGTTTTCTTGTACATGTTTCAATATACGCACGCTATTTGTTTCCACCTGCATTGGGTTGAAACCAAGTTCGTTAAGTATGCGCCGACCGGCCGTCGTCGTGGACAATCTAGCTAGCTGCGATCGTTGCTGCGCTTCCGCTATCTCTGCCGTAAAGTTGTGCACGCCGAGTGCGAGTAGATTCTCGGTGTGTGTGCGTATTGGACGCCCCACTGCTTTCTTGACGATCTTCCTGATAACATCGAGCTTGACCCATTCCGACCTGAGCCAATTGTGCATGGCAACGGTGTAGGTAAAGTGGCAGAGCACGAACGCATTAATGAGTCTTAACAAATTGTCCTCCTTAAGGCCTCTGTATCTCCTGGAGATCCTTTTGACGAGTCGAAAAGCGTTGTCAGTCTTGGCAACGATCTTCCGCAGAGCGGTGCCGTTGCCGCCCTTCGCTTCGATAAACATGCCGAGAATCCTGATGGTGCCTACCCTCGGGATTTCCTCCACATCACTGGTGTAAACGTGTATGTTACTTTCTTCGACGGGTTTCCATCCCTTGGGTCGGGAGCCCCGTTCCTTCCTGTAGAGCAGGAGCTCCGACTTCGTGGGTGAGCATCTGAGTCCCGTTGGGCGCAGGTACGCTTCCACCTCAACTACAGCCTCTTGCATGGCATCTTGCACCCGGCCTTCGCTGCCGCCGACGCACCAAATCGTGATGTCGTCGGCGTAGATGGTATGCTTGATGCCGTCCACACTAGCCAGTCTTTTAGACAGTCCAATCATGCAGAGATTGAATAGCACCAGAGAAATCACAGATCCCTGGGGCGTGCGTCGATGTCCAAGCGGTACGTCTTCGGAGAAAAAGTTCCCGATGCGCAGCCTCGCTTTTCTCCCAGACAGGAAGGACCTGATGTAGTTGTACAGCCACCGTCTTCAGGATGAATTCGTGCTTGATGTTGTCAAAGGCCTTCTCCAGGTCTAGGCCAAGAAGTGCCTTGGTATCTCTGGAGTAACCATCGATGACTTGGTGTTTAATGAGCATCATTGCATCCTACGTTGAAAGGCCGGCGCGAAAACCGATCATATTATGCGTATAAATGTCGTTTCCCTCCAGGTAGTCGCTAAGTCTGTTGAGAATCGCGTGCTCTGCCACCTTACCCACACAGGATGTAAGGGAGATGGGGCGAAGGTTCTCGACGCTAGGCGACTTTCCTGGCTTGGGGATTAGTACGGTATCGGCTAGCTTCCATTCCTCAGGGACCTTACCCGTTTTCCATGCTTCGTTGATGAAAGCAGTTAGGCGTTCTATGGATGCGTCGTTGAGGTTTCTGAGGGCTCTGTTTGTGATCCCGTCCGGCCCTGGAGCCGACTTGCGATTTAGCGTTTGAATAACTCGCCTAATTTCAATCTCTGAAAAGTCTTCGTCCAGTTCTGGTAAAGGGGGGCCACCATAGTCCGGGAACACGCCGTCTTCGCCCTCTCGTTCGACTGGTAGGTACTTGGATACTAACCAGGCAACGAGTTCTTCAACCACCTGTTCTTTGGTGGCCTCATACAGGGCACGGGCTAGGGTGTGTCTTTGGTTGGCCTTAGTGCTGTGCTCATCCAAGAGGTGCTTCAGAAGGTGCCACGACTTGCCGTTTCTGATTTGCCCATCGGCGGACTCACAGAGCTCGTCCCACTGCTGTTTGCACAATGTGTCGCAATGTTCTCCGATTTCCTTGTTCAACTTTGATATTTTTTGGCGCAGCCTACGGTTGTGCCTCTGCTCCTTCGAACGACGCATTAGAGCATCCTTGGCTTCCAGCAGATGGGCAAGCCTGCTGTCCATGTTCTCCACATTTAAGTCTGATGTTATCTTCTTGGTGGCAGTGGTGATATCTCTGCTGATGTCCTCGCACCATTCCTCGAAGTTGTCGGGAGCACCGGACCTTGTAGTGCGGATGTTGAGAAACAGATTCCAGTCAACCACCGTGAACTCTCGGACTCTGCTACGATCCACCTCTATAGAAGTCTGCACGACGTAGTGGTCGCTGCCAAAGTTCATAGCGGTGTTGGTCCATGTATGCTTTTCACCATTCTTGATGAAAGCGAGGTTTGGCGTTGTGTCTCTGGTCACGGAGTTGCCTATCCGCGTAGGAAAGCCTTATCAGTTATTAGGGTTAGGTCTAGTTCGTTGGCGTCCTGCCAAAGGTCCCGACCCTTGCTCGTGTCATATACGTATCACCATAAGCCGTGTGGTGCATTGAAGTCACCGACTACGACGAGAGGGCGAGGACCAGCTAATTCCACTGCCTTCTCGAGCAACGTCTTGAACTGCTGGCGCCTGTGCTTGATATTACTATTAACGTTCAACACAAATACACTGTTTTTACGTTGACTACGCCGCGGTGGGTCAAGCAATATGTCCGCCATTACATGTTCTGCATTGCAGCTCATCAGTTTCAGGTCGTGGACGAGGTGTGTTAGCTTCTTATTTATAAGTGTGCAGACACCTCGTCCTCCTGACCGACCAGGAACTGCACGGTGGCCAGCGAGGGACGCTGCAGAGGCTAAAGTCTCTTGAAGTGCTATAATATGAGGTTTGTCCGTTATTGTTCCAAAGTACTGCTCCAAGAGTGCTCTTTTACCAGCGTACCCCCTGCAGTTGCACTGCCAAATGCGGATATTGCTTTTATCGTTGGCCATTAGAGATTCTGCTTTCATCTCCTCCCTGGGAGGTCAGTGCTGCTCGAAGATTCTGTCCCTCTGCCGGATGGACCCCTGGTCTATCGAGGGTTTTCACGTTGCTTGCCGACGCTACATGTGGCTCCGATTTATACAGTTTGACATCATTTTCGAGCGCTACGATACGATCGTTCATTGCCCCTAGCCCCTCGATTGGGGTGCTGAGTACAGCCTGCATCTGCCTAACGCTCTCCGTGAGGCTAGCTACACTCTCTGCAACCATCTTGATGTTCGCCGTAATTGTTACCAGTGTTTGTTTAATCTCCTCTACCTGAGATTCCGTGCTCTTAAGCATGCTCACTACCGTCCTGTGTTTGGTTGCCATGGGCCCTACTCCAGCAGGGACCGGCACCGGCGTATCGGTTGTTTCGCGTTCAGTACTGCTGTGCAGCGCAGTTAGCATTTTCTGAAATTCCGCCATTTCGTTGGCCATCTTGCTAACAGTTTCCTTAAGCTCTGCGTTTTCCTTTCTCAACCGCGATACTTCCGCGTCCCTAGCATGCTCTGGGAGCGGGTCGCATTGCATGGGTTGCTCGCCGTCGCTGCTACGAACCCTGTCAGCCCTGGTGAGGTTTGACTTTTTCCTGCCCTAGACCTCGTTGGTGTGGACTGCCGTGAATAGCTGGAGCCCCGAGGCATATATGTAGCCTGGTCTGGCCGAGGTGTCCGGGCATGTGCCGGCTGCGTCAGCCCTTCCCTGGTCAGGCCTGGAACTGGACCCGGTACGTGCCCGGGATCCGGACCGTGTCCTGGACCTGCAGCGTGCCGCGGATCTCGAACGGGACTTTCGGGACTTTTGACGCGCCCTGGATGTGGAGCGGCTCCTGCTGCCGCCTCTGGTTTTGGATCTTTCTCGCGATCTGGATCGGCCTCCAGTTGGCGATGGTCCGGACTGGTCCTGTTGATGACAGCCGTTGAGCTCGATGGTGGCGTCCACATCGAAGGATGGGGACCTCGCCTGGGTGGCGCGGGCCCTCAGGCCTCGCCTGCGCCTGACGACGTAGGGTGTCTGATATCGGTGCTTGCAGTCCCTGGATGCAGTGATGTGTTTGCCGCAGCACAAACTACATATCGGTTCACAAACGTGATGGTCGTCTTGCTGGATAGCTTCTCTGCAAGCCCTGCATACGTCGGGCGTCGGACAGACGTCAGAGTGGTGTCCAAGTCGGCCACAGGCATAGCCGACATCGACTTGCTTCCTGTATAAAGTGCACTTGATTAGGGTGCCGCCGTAGGAAGCATTATTGGGAACCTTGTATCCGTCGAAGAGCGCTATGACCACTCCGGTACTCTTGATTCTCTTCGCCCCAATGGCCAGCGGATTTCTTGCACTAACAATCTTACGGTCGATGGCTTCTGGACCGTCGCTAAGCGGGATCCCGCGGATGACTCCCTTGCTTGTAGCATGTGGAGCAGCCCCGTATGTACTGACTTCATGGTCCTGGCCGGCCACGGTAATAGCTTCGACGTTAACGTAGCGCTTGACATTCTCTTGGCTCGGAGTACTTCCGACCATGATGTTTTGTAGTGGATTAGGGCACATCGTGTCCGAGTTTCTCTCGCCCGGATCGAGTCCTGCCGCCTCCCACATGGCCTCTGCCACGACAGACGGGCCAAACTTGCTGATACACAGGCCGCCTCTCGGCCGCCCGACGATCTTGGTTTCCTCCCGGGGCAGCGGTTGCATCTTGCTGGCCCTTATAATGTTTTTCTTGATATCTCCGAAGCCGTGACAGCCGGGCGTAGGCGCTTCAGCGGTGGGCTTAGACGCCGGCGTTTGGGCGCCGAGAGCTCCGCCGGCTTTCTTCACTTCCGATCGTCTTCTAGTCATCGTAATCCACCAGGAATCCCTGTTATTCTCCTCAGCGTCAACCGGGTCCCCGCTTCATCGCATTCCATCTCGTAATTTGACGAGAAAAAGTCCCTTTTTTGTCAGAGAAGGGATGCCTGTGCGCCGCGGAGACAGCAACGGGGCCGCGTGTAACGGCGGCGTCTAGCTGCACACCCGGCGTGATCGGCACGAAATTCACTTATAAATGTGAAAATAGTCCACCCACCGGTGCACTTTTGGTGTCCACAGAGTCCCGATGAGCTCAGAAGTCCGATGCGACACACTTTCGATTGAACACGGCCTCACAAAGCCCCAAGAAAATAAAAAAAACATGGGAGCCGATCGAATCGCGACCGACCTGCACAGCGCCATCCTCGCGTTTTCCGCGTGTCTGTGTGTCTCTGCTAAATTAGAAGCTTTCGGAATTTAAGTGATAGATATATTTGTGTTCCCTGCGTTTAGTCGCTATTGGCTGTTTCATTCTTGCACTTTGAAGAAATGTTCGTACGTATGAATTTACGTACCACCCTTCAATTATCACCTTTTTTACTGCAACACCGCAAGGCTTAGGCGGAAAGGCAAGCGTTTTTTAGAAAGCGATCTTTTGTTTCTTTTTCGTGCATATTTCTTCCATCTGAACGCTGATAAACTATGTTTTACGTATTGATGAATCACTGATATTCCAAATGCGCCGTACAAAACTGCTCCGAAAGAATGTCCACGGCTAACTAATTTCCAGAACATTGCGCTTCATTCGGCACCAAATGATAATTATTTTTGACATAGAAGTGAAAAAAAAAGATGCTGTTCCGTCCTTACTGTAAGCTTGAGTTTTAGCGCCTTCCTCATACTCCATACTTCAGTGCGTTTAATTTTCGTTGTTTCTCGTTATTTTTTTTCATGTCATGATTTTAATTACGAAAACCATGGAAGGTAGCAGACGTGATGAAAGTAAAGAAGCTTAGAGGACAAGCGCTGACTGTCTCTTGAGTAACTTTTTTTTACAATGACAAAAAAAAAAGAAAAAGGACGCTGTGAGCTCCTTTATTCCTATATTGTCTTCTTTACGCTATTATTACGAACGTATACCTACCCTCCCGCATCTCAAAGCTTCTACAGTTCACTGGTCAAAATGTTTCCACACGTATCGTAAATAAATGAAAGAACAAAACTCTACACTGCTGCACGTTCTCACGAAGAGACGGCAGGTTTTTTTTATTTAGGAACATTTTTTTTTGCTTTAAAAATAAGCCTGCTGCAAAAGTAGCAGCTGGAAGGTACTCCCAGGCAGGGAGGCCCTTCGAAGAGCCAGCCGAGAAGTTTTCATGCTGACTCTGAAATAAAGAAAAGAATGGGAACTCGAATTCCAGGGTAAAATTAATCTGGGACAGGACAGCGAAGGCATCGAGTGTGTTTTGCGGTCTGTCTAGATAAGGAACGTGGGAAATTAAATCGAAAGCACAATCGCCAGTGCAGAGGAACGAAAAATTAATCTTTTTTTTTAATTGTTATTTGAGGGTGGGGCTGAAGTAAACACTGCATGTGAAGCCGCTGCCACGAACACTACAAACGAAAAATTGCAACTGTTGTTTCAGCACGCTCGTGGAATCCGACCAAGAAGCATACGCGAAAAGAAGAACTCCTGCTGCTGCATTCCCGCAGGCGCACCAGCACGCAGTCACGCACCCTGCAAATGAATAGTAACAGGAACACAGAGAAACGGGCTCGGAACAATGAAGGGCAAATAACGTACTGTACATGCTCTTCTGTTTTGTCTGAAAGTGCCTGCGCTCGAGCGGGCGTCTTCTCCGCATGCCAGAACGAGTTATCTGCTCTTTAACTTTAATATTGCACGTATTGGGATGTACTGCAGGATTTACGGTCAAGCGGAAACACAAACATTCAGAGGTTGCGGACATTGCAGATGTGCTTTTATTAGTTCTTTGTGATCTCCAGGAAAAAGAAAAGAAGTTAATCTAGCGACGAAAATTTCTCACCACAGTCGAGTTGGACTGCGTGAAATCCTTTGCCAATGTTAAGTGTGCGTTGACGAAAGACTGGACAATTTCGTATAAAGAAAATGTTTCTTCGAGCATCGAAATGGTCATACCGACTGCTTTTTTCATACACAATAATTAGTTACCGAAAAGCATGCACATTTTGTTTCCCCATTAACTTCAAATTCACGTTGTCTGGAGCCTTGTTGTTCAAATGCAGTACTAACAGCCTAGTTTCTTCAAGGATCGAATAGGGCTTTTTGAGATTTAAAAAAAAAGCACATTACAAAATCTTGGAGGACGCTCAAAGTTAACCTTCAAGAGTCGAACACAACATCGTAATTTTTCCCCGTTCGCATCGTGTTCTCATATGCTTGCCGCTCTTTACTTTTTTTGTAAATTAACTGTATGGAAGGAGAGGTTGGCGACAATACGTGGCGCCGGATATACCTCTTTTCTTGCACAATGGTTGTCGTCGCGAAGTAGAAAATAAACACAAGGCTATACAAAGGCACATGGTACAGCACTCGCGCACTCAGTCCAAGTTCTTCAATAGAATATTCTGTCCACTCAACAAAAAAGTTGACTAAACAACGCGTAACACTGGCCGTTTCAAGCTCTCCTAGAATGCGTACTGCAATTCATGCTCTCGTCCTGTTTTCTGGCGACTCTTTACGCTTGGCTACTACCACTGCTTACATGCTGATTGATTTTGCAGCAATTTTTCGTTCGGGCCAATTCCAAAAGGAATAAAATCATCCTGGGAGCATCGACAATGTGTGTTCCCTTACCGAGTCGCGCATGCCTAGTTACACATTACCAGTGTCTCATGTTGCCTATTCACCCACTTGGCCACTTGCACATACACAGAAACTGAAGCTGCGCGTTCGCGCAGCCTAAGCTACTCGGGAGTTTTCGTGAATGGTCAATTTCATATTGGGCATTAACGTTAATGCAACAATTTTTCGCCCTGAGCAATTTTTCCAGGTGAGTTCTTTGTGAGGAATCGGTGAATCACTCACCGATGGTTCACTGACGAGTCTTCTCAGTGCCACTGTCATTTTTTCAGCGGTAAATATATTTTGTCTGTTATGCTCAACTGACGTGGATGCCGCTTTGTGCCTAATTTGTGAAGAATCTTATCGGGTCTAGTGGGACATAGCGCATCAACGTGTAAAGAGCTCTGAACCAGCTTGCAGGTGTTGTTTACCCAGCGAGGAAATAGCGATGTGCCAGTTCTGGTTAGTGGGAATGGCCAGTTACATGAAAGCCCATTGTCACCTCGGCCTGCGATGTGCCTGACAAAGCAGCTTCAGCAGAGCTGGCGAGAAATAAGCGCCGCAGCTATCTATTGAGGTTTTGTAAACACAGCAGCACGGTATAGGAGCCATAGTCAGGGAAAGGTAATAGTAGCCGAATGCACGATGTTTATCGTGACAAAATAATCATTGTACGCCCACCTTCACTGCCACTTTCAGAGGTGTCTGGCGTTGTTTCTTACGTGTTGTTTCATTAGGCAATCTGCTTTGGAAAGACAGTCGCACGGGAACCTAACAGCACTTTTTCTTTACAGTAGAATTGCCATTGCGTACCTGTGCATCCGGTATTTAGGCTTGAGATAATACAAATCTGTATTGTTGCTTCAATAATGCTCTATCATTTTCGTAAAAAAATTGTCACCTATAGGAATATCCTAAATATTTCTAGACTCACTCCCCTGTTGTCCTAGACATGTCCGGACGCATAGCTGTAACAAGGGCACACCGACAATATCACACACTAAGGTTTTTCAGCGCTCAATGTGCACTCTAGTTTATGTCCTTCGTGCTACTGTAGCCCGGATTTTTGTGGTCTGCCGGTGCATTCGCGCTGTAACACCCCCTTGCGACAAAGTGACTGGGAGCCCACAGTCGAGAGAACGGGCGTGACATGACAGTACCCGCAGCCTCTGTGTGAAGAAAAGAGAGCCATGGTAGAGCCGAAAGAAAGAAAGACGGGAAGGAGGGCGGGGAGTTTTCTTGCTGCCGTGGGAGGTGACAAGCAACGGGGGAACGCGTTGACCTGAAAACATGTGGTAACCTGAGCGAAAGAGAAAGAGCGTTTATTAAAAGAAGGCAGACTGGTCTGCCTGAGGTACTACGCTAGGGCCTGCTACACTGCTTAGGGGATAAAGGAAAGAGAGAAAAGCAAGGACGAATAATGGTGATGGGGACAAGAAGAGGTGATGCCTATGCGCAATAATCATGTAACACTCTGGCTATCTGAGCTCTCTCATCGCGCATTCCCAGAGTGTCGCATTCTTCTTTTGCGCTGGACTGCATCGAGCTTTCCGCCTTCTCACGCTGAGCCATCACAAGCGACGCAAGAAATTGTGGCTCAACATAATATTTTGAGAATTGGGGACCCAAGACCCTAGGTTCCCAAGTTGCGCTGTGTAGGCTGCTCTTGCGTTAGGAGGAGCAGCAGGGTTTGAGAATTGGGTCAAACGCAAGCTGCGTTGGGTCAAACGCACGGGGTGCCACACGTGGCAATATTAGAGAGTTTGAGAATTGGGGCCCCAAGGAGCTTGGGGACCCAAGAAGCTTGGGGGCTCAAGAAGCTTGGGGACCCAAGAAGCTTGCGAGCCACCAGGGCGGGTGCGCGAAACCCAAGCCAATTTTGGGATCTTCCGCTCGCGTTGGCCCAAGACCCAAAAATCGAAAACTAGCTGGGGTCCCCAAGGCGTCTTGGGTCGCCAGCGAGACGACGCAGACGCCGCGCGGCCCACGACGCACTATGGCCCGCGTATCGCATTTTTTTAATAGAGAGTTTGAGAATTGGGGACCCAAGATGCTGAGCCCCCAAGCTGCGTTGGGCAGCCTGCTCTTGCGTTAGGATGATCAGCAGAGTTTGATAATTGGGCCAACGCAGGTTGCGTTGGGTCAAGCGCACAGAACGACACGCGTGACGAAATTTAAAATCACGCGAGACGCGGGCCGTACTGCGCCGTGGCTCGCGCTGTGTCTGTGTCTTCTGGCTGGTGGCCCAAGACGCCTTGGGGCCCCGCCCTGGCAGCTCGCAAGCTTCTTGGGTCCCCAAGCTCCTTGGGGCCCCAACTCGAAATTAAGAGGTTGAAATTAGAGAGTTTGAGAACTGGGGCCCCAAGGAGCTTGGGGATCCAAGCGAGCCGCCAGGGCGCATGCGCAGACCAAGCCACTCTTAGGCTCTTGCGCTCAAGTTGACCCGAGTCGCAAAAATTGAAAATTAGCGTGGGGCCCAGAGGCGATTGGGTCACCAGCGAGAAGACACAGACGCAGCGCGGGCCACGGCGCAGTATGGCCCACGTCTCGCATGATTTTAAATTTCGTCACGTCCGGCGCTCCGTGCGCTTGACCCAACGCAGCCTGCGTTGGCCCAATTCTAAAACTCTGCTGATCATCCGAACGCAAGAACAGCCTGCCCAACGCAGCTGGGGGGCCCATTGTCTTGGGTCCCCAATTCACAAACGCTCTATTTAGTTGTGGCGTTGCAGTTGTGGACGACCCTACAGCGAATGCTAGCGGAGCTACACGTGTTTGCTCGTTTAACTCTTTCCTTCGCCACGCTGCGTTCGTCGGATCGCCTGTCCACCTCTCCGAATGCCCTTTCTCAGTGTTCGAGGTGAAAACGCAATGACCGCACGCATCTGCTAGCAGAGGAGCACGCGAGCGTCTGTGACGAGTAGTGGGATTTGCCCAATTTATGTGGCACATACGCGCTATGGTACTTTTGTGCCGACCCAACTAAATTTTCAGACCAACAAGTGGTATACCGCGTCGCTGTAAAACAGGCGAATGTTTTCGATGCTTCAGTTGCCAACAAAGAAAAAAGTGTAAAGCTGCAAATCCTTTTTTTTTGCTGTATGATTTCGGTGGATACAAGCTTTTCTTGTTTTCTAACTTTGGTAGATCTAAGCATTTTTGTCTTCTGATTTTGAGGTGATTATTCCTAACGGCGCGTTTATCACGAAATCATGTCCCAGCAGCTGCGCCAACCCGCGGTATGGTAAATGAAAATATCCAGATATTCCAACCCCATCAACGTAACGCACTCTGCTGCTGTCTCGCATCTCCTCTCTCGCATATTGTCTTCAAGTGTGCGCTCGTTAATCCGGGAAATGTTGGCCTATTGAACTCCTCCGCGCTGTTTCCGTATTGCAATGTCCGTGAATTGCACAGGTCACTCTTTTACACCTGGTCAGACTTCTCGAAACCACAAATTGTCCTGACTAAATGCTTCGGTGTGCTATAAAAAAACAAAACTGCTAATTGTCGTAGCGTTTTAATACGAAAGTGTTTTATGCCGGGGTCCACCACGGCTCCACTGACGCATTTCCGTCACGGATATGACGTTCTAAAATATAAAGACTAACATATGGCAAAGAAAAAACTAGAAGAAAAGTTCCGTCACCGGGAGTCGAACTTACGACCCCTCAATCCCCAGCACGCGGAGCGAAACGACTCCGCCACAGACGGCATGTTCTTCGATATACTAACGGCGTGCTATTTATATACATCATTTGCCGGTGGCTGTACTGAGAGATCGCGGTACATCAGCGCGTTTTCGTTATCACTAGCGAGATGGCGCGAAGGGCTCGAACGGCGGAACGGCGCTCGTCGCCTCACGCGTTGAGATGAGCGGGCGCCTCTACAGGGCTTGGTTGCTCCTGCGCGCGCTTATCTTGTACGCCTTGCGATGTCACCGCAAGTTTGCGCTGTAGTTACAGAGAGCACGAAGGTCGCTTCGCTCACTGCAGCGGCCGCTTTTGCGAAAGGAGCGCGCTGCTCACCAACAAATAAGTTACAACTGTGACAGTTCGCGCTCATCCTGTGTATACTTGTGCGTTCGTTTCGTGCGTCCTCATTTGTGTTTGACCAGCGCGCCTTAACTGTCGAGCTGTGACAGTTGTTAGTTCGCGCTCATCCTATGTATGTTCGTTCCGTGCGTCCTTTTTGCTTGAGCAGCGCGTTGCAAGTTTCGAGCTGCTTGCCGGTCTTCGCGTGACATTACAACTTGTTGCTATAGAATTCACTCCTTCGCCCTCGGGTCTAAATAATGCACAACAAATGCTCAAATACGTCTTTTTAGAGTACGGAGCCCCTTGGTAGTGAAGATACATACCATAGCAAAACAGCTGTCTTCCTTTTTCGTTTTGTAATAAAGGAATGAAATACGCGGGCTCTCTCAACGGTGCGACAGGCTCCAGGAAATGTGTATAGTTTTTTGTTGCTGCCAAACGACGACAAACGCCTTCGCCGACGGACACCTAAACCGACCGCCAGTGCTCCCATTCAAGCAAGTCGCTTCATTGACGTTACTTAACCGAGGCCTCGGCTTCTTTGATGCCTCGAAGGTGGGGTTTGGAGCACCCTTCCGGACTTCTCTGGAAGGCCGTCAGTGGCCATTGTTGTGACTAGACTAAAAAAGGTCGAACGGTAATAGCACGATGACCTTTTCGAAGGCGCTTTTCCGTTGAGAACGATGCTATCACTGACCCTTGCCGCGGCAAAAGAAAGCGACTTAATGATCGCACTTTGTCTCTCTCGCGAGTCCTTTTTTTAGGTTGAGTTAGTGTCACAGAATGCCCTCTTCGGTTCGGAACTGAAGCCCGCCCGCGTCTGGTTCTGGTGACATAAGTTGACATTCTCCTATGCTATCAGTGAAGCTTTCAGTTTTCAGGGGTACCTCGTTGCGGTGTGCGAGTGTTGTAACACGCCTTGGTGAAATAGCCCGGAATTTTTCAAGAGTTTACTTCATGTTCCTCTGTGCTAGATTTCGTATCACGAGCTGCACCTTTGCAGAACATGGCCAGAAGCTTTCTTCGGAAATTTCCTTCGGAATGTACCTCTGACTGAACGTGAACAAAGAATAACATAATGATATTTCCTGCTCCCGCATAGGCAGCCATTCTAATTGCATCGAACGCCACGTTCCAAGCCGTTAAGTGCACATAATGACGTGATTGTCCATGTTTGTCGTCACGGGCGTGAGCTTACAATGGAAGGCGGCTAGCTGAGTGATTATAACGGGGTAGCAGCAACAAGGCAGGCCATACAAATCTGCCACCACTCTCAAGCATTGAATTGCCGAGGAACGGGAGGAGCGGTAGTGTAAACATTCCGGGCAACGCTGTACTCTACTTCGGCTGGACAAACAGGACAGCGGCCTATGGCCGGCTGCTGTGTACCCATTGAGCCCCAGAAGCGGGCGGACAATTCATGTGTGTTTGTGAAAGCCAAACACTACCGCCACGCTTACTGGCAAACACGTCCACAAGTTCACACGGACGCCTGCAGCTTTGGCTCCGACACGAGGCTCAAGCGCGACCGCGCTTTCAAAACAACGAGCAGAAAAAGGTCGCCTCTCTCTGAGGACATTGGGTGCACTTTAATCAATGGTACGGGAGCCAGCTGCGGAAGCCAGTCACCCCGCTTAGGCCTTATTCCTTCAGTGGAGACAAATGCGATGGCCCATTGGTTTCATTTCTTCTGTATTTGCACCGATGGGCCTGCATCTGTAGCTGTCTCGAGTCACTCGTGATTGTCGCCCCTTAATTACTCCAATACAAATATAGCAGTACCAATGGCTCTTTCTCAGTATGGCTTTTTCTCCCCCGTAGCATTTCCTTCATTGCCAAGAAAAGCTGTCCGCGAGTATAGTTGAGGCCGCAAGCATTATGTTTTCCGGCAATATCTAGTCCCAATTTTGCCACAAACCCGGGAGAACGCAGGGCCTAGCTGCTGCCAGCACAAAGAAAAAAAAAACATGGTCTCGTTCTCAGCTGGAATATGCAGCTGCGGAAAAGAGGGCGTGCTTCGGGGCAGCGTGACACCTGCTCCTCGCAGCATCAGCGCGTCATGATGCGACCATTCGCCCATTTCTAGTCAAATAAAGAATTTAATAATGGCCAGTGTGACGGAATTCGCGATATGTTCTGGCTTGAAAACATGATCGTTGAAGTTTTCCAGCTGAGTTATCGAAGTAGGCGTACCAGGCAAGAGCTCTGCCAGCAGTGCAAGTGCGCAAATTGCCGGTGCAACCGCTAATCGAAGGTTCCCATATATCGCGAATTCCTTCAGACCGTCCTTGATTTATTTTTTTTTTATTAGGGGCGAAGCTCCTGAAGGCGGCACCCGTTCGTCCCTCGTAGTCGTAGTAGTGCGTAACCAGTCGTAACGCTAGTACCAGATCTTGACCTCCAAGGTGGTGCCGGTGGGAGATTTTTCCTGTGCGTTGTTGAACAATAAAAAATTCGCAGTGCGCGCGTTAACTAAAAGCCGAATTCTTCTGTCTCTCATTCCCCATTAGCAGCCATTGGCATGTTCCAGTAGGAAACGTTAGTAGAAGTAGAAGTGTAAGTGTTAGCTAAAATCCGACTTCTTCTGTCTCTCATTCCCATTAGCAGCCATTGTTTACCTCCAAAGTAGTGCCTGGTGAGATTTCTCTTGTGCGTGATTAAACAATAAAAATTTTGTTCAAAACGCCGTTGATT
This sequence comes from Rhipicephalus sanguineus, assembly GCF_013339695.2. Taxonomy (NCBI): domain Eukaryota; kingdom Metazoa; phylum Arthropoda; class Arachnida; order Ixodida; family Ixodidae; genus Rhipicephalus; species Rhipicephalus sanguineus. The sequence goes on along the minus strand of NC_051180.1, from coordinate 63,544,651 downwards.
GATGAAATAAACCAACGAAAGATACCAGATGTTTTCTAAAAGCAAAACGAAAGAACGCCAGATGTTTCTAAAGCAAAACGAAAAGACGCCAGCTGCTTAACGAAAGACGCCAGACGTTTTCTAAAGCAATGGTTTTCTAAACAATGAAAATTCACACCGTACATGTAAAATTAAAGTGAGCTGCAAGTCGTCATAACTCATTGAACCTTTAGTATAAACGCGCCCGACCTCACGTCGGTGATGATGTACTGGGCAGAATTCACGGAAGATTCACGGTTTACCGATGAACCTCCGCAGCTTCGCCCACTCATCATCATTCACTCCGTGAATATGCTGTGATTTTTTTCCCAGAAACAATGGGTAGATCATGACGCGTTGGCCTTGCGAGAAGCATGCGACAGGCTGCCCGCGTATCGTCAATGTGCTGCAGTGAAGCACGTCTTAGTTTCCGCAGGCGCACATTTCAACTGACCACGAAAGCGTTTCTTTTTTTGTGTGTGCTAGAAGCAAATAGGCTGGCGTGCTTCACCTGTCACTCATTAGTATCGCTACAATGCATTGCCGTGTGGCTGGCTCCTAAGGACCTTCTAAGGCTCCTAAGGACCTTCGTTTTCGCGGATTTGCGGCGAAATCGGGATCGGGAATTGGAACATGGGGCACCCAAATTTTTCGAATTAACCGGGCTGACCCTGACCGCCGCTTCAAATAATCCACTCCAATTTACTTCTCAAAATATGGAACCGCAAAAATTCTTCGAAATAAGCAGTATTTTTTTAATTAACCGGGTTCGAATTAATGAGCTTTTGCTGTATTTGTCATGACCCTAGCAACGTCACAATATTTCTTTTACAGCGAAAGCTGTTATGAGATCACAATAAGGGCCGTTTTTGGCGCTGTAGTTGTCCACCGCCAGGTTCTGTAACCACTATCGCTCGAAATAAGAAAAAAAACAAAATAAGAAAAAATTGCCTGGATGGAATGAGGTTCGAACCTGGGCCCTCAGCGTGTGAGCCCAGTATTCAACCTCAGAGCCATGCCGGTGTTTTTATTTCTTTCATGGTATTTATCACACTGAGTATTACAGTGCAGAATAAGAGCACAAATAAAGCAAGCAAAAGTACAATCACAAAGCGACAATATGCGCTCAAGCGTTACTAAGTGCACACTCGATGGCTAACACAACGTGCAGTAGAACGGCGAGAGTTCTTCACATCGTGTTATACTGGAAAGGTGGTGAGGCCGAGCACCTCACCAAGAGGGGGTACCAGTCCGGTCTAAAGTCCAGGTCGTCATAAATGTCCTTTAGCTGAATAGTCATGCGAATGAAGTGCATGCTTGAAGAAATGGTTGGTTCTGCGTTACGGTCCTAGAGCCATGCCGGTGCTTGAAACTACTTCGCAAAGAGACCCCATACAGGCTTCATGTCGGGAAGGAACCACATTAACATATGTAATGTATGTAGCGTGGTAGAAGAGTAAAGTAAAAACCACGTGTTACACAACGCGAATTCTGTAACCAGGCGTCACACATTGCGCAATGAGTGGGTTGTTGAATGCTTCCAGCCCATTACAAAGGACTTTGCCAATTCTTCATCGTCATCAGCCACAGCATCAACAAAGTGCACATAATGCCTTACAGGTGTTTAGCAGGTACCATGGTTCTGCGCAGAATGAAGAAAAATTGCATAGTGGCGGCTTTTCTAGTTCACAAAAATTATGATGATTTATAGCGTAGTGGGTTCCTCGCAAGTGCACTTCTATTGGTTGCCAAGGAAGCCCATAAGGCTCCCAAGATCCATTTGCTCAGGGTCTCAATAAGGTTAATTGTCTCTCTCTATCTCTCTTTTTCGCGTTAGCTTATCTTATAAAGCGTGGTGGGACAATGAAATAACGACCGGGCGTCACACAATGCGAAGTACGTAACTAATGGGTCCTTTAAAGCTTACAAAGGCATCAGACATAATCCTTCATCGTCATCAACCGTCGCGTCAACAAAGTGCACATAATGCCTTACAGATGGTACATCGCTTCTCCGCAGAATGACGATTAATGTTGTGGTGGCTGCTTCCCAACTTCCCAAAAATTATGATTTGTGGTGTAGTGGGTACGTCCCTAGTGTACTTGTATCAGTAGCCACAGGAGAGTTTATAACGGGCTCTAGAATAGCCGCTCTTTGAGCTTTCGCTGTGACTGTGCTGCGCTTTCCTCGCAGGCCTTTCGTTTTTTTTCAATTGAAACAAGGCATGCTCAAATGTCATTCTTTTTGGTTCAAAGGAAGTGGGAGCAACCTTGAATAGTAGCAGGATTTGACTTTCAGTAGAATGCAGGCGATAACCTCTAAAATAAGTCAAGTTTTATCATTTACTATACTTTGATCATATAAGCCAGTGCAAGAAGCATTTATACTTAAAAAATAATGAATAGATTTTAGGGCAATATGTGCATTTAACGTTGAAGTGGGGCTTCGCGGCAGTGCGGATTTTTTCTGAAAAGGTGTATTCACGGTAAACCGGTTCTCTACAGCAGTGAAACCACCTTTACACGGGGGTACATGAAAACTAATGCACACCTACCTATTCGTTCATTTCGACGAAATTTACAGGATTTTAAATTCGAATACTAAAGTATTCTTTCGAATATTCGAAGGGCTCGAATGTTCACACAAGGCTACTTATTAGCCGTGGTGGCAATCTGGAGCACGTTGGTAGTCCATCTTTAAGAACGGTAAAAGCGCACTAGAAATAGAACACAAAGAAGACACACGTGCACGCACACACATAGCGCTCTGTCTGCGTGTTTGTTGCTTCGTTGTGTCCCTGTCTCTAGCGCGATTTACCTTTCCTAAAGGTCTCTCATAAGTATTCCGTGACATCACACGCCTTAAATTCACACATTGGTAGTTCCCTCTCAACCCATAAGTAAGAAACAGATAGCAATGGCTAAACCTCACCATCTGAAGACAGTAATAAACCGCCTAGGTTACGACTTGAATTGGTCATTAATTATTTGAAGCCGCCCATCTGTACCGTACCAACACACAGAATCGAACAATCAAGCGCTTATACGAGTCGGCAGCAAATGTACGTAAGTGCTACAAAATACACTTACTGCCATGAAAACATATGGAGGTGACATAAATTACCCAGGTAAATGTAATCTAGGGATATTGCATTTTTCGAAACATTTTGTCATTCTTAACAGGTTAACCTCCCTCCATTTCCCCTATATCCTGCTTCTCCCTTCTTTGACTGGCCACCTTAAGGAATCCTATGCGTATATGACTGTACGTACCATGTGTGTGTATGTGATTCATTGTATATACCACAGTCATCACGCGACACCCGGAGTAGCAAGCCAGGCGACAAACCAGGCTAACCTCTCCGGGATTTTCAATAAATATTACTATCTCTCTCTCTCTCTTGGCGTAGCTAGAGAGTGTTTTCTAGTCCTGAAGGAAGAAGTAGCTCTTCTAAACAACGGAGCGTGTAAGCAGTAAGACACTCCGTACCGCAGACAGCAGTAATTTTTCTTTTTTCGGATGCTCCGGCAGCACCGAGTGCAGTGTCTACTAGGATCAGAGAGCAGTGTAACTGTAAATCGATTAATTATTATAGAAATGGGAGCCTAAACTCCAGGCCTTTAGGTAGCTTGACATGTCATTGTACTTCGAGTTATTTCACTTACAATATCCTTCGCCGTTGCTTGACGTCGCGCCCGTGAAATCTTCGAAACCTTTTTCGATGATATGCAAAGATCCATCGTGCGTAACGTAATTGCCCCTTCGCTCCTCCTCACCGACAAGGAGTGCACATTTCTCCCAGACTAAGTTTCACATATTTTTCACTGTTATGTTCACTTCTATTTCGTTCTAACCCAAGTTTTGTTCTCAAGTTTTGTTCCGACATTTCTTCATTCCCCGTTGGCTTCTTGATTTCTTTTTAATGTTTACGCAAGTTCACAGCTTTCCGTTAAAGTATATACACTCCGCTGTCAACTGACAACGCCACAGGCTATCTGGTCGACTGCTACTGCGGCTATTCTCAACCCACCTATATAAGCATGGGATTAATGTTTTTCCGCCTTCTCTTTCACAGTATGGAATAATTCCTGAAAATTTCGCACAATGATACAGCCATACACAGCTTACTAGCAAGGTGAAACCTAAATGCCCTTCTCACTCCAGCATTCAAGTGTGGAAAGATAAGTGAAGATGCCTTGGTTTCCTGTTTACAGCCAACTCTTATTTGCAAGTCAATAGCACCTTAATGTTAGCGAGCCAGGGGCGATATTATGAAGAGGGTGTCACGCGGAATCTTCAGACATGCACAAACCAATGAGCTCCCTCCAGTCGTAAACAGCATTTCGGATGATAGAGTAAATTCCTGTAGCATCATGAGATATTGCAGATCCACGCCGTCGTTTACTCACATGCAGGCATAGCATAAACCGCGTCATAATACCGCTCGCTGTTTTGGTGCGATCGGTGCAAGTTCTTCCTTCCACTCTACGCTCCGCACACTTCCTTCAAGTGCGATTCTCATTAAGCCAGTTCTAGATGCGCTCCTTTGTTATTTGCGTGCCCATCGCGTGAGTCGATATTGGAGGCACAGGCTACAGAGATCCCCCTTCATCGATCGCCACGAGAGTTTCTCGCCAAATGACTATCCCATTCGGGTCCATCCCTTTCTGATCTTCATATCTCACAAAATGGCCTTTCCGCCAGCAACGCTTCCGCTTTGAAGGAAAATGACTGGTTGCCAAGCGAGCGGTGTTTTAGGGGAACCATTGTCTCAACTCGTTTTTATTTTTATTTTTTGTGAAAATTTGCGCCTGCTCCTCTAACACAACGTGGGTGCTGTTGTATTGCGTCTGAAAATTTCCGTAGGAGCTGTGACTTAAGTGCTCGCTAATTAACCCGTGTCTCTGATTTTTGAAGAAAAAGCAAGGGCGTTTCACGTCCTGAGATACATCATTGCTTGTGAAGAACTCGATGTCATAAAATCAATTTTCAGTTTCATAATTGGGCACTTCTTGTTTCTTAAGATATGTGCGAAAACTTTATATCAGTCTCAAGTGCAAAATCTAGGCGGCCCTATGGGGTTGCCCTAGGGCGACATTTGTTACCGGTGCATGAACATTTGTCTGCCATCCGTCAATCGAGAAATAGGCCCCTTGTTGTTTTCCTTTCTCGGTGCAAGCGCCTAACTTTGTGACAAGACGACAGGAACAAGACTTTTGACTGACGCTACCTCAGGTCCGCGCCTCTTCGCTCACCCGCTTTCTTATCACTGGCCAGCCTACTTGTCAATAACATTTACTTTTTTTGCCGTTTCTTTCCTTGGCAGCTAATCTCCTCGTCTCCGCGTTTAATTGACCCTTCAACCCGCGGTGGCATATCAGTGGCTATGGTGTGGCGCTGCTCAGCTCGAGAACGTAACCTAAACTGCCGACCATAACAGTTCGATCTTGGCGAAATGCTAAATCACCCAGACACGTACACCTAGCTTTAGATCGACGTCGACGAACATCAGTTGGTCAAGATTATGAGGCACACCACATCCTCCAACATAACCATAACGCATTTTGCTACGTAGCCATACCCGTGATGCCCCGCTACTTGAGTTTTTGTTTCCGATTTGGTTTCAGGCTCCCTTACACCGTGTTCTTCTTTTATTTGCTTAAGCTCACTCAAGAAACTTTATCTATCGACGATTATCGTTTTTTCATTGTTTTTTTCTGTGCTGTCTCCGGTGATATAACGACTAGCACGGGTGTTTACCTTTTTTTCATGTAATGGAACTAATATTTCCGTTAGCCAAATTTAATTGGGAATATGAGCACACGAAGGTTGAGGCGCGTGCATGCGCGTGCGTGTATATGTCCACGCATGTGCGTGCTTCTGCGAGGACATCTTGACGAAGCTCAGATGTCAATTCAAGATGTCATTTTTTTTTGCACAGGTCTGCAGGCCGCCGCACTGCTTCCTCCTGGGATTTCGAAGGTTTATGCACCTTAAATTATAGATAGCCTTTGTTGGAAAGCGTTCATAACAGGTTACATTTAAAACAAGGCGTTCGAAAATTCTGGCCTTCGAAGGCATCCCCGCCTTGGGACGAATACAACTCTATAACGCATGATTGTTCATGCTGCACAAGCAGATTCAGTCTCAATTGATTTTAATAGGGATTCCTTGTTGTGATCAGTCGCTCTAAAGTTCACCAGCTGTCATTGTGTGTATCAGAGTTTTTTTTTTTGTTTTTTTTTTGCCTAGTCTATATTTCCTGATTATCTTTGCACCTCCTCTTTTTTCCAGGATAGGAGCGCGGCAGGAAAGGAATTTAATTTCTGCTTAGCCTCTTTGTTTTTATTTCCTGTCTTCCTTTGCGGGACGTGTTTCGTCCGAAGTCTCGTTCTCAAACACAGTGTAATGTATCATTTGACTTTAGTGACAGACTGAGATCAGGTACGAATGTCGTGAGCAGAGAAAGCAAGTCGTGTATTCACAGATGCCTGTTGGAGGAACATCCGTAACACCCGAGACGCGTTCCGAGCCCTGCTCCTTTTGACCCGCAGAACACCACGCGCAAACGCAGTGCACCCTGATGAAGACGGAGTAGCGGTGTAGGGTAGGGCGTAAGGATAGAAAGGGAGGGGAGCGAGAGGGGGAGCTTAGCGAGGTTAAAGGGGTATTCAGACGGGGGAGAAATGCTCGGGGGGTAAAGGCGGAGCCTAGTGACGTCAGCTCGCGAGGAGAAGTCTCCACAAATGCCCTCCACTCACACGGACGAGGCGAACGGAGGGGGAGACCAGTGTTACTAGACTACTCTGGTGGCTTGCACCACCCGTTTGACGAGCTGCTGACGACGAGCTGCGGACGACCATCCAGCTGCAGACTGAGCACCCACTGCCGCTCTCTGCAGGAGCAAGTGCAACAATGTGGCCAAACAAGAGCCCGAAATTCCGCCACATCCCCCACCGCAGGGGGATCGTTTGTCCTTTCGGGGAAAACGTCCCCGTCTCCTCCGAGGAGGCGCGGGGGGTCACGCCCACTCGCTAATCCGTGACGTCGCGGTCCCGTGATACGCAATCCCCCCGTCTCCCCCGAGCATTCCTCCCCCGTCTGAATACCCCTTAAAGCGCTGCCATGAGGGGGTACGTGTTTGACAGATGAACGCACTCCTGAAGATTGCGTGGCTCTCGAAGCGATCTTGCGTGCCACTTGAGTTCTGCTCCGAGAGTCACGTGCGGCTGGCGTACCTGACTGAAGACCGTAATGCGCTCGCTGAAATGGGGATACGGCGGGTGAGTCATCCCGCGTTACGCAAACAGCGTGACTCCGATACTGATGTTGCTTTTGCGGTACTACTAGCAGATCTTTTTACAAAATGACGTTGAGCTCGCAATTTGGCCAGAGTGTTTGCCGAAAGGCTGTTGTGCAATCGCTAGGGCCATCATGTGCGCTACGCTTAATAGCCTGTTTGTATCGACATATCGATGCATCTGTCTTGCGATGCTTCCATTAGTCGAGATATGTTCCGCATAAAAGGGATTTCACTTGGCGAAAGAAACAGGACTGGTAATGTATGCACGACGTGATAACGTTACGCAGTGATGAGGGGTTTGGAACTTTCGCTACGCTCCGCTGAAAACTCATAGCATTTCTCGTACCAGTGTTAGACATTTACGTAAGCACTTATTAAAGGGAGATGCACAATGAAGGTATGTATGAAAAACAAAACTAAAGGCAAAAAGAAGATTTTGGACAGCGGTAGTTGTAACTTCGTTTGACATTAACCGCTTCCGGGTTTGCGGAAGCTTCGCCATTCAACTTCGTTGCGCTTAACTGAATATTTATTTTTGAACTGAGTCACAGCCCCTAAGCAAAGTAGGCATAAAGAAATGTTCTAAAGTTTCAGAGAATCATAATACAGCAGTCCGATGCAAATCCCAACCGGAAAACTCGTATAGGACCAAATGTTTCTAAACTCGTGTTTCGTGTAATATAGTCCACAAGACAAAACATCTTTTCACCCTGTCCTGAAGATTTCAATCCAGATGGCGCACTCTGTATGAATACGGTGCTCAAGTTAAGCTACGTAGAGGAGGATGAGGAAGGAGAGGGAGTCCCACGGAGTTCACGACTTAAGTCTTGTTTGTCAGTTTGCCTATCATGTTTTGCTAAAGTGCACCAGCATCAAGCAAGGCAGCCAGAATTTGGACAAACAATCGACCTGACCACTGCATTACTGCAACCTGAATACGGCTGTAATTGCCTGGTGGCGCTCTCTAGTTTGTACGGTACAGCCAAGAAATCCTGCAGCCGCCGCTCCCCGCATGTTTGTTTCCATTTGTCGTCGGTCATCAGAGCTAGATCAATACGGTTGTAGTTAGGAATCATCCGTTTCGTGATGCGTTGAAACATAAGTCTACCGCAGCTCTAATCCCAAACCGATTACGCCGCCAGGGCACAATCGGTGGCTCCTGAGATCCGCTTCGGCAGTGCGACGAAACACAAAGTTAACCCAAGGAATACACCAGGGCATACGACCAACGAAGTGTAAGAGCTACTACGAGGCACTTGAGCCAACAATTAGGGTCGCCGCCAACTTTTTTTTTTAATTTGTAATCTCAGAAGCTTCGAACATATTTTTCGTTCAGTTATCTCTGAATCAACGATAGTGGTCGGAAATACACGGAAAATACATTATATTCACGCATAAGTACAGCTCACAGGTCTTTTTTTCTGTTTACTCCTTCCACCTAAGCATAATAGCAGTATGTGTAATACAACCTTAGGCCATACTCTCGGTGTTTCCTCCATAATTTCGCCTCTCTGTCTTCCGGCCCATGGTCGACGTCTTTAAAAAAAGCATTTGAGTATTCTTTGTACTAAAAATTTTCTTTCAGAATTTCTTGAGAAACACTAACTTTTGTAATATGCAACTCTATTTGCCGCGTATTCGATATTAGTTCACCTGCGTATTCTCTTCTTCCCGGCTATTTATATTTTATTGTAAACGATGTACTTTATGCCAAACGACGAAATTCTATTCTAGAGCATGTGGCCGCTGCGGCACGAGTGAAGTTCTAGAACATGAGAACGAAATTGCCGTGTGGAGCGCTATGGCCTTCTTAAATGATAGCCCGCTTGAGTCATTAAACTGAGGAGCGTTCACAGAAGGCGACGAACGAAAACTAAAAAAAAAAAGGATTCCTTCAATTTTTCTTGCTGTTGTACGACTCGACAGAAACAAAAAAAAAAGAAAAATGAATCTTTTTCTTAGATGTGAAAGAACTGACACCAAAGGCCTATTTTCAGAATGGCTGTTGTCGTGTATAAATACGTTACAAAGCCACGCGTGTAATAGTGATAAATTGTTCTCACGAACACGTTGTAAGCTGATACCAAGTCAATGTTTCATTTTCTGTGCACTCAGGCTTCCGCGTTTTTTTTTTTTTTTCATGATGTCGTTTTGTCTTCAGGCATACAACGACCTCGTGTAGAACGAAACAAAGATTGATGTGCGCGTCTCAAGTGTGCACTCTGTAGACTTTCGTGGTTTTTCTGGTTCATATTTCACAGTGCTGCTATCGTGTAGTTCGAGAGGACATGGCGGAGGAGGACCGGTAGGACTAACGTACTGCAGTGGCAAAATATTGCGCCCATCGCCGGGAACTCTGGTTTCAAAGATTATAACGCAATTCCCCTTGTTCGGCTGCTGCCATCGTTCCAGGTTCAGCACGTCAAGGTTTCGCTAGTAAGTTACACCCGCTATTTTTTTTTTCGTCCATAGGTAGTAGGCTTGTTCTCTGCCTAAAATGAGGCGCAGCGCCCGTGGAGAACGGGCGCTGTTATCATGGCTACCATTTGTAGGGATTATATGGCATACCAAACCAATATTGAGACATGAGGTGGCTGCTAAAAGACGAATTCTCGCCGCCTTTCTTACGCAGGCGTTTGCTCCTAATTCGTTTGCTTCTAATTTTGAAGATGAAGATTAAGCCTCCTCCAAGTATTTCTTTTTTTTTGTTCTTTTCTTAACCATGCTTATTTAATGAACATGTTTCACGTGTTCTATTAAGCGCATTACCTATGTGAACGCCGAATTTGAATGGCACAGTCTCATATTAGCCTCATGAATACTTCACATGACTCCTCTTGTTATGATCCTGAGTATGTTCTACGGCGTGATGCGTCTATCATTGCTGTGAGCGAAAAATAAGTATATCCACATATCTCAATGTTTTTATTAGAACAGAAGTTACACGGACAATCATGATGCATTAAAGGCGTTAAATGCGCTGCTTTCGTCTTTTTTAGCCGTTGACAGCGCATGCGCCAGCCCGCGCATAGGGTTTAGGCCTCAAAAGAGGTGCAGTGCGTTTGTCTACAAGACGGCAATCTGAAAAATGTTTCGTGCAGCTCCAATAGCTCCGTTATTGCAGCTGACTCGACGGGGGACTCAAAGCTACGTCAGATATTTATCTGCTAGGATGAGCATGGCACGAACTTACGCACAAAATACTCGCGAACAACATTCGTTGGTTATGATATTTTTTGCTTATTAAGAGGAAGAGGCGTGGGCGTGGTTGAAACTAATGTATAGAAGGAATACCCTGCAGTACCATTCGTGTAACATGCTGCCCTGCCTTCGGAAGGGCGGCCTTTTGATCCTGTTTGAAAAGAAAAGAAACTAAAATCTTTGTTCATTTTCTTCGTTTTCTTATTCTATCTTTCCCTTGAGAATATGACATCTGTCTTATTATTACCGCCACTGTTGCATCGTTGCACATGTAAAGGTGTTGCTTCCTCTCGATATTCTTTTAGGTGTAACGTTCGCTTAAGCATACGCAATATGGAGTTGAGCTTAAACGTTACATTAAAAGGTCACAGCAAAGCACTTAAAGACGCACTTCCTTTCTGCAGGTGCCTGTAAAGTTTGAATAGGAAACCATGATCAACACATAACAGCGCCGTGGTGCCCTGCCACGATGCGCCAGGATGCGCCAAGCTAAATAGACTGTAGGACGCAAGCATACACTATACAAACACACTCTTTTTTTTCACTTTTCCTCACAACCTTATCACGTAACAGGATCGAAGAAGCTTTCTAGCCGCAACGCGATGCGTCTAATATAGAAACCAGGACAGCAAAATACGGCTGTATTTGCGGGAGAGCAAGAAAGGCGAGGAAGTTTACCTATAGCCACGGAAAGAAACAGGGACTAGTTCCAATGGTTGCCTCAGGGCACGCCAAGAAAACGCATTTACTCGAGGCTTTCGGCGGCCCGTTATCTCCGCCTGAAGATTTTCCTGGTGTCAAACAAAGCGAAAGCCGTTCGCGGTCCCTGAGCTGCGTGTTCCGAGTGCGAGGCACGAGTGGCATCCTAATGCATCTCTCAGTGTCTGGAGCTCTCGTGTTGTGGTCTGTTGTACCGTCAGCCTGGTCTTTCCTAAAATTCACTTCTTGGTCAAGCTTCAATGGGAGCTCATATTTGTTCATTCTACGTCAACATGTTGTAACAATACTCGAAATTGTACCACAGGAGCCAATGCTCATTGGTCAGTACTGTGAAAACATATTTCTGTCACTTTTGTGTGTGGCTTAAACGTAGCTCATATGCAATGTAGGCATAAGGGAGAAGTATGTAAATTAATCGTTAAGAGTCAAAACCATTCTTTACCAAAACTCTGCTGTTATAGCTATAGCTCCACCCATTTAAACACAAAACACTATAGTTGTACCCATTCATTTCAACACCATCGATATGTTGCATATGCAGGAACAGCGTAGCCGGCCATGGGGAATCGAAGAACTCGTAGGAATGTAATAACGTCGCGCGTTCACGCAGTTACTGCTTCGTGCTCCATCGATCTGTCCGGGGTGATTCTGTATCAGCCGTGCAACTGCAGCAAGAAAGCAGTCATACATCTAGCGAAAGGCCCACTGCTGGCGTATTCTTGCGCGTCGTAAAATCGACTTTCCAGGCGCACACGCGCATCAAGCTGGTCAAACGTGCACTCGATCGCTTGCTCGCTCACGAAATACTCTTCAAATTCTTGTTCCCGCTTTCGCTGGGCGTGAAAGTATGACTGTCGGCCAAAAAGATCGAATCCTACTCGCGGGGTAATGTCAGGCTGGCATGCTCTATAAAAGTCGTCAGTATCCAAATCAATGCCGAGCGTATACAGGACGTCCTCTCGCAAACCTGTAAGAAAGGAAAGGCTCGCGAGTTGTTTGCGCTCATCCGGAAGACAATGGGTTGAATGTGAATGAAAGTGTGTCGTTCATCATTGTTTTTCTTTAACTTGGCCCGGTATGTGTGATGGTTTCCAGGCTCTCTGCAAGATGTACGGTGCTGATACGCTAAAGAGGTAGTGTGTAGGCACAGATAAAAGCTTGAGCTTGTTAGACGACTCTGGTGAACTTAGAGGACTCTGGTGAACGCAGCCGGCGGGGATTCCCCTAAGCGCAATACCAATGCGACAAAAAAAGAACACTGTCGGCGTTCAGGTCACATAAGATAATTACTTCAAATAGATTATCGTCATGCAGCCTCTGAAATGCGAGATACTACATCATGCTCCGCCTTTGGCGTTCTTCGCAGCTAAATCACAAGCACGCTCGGCTAAGCCCATTTGAATATTACATATAATAACCCTTGTAAGTTGTTGAATGACCCTCACAGTCATGTCTTTTACAAAGGAAAGAATTAAATGGCTGTAATTGCAAATATTTTCCTTACTGGTACTTCAAGTGCCTTAGCACAAGCTATGCGTGACGTGTCTTCACACACTTGGTAGAGTCGCGGTAATATGTTGGTGTGTTCAGCGTCGTAATCATTGAAGATGAGAAAGTTTTTGTCTGTCCTGGTAATAGAAAATTCACCGGTGAGCTTAAGTAGGCATAGTTCATTTTTGCGCAGGGAAAATTCAATTTCAGGGCGAACGTGACATAAACCTCTCTGCTTGTTCTATCATTATCAGAGCACATTAGCATGTTCCGAAGAAATATGAACGCTGCCATAACTATCGGGCTCGATTCAATCACGTGAGCTTGTTCTCGAGGTTTGTGCCTTGTACGGAACTTGACTGCGAACTTGAGTGCTTGTTCTATTCGTTTTTTTGAGCACGCCAAAGAGGATCGATTGCTTCGCCATAACGTTCCATTCACGTATGCCGGCAAAGTTTCAGCCTGGCGGTTTAATTGGATTGGAAGCAATCTGCCTCGTGCGCGCGCAGCTGACGTTTTTCAAATACGATACATTCGCCGGAATGGCGGAAAGTGGAGTTCCGCCTCCTGCGTGCACCTAATAAAAGCTAAAAGTGGCACGTTCTTCTACTTTCTTCTTATTCTCTCCATCCCAGGCACAAAATAAAGAATAGATGTACAGAACAACGCGGGCAAACAAGAATGAATCCTTAACAATTCCCAGCACGTACCTCATTTTCTGCTTACTGCATGGCCCACTATTTGAACGTAGCCACTGTTGCCCAAATGAAGGCGCCGCTCTAATGCGGGAAGTAAAAGGAAAGTTTCTTCGGCTCTATTTTCTTTTCAAGAAAAGTATCCTACTCGAGACGATAGGCTAGCAAAACATCGACCTACGTGACCTGAAGGCTAAAATGAAAGAGCCGTGAGTGAATGCTTCCAATCCGACGCAAAAATTCAAAGTACAGTCCCCCCTGGCTACTAAATACAGTAGGCAGGGCCACTGTGACTAAGCCCTGTCCAGAGCCACACCTGACTTGGTGCGACTGGCTCGAGCATTTATTTTTAAATTACCGTTGTACTACAGAGATGCGTCTGGCAGCATTCGATATGCTGCACGTGAACGCGTTACGAATAGAGCAAGTTTACAACCGTGCTTGTAGCCTATTTGAGAGCCCAGTTTCATAACGGTCAGCGGTGACTAGTGATAACGACACCTCATGGTCCAGATCTGATTAGTTCACGTTCATGGTCTGTCTTCGGTAGAATGTTGTCAGTTCCGTGCATATCTTTAGTGTTGCAAACTGATCACATTCTGCATAGGATACACAAGAATTACTTTACATGCACAGATATCAGTGACACACTCCGGCCAATGCAAAAAGGCGTGGGACATTTTAATTTCAAAATCTGTTAACCCGCAAAGACTGAGTTGGACACTGGCGCAAATACACTGAATCGCCGCGGACCAAGTGCGGCGGTAATAACAGCATGCTTAACAACGCAGAGTCTTAAGAGTTTCACGTGCGTTCTCAGGCAATCGACGATGGTGCCTGTAAATTAATGGCGTGTGAATGCAGGCCAGATGGTACGTACCCATAGTTAAAAACAGCGCGAAATAAGGTAGGATGCCTCTGCATTCTACACAGCACAGCAGCGCTTGTTCTATATGTTTGTTGTCCGTGTTTATTTTGAGGTGTGTTTAACTATGGTCTGTAAATTAATCGCAAACGACATAACCTTTTTCGTATGTAATAGGCACCACCTTTAAAAAATGTGCTAAAGCAATAGACAATTGTATCTTTATGCACCATGCCAATCAAGACATCTGATAAGCATTTATGGTGCCAGCTCTGCAATATTGATTGCAGCCCTTTTTTAGTGCAGCGAATCTGGTGTACTGTATTAATAACAGTCGTCCTGATATCACAACTTTGCTTAGCAGTCATTCAATCTCGCGTTACGAAATCTTACGCACACTTAAAAAATATTAGTAAAAAGCATGTAACTCTAAGTAAAATGTTGGTAACGACATCGATTTCTACATTTCACAGAAAGCTATACGTACATTCTACAAACTATTTCGTAACGCTAGATCATCTTGCTGGTGGTCGATAGTGCTAGATGACAGTAACTGGTGCGGAAGATGTAATTGAGCTATACATTACTTCATTATTTTGCGTTAACATTTATCTGTCAGTTCACTGCCCATGGGGAGGATCGGAGATCTCTGTTCGTTCCGCGTTCGTTCTGGCTGTGTTACGTCATAAAAGTGGGTGGTCCGCAGCTCTCTTCCGCCGAGAGGAAGAGGACAGCCAATCGTCAAGCGGTGAGCGGCGAGCTTTCCGGAAGCAGACGCGCATCGTTTGTCCTCGGCAAGGGGACCGTATATTTCAAAACGAAGTGTTTCTCGCCTTCTAATAAATACAGTTGTTATACGAAAAGATATTCTTTTTTCTTTTCAAGCTCAAACAGTTGCTGAAACAGCAATAGGTTTGAGCGCTGATATTTATTGGTGTTAGTTTTTCTAATGTGTTCGCTATGTGAAATCGCGCACGCGAAAAAAAAAAGAGAAAAGTAGCGGTTGGCGCAGTTTTTCAAGATGTCGTCCCACCTGAATGTCTGGCTTAGCTCCTGGGTGTCGAATCGTCAAAATGAGCTTCTGCTGGCTTTTATAAAAGAGCACCCACAGATACCTACGCCGTCGTGCCCACTGCGGCCGTCGTTCACGAGTGAGGACCGGGACGACACGTGTCAGTAGCTGGTAGTGCTTTTGAACTAAGAAGTCCCTGCGCGTAAGACCACAGCCCAGCGGCAGGCCCGTTCATTTGGTCGCACCAGGGGCGTAGACAGAAATTTTTTTCGGGGGGGGCACCTCCTTGATCTGTAGTGGAGACGAGCAGGCAGATGTGGTCGAGTGTCATTTTCTGCTCTGTATGCTATGGCAAAAAAAAAAAAAATTCGGGGGGGGGGGGGCACGGGCCCGGGTGTGCCCTAACGTGGCTACGCCCCTGGTTCGCACTGTTCGTTTCGAGAACAGAAAGCGACGCCGCACTCGCTCATGTCTTCAAACGTATCTCGCACCTCCAACCGCAAGAGAAGCACACGTCGCAAGCGCCATTTTATCAAAATTAGCTGTTGTGGCAGCCGCAACCGCCGCATCATGCCGTGCGAAGCCGTTTGTTTGCTCCAGAGAACGCGTGCGAACGGTCTCGCGCTCCGTTCGTTTGTAGCAGACGACATGCTCGTTATGACGCGGTATGACGTCACCAAAAAATAAAAGATCAAGCAAAAGGAACAATGGCTACGCCCCTCAGAGACGTGGTTTTTTCCGGCTTCGGCCATTCGTGTACGTCGCCAGAATGGGTACAGAACGAACGGCGCAGAACAGAGATCTCCGATCACCCCACTCGTTATGCCGCGATATGACGTCACCAAAGA
Organism: Rhipicephalus sanguineus; assembly: GCF_013339695.2. Taxonomy (NCBI): domain Eukaryota; kingdom Metazoa; phylum Arthropoda; class Arachnida; order Ixodida; family Ixodidae; genus Rhipicephalus; species Rhipicephalus sanguineus. The sequence continues at coordinate 63,528,498 of NC_051180.1, read as the reverse complement.
AGAAAAGATCAAGCAAAAAAAAAAAAAGAAATGGCGACACCCCCCGGCTTTGAGTGGCATCTCCCGCTTCAGCCAATCAGCGCGCTTGTTCTTCCCCAGGAGAATGAACAAGCGGAACGAACAGATCTCCGATCGCCCCCCATATGCGTGGATAATAAGGTTACAGATGTTTTTGACCCCAACTTTGGCTCGTCCGGATAATAAATACTTTCATAGCGGAGAAAACCCCAAAACTATGGCTATGGAAAAAGTTAAAAAGAACACAAAATATTGCGTCACGTGACATTCCATGATCAACATAGTGTTGTCCTTTTTTTTCATGTACATTGTGTCTGCGCGCTGGTTTAATCATGCAGTCATGCTAGCAAATCCAACGTAATGAATTTCCATTTAAAATATCTCGCCATTAGCGGTCTGTGGCGTCATGCTATGTGACGGACTCTCTTGTGCATATTTCTGTATGGCATATAACTACTTATGATCCCCTTCATGTACCTTCTACGACCGTAATACGTCAAAAATGAATGAATCCAATGAAAGAGTAGCATGCGAGAAAGGCATGTTTTCTTTGTGTTGTCTACCTTTCAAATTGTCGCCTAGCCGTTAAAACAAACTTGGCTTCTTTAATGTAAATTCAGGTGATCTTGGAGCAGGCGCATTCGCACCATTCGTAACTGCTTCTATCATTGATAGTTAGTCACTGCAGTTGGTAATGGGAGCATTATTATCAGTTATGGAAGCGGTCGTTACCTATATGACACGCCCTTATTAGCCAATGGTGCTAATTATTAAAACCTTGTTCTAAGAGTGCAGTCCTGTTGCATTCGAACGAGCCATCGTCGGTCAACAACAACAGTGACTCAACAAGACTTATACAAGACATGTGTTATACATATGTGCAACATGTCTGTAACATTAGTGTTTTTTCTCAAAGGGACAAGATTTATTTTCAGACATTTTAGATAACTGGTGATACGAACGCCTGCCAGTACACGACGTTTAGATTTGCCGAGAAGTCGTTGGGCAACGCCTGCGCATGTGACATAGTTTGGGCAGGTGAAGCCGCGGCACTGTTTATGGACGCGGCGGGGCGTCCCGTCACTGGTCAAACATAGCTCGCAGGACCTCCGCTATCGGCCGTACCCATCGGTGTACAGTTCGGCTAGCTAGCTGTGCACAAATCCTTATCGACGTGGTTACGGACACCGAGTGGTGTGAACAGTCGACCCTATTCTTGCGCTCCCTGGACGTGCGCCGGGATTATTACCAAATCCCCGTAGGCGCCTTGGCCATCCATCAGCCTAATTGCGTAGCTTTTACGGCTATCCCGGAACTCGGTTGTTTGTGGATACACGTAGTATCTGTGCGTGCAGGAGGGGGAAGGACGACGTGAGGAGAACGCCGTCGCATGCCATAAGTACAGCCGTAATGAGTCGACCGTACTACGCTGCACGCTGGTAACCATTGACTCCGTGTACCTAAGTAACATTGTTTCTTCATTTCTATTGCGATAGCAATTATATGGAGACAATCTCGGCTGGTTTATGTCCGTCCCCGTCGCTGTCATTCACCGTATAGATATATATATATATATATATATATATATATATATATATATATATATATATATATATATATATATATATATATATATATATATATATATATATATATACAGGGCTGGGCAAAGATACTTTGAAATTGTATCGAGATGCGATACAAGATACCACAATTCTGATTGTATCCGATACGATACATTCCAATTGTATCTTAAGATACTTCGATACATTCGCAAATTTATTATATATCTATACAATGTAGCACTAAACGCCCATGCACAAAAATGTTCGCTTGAAAATTTATTACTGCGACCTCCTTTGTTTCATTTGAATGAAATGTGTGTTAGTATCTCAAATGCTTTGCATTTCTTGCTCAAGGCATACTAGTTTGATTCCTAAACAACTTATTGGCGTTGTTTTAGCTGCTTAACATGGCAGCACGTTACACATTTCGCTGATTGCGGCTTTTGGTTGTCGCTTTTGCAATTGGTGGCAGTCGCTGCTCTGCTTGCCGACGAGCTAGCGGGTGCCCATATAATCACAAGAACTTCTATAAGAAGCCTCCACACGATGGTGCAAATGGCACTGGGTAGTTCTACCTTGCCCTTAACCGTATTACGGTTTTCGCAATGCCGGATCACCAGGCAGGTGCAAATAACGCTGGCACGGACATTCTTTGTTATACATCGTGTTTACGTAGTGGACATAAAACTGCAGTGACCTTTACATTCTATTTATATGCTGCCGTAAAGTGTTCGTTAGGGACGTACTCAGTAATTTGCAATTTTTAAAACAATTTTTCTTCTACGAGGGAACACGTGCAGCCCAGAAAGGTCTCAGACGTATTCTATAGTTGCACAAAGCGCCGCAGAACACCGCCACTATTCCCACTATATTGTCACTTATGTCTCCAATTATCTGGTTATTAGTAAGACTAATAGCATTTAGGAAGCCTAAAGAAGGAAAACAAATATATCTAAGTGAAATAGAAAAGCGGTACCCTATCAAACACAGTGAATAAGTATAGAAACCAATACAGGCGGTACCCCCAAGATCTAGTAATTGCTGCGTTTTACGTCCCAAAACCACGATATTATTATGAGAGATGCCGTAGCGGAGGGCTCCGGAAATTTCGACAACCTGGGGTTCTAAAACCTAAATATAAGCACACGGTCCTCTAGTATTTTGCCTCCATCGAAATGCGGCCGCCGCGACCTTCGGGTCAGCAGTTGAGCACCATAACGACTGGACCACCGCGGCGCGTAACCCCTAATAGCTGTGACAATTAAGCATTTAAGGTAAGACCACAGAAAAGTCAGTGCCAATGGAAAATAGCGCGAAACCACTCGTTGGGACGCTCAGGAGAAGAACAGATAATTTTGTAGAACAACATTTCTCCAGTCCTAATAATTTACGTTATTATAATGCAAACTCAATTTGGCTATTTTACTACGTAGTAAGCAGAATTTTTGTTACTGTACACTCCAGGCACACGCAGATTATATATTTGTCCTCAATATCGCCTACACATAACAGTAAACTCAAGTGGAATATATGTATGCAAACAGTAGCAGAGATGACGCTAAACGTAGGAGTGAAGCAGAGAGCTTACCTTGGCAGCACGTTAAAGACATATTGCAGTGAGCAGACGAGAAAAACAATACAGACACATAGGCAATGTATAGGATGGAAAAGGAGGACAGCTTAGAAAGATCCATGAGACGCAAAGCAACCCCATTTTTGCATTCTTCAGACTTCGTAACGAAGCACAACGCAAGAGAACCTTCGATAACGACACTACACTCTAAATATTTTCACGCGTAGCAAGCGTGAGAGGGGGGCGTGTTTTTGCACGCTTGTTCTATGCGTGGTGTGCTTTCACGCTGAAAAAATCACGCTTCTTAAGCGTGACTTGCGGGATGCATGACGCTTGCGAAGCGTGAGTGGGGGCGATTTTTCGCATGCTTGTACTAAGCGTGGTGCGCGTTCACGCTAAGCGTACCACGCTTGCCAACCGTGACTGCCAACCTTTTTAACGCTTAGAGAAGGTGTAAGAGAGGAGTTTTACTTACTTAATGCGGCGTTCTCCCGCTCCTTGAAATGCCTTTCTGACTGTCAGAAATCATCCAAAAAGAAAGCTGAAAGAAGATAATATTTGTTGTGCTGTATGAGCTTGGCGGCTTCTTGAAGAGTATACATACTGATGCCCGGCATTAATTAGCGCATTACAAAAATTAATTTTTCCTTTTCATCTTGCACATGTGCAAGCTGTAGAACGCGACACTGCGAGAGGGTAAAATGAGCTTGCTGGCTGAAACATAAATATGGATTTCGGTTTATAGTACAGAGAGTAGGCAAGAAATAAGAGACAAGCTTTCATTATTTCACTGGCTACTCTTTCCATGTTGTACCCAACGGTACATATATACGCACAGCTCAACATCGGCACTGCGGTTTGTATTTACGGTGCAGCTAGCAAGCTCGTGTTATGCAGAACCAATAGAATGTTCCCGTGCCCAATATGAAAATTGAAACTTGATTTTTGTAATTAGCTATTTAATGCCGGCCAACCAGCATATATACCCGCCAAAGAGCCGCCAAGCATCAACAAATACAGCACAACAAATATTATCTTTTCTCAAATTTATTTTTAAACACTTTCTGACAGTCAGAAACACATTTTTAGAGCAGGAGAATCCCGCATCAAGTAAGTAAAAATCATCTCTTACACCTTAACTATAAGCATTAGGAAGGCCTCCCGTCACGGATCGACAAGCCTCACATCGCGATTGCGGCGTTACATCTTCGTTATACACCGTTCAGAATTTAGTAGTGTTAGCAGAATGAAGGCGTTCTGGATTGTCTCAAACTTTCATAAAGCATCTTCCACAGGTGCATCTGGCGAATCCTACAATTAGGCCTGTGATGTGCATGCATTCTTTCGAGGCGATTACTTATATATACGGTAGTCCAGAAATTTGAGTGAGGAATTTTGCGCGGAGTGCTCTGACACTTTACATTTTGAATCAAAGATAAGGGGTTAAGTAGAACGAAATATTTACAAGAATTTAAATTTGAGTAAAACTTTTATTGACCATAACTTACAAAAACGCTTCTTCTTATGGAAGAGCAATCCAAGAAAAAAACACAGAGGAACTGTAAAATAGGCGCTAGATTAATTTTGAATGTCTCTTTAAGCAGCACATAAACTTTGATGTGTACTTAACTCAAACGAAGTGTAGTTTCGTGAACAAATCCCGTAGCCTTTTCTGCGCCCATGGAATTTCGTCGATGCCGGCACGTTTAACGACTGCTTGAACAAAGCCAAGCAACTGGCCAAAAGCAGCCGGATACACAAGGTCCTTGACGTAGTACACACACAAACAAAGCACCAGTGCTTTTTCCAGCGACGTGTTCGGCTGTAGCTTCATGGTTTCGCTGGGCTCTTTGCCGCATACAGCTCCTTCACGTCGCCCCACACAATGCACGGGCCAATAACGTCTACGGGTGAAACCTGGCAAAGATAAAAAGGAGAAATTAAATTGGTACCTGATGAAATGAACCGTTGTCCAATTTCACTTGGTACAGAACTACAAATTCATGAAAATGATTTTGTCAACAAAGCTCACATTGCGACTGCGACGTTAAATCTTCTGATACACTGCTGAAAACTGAGTATAGTGTCAGAAGAATGATGACGTTATGAATTGCTTCTGAAACTTTGGCTCTTAAAAAACTATTTTACTCACCTCTGAAATTAGGGCCATTTTCGCGAGCCTTGGCCTCAGGTACGCATCCACCTCTGTGTACGATGGGTCCGCTAAGGATGACACTGTCGCCACTGCAGGCTGAATTTTGCTGAGGCTTTTGACATTCTCCTCGATAGTGCTTAAAAATCTCAGTTCACGTTCAAAGGCAAGCTGAAAGAGAAAACGTGGAATTAAACTTCATGAACACAGAATACAGCGCACAATCAGCAAAACTTCGTGGCTCTTTGTTGATTTAATTATAGCGGCATTGGGGAGCAGCAAGAACAATACAAAGGGGTTTTGAAGTCGTAAAGTTACGTATAGTGCGTACAACGGCAATCTGTTTGAGCACGAATGAAAAAAAAAAAGTGAGTGCTCTAGATTACACTGGGCGCCAATAAAATCTTCTGAAATAAACAGGGACATAAGAAGGTACAGGACTGTCTTACCAGTTCTTCGTTTAGGAGATAAGCCGGTAATACCGCCACTGGTGACGTGGTCCTCATGATAAAGGATGCTTTTAAAAGTGCCTTCACGCGGGGTGCATCTATTCCGCTTTCAGAATGTCCTTCTTCATCTATTGTCTGCACAGATAAACAAATATAAATTTCACAGCGATAAATATAATTGCGGAAGTAAGACGAGTGCCTCTTTCTGAACCCCATACGCTCCAACAGATCTTGCGAGCTTTTCAATCAAAAGTTGTTCCCTTGACAAACGAACAGCGTTGGCAGAACCGTTAGTCCTTCTCGAGACTAAATGCAGAGAGGTTAACCGTATGTTTGACATCCCGTGTGACGCAACTGTAAGCCCCAAAGAAGGAACATTGTGGTGTAACCGTTCATCCATAGAGAGAACAGCTGCAGGAAAAAAAAAAGATTTGTACCCGCGGTGGGAATCGAACCGCTGTCTTGTCGGTTGGCAGCCGGGTGAGCTAAGCACTCTTCCGCAATTATAGTGTTTGCGGAAGTAGAACTCAACTCGACTGTGAACACGTGCACTCAGCGTGGTATCTCAGACATATTCATCCATTAGAAAAAAAAAACCGTTAACCTGGGGATCGTATACTGACCACATTTCACTGCGAATTTCAGAAACGGCATTTAAAATATCAGCTATTAGTTACACCACTGAGTACCATACGAAGCACTTCATTTTTGTACTCGCGACAATTTTGGGCTTTTATAGTAAAAGGTGCAAGCTCGAATTGACTGTTTTGACACGTATGCTCTACCTGAGGCGCTTACAAAAACAGCTTTTCTGTAATTCCATATAATTTTGCTATATGATCACAACATGACTGCAACAGAGCTCCATTCTTGCTGCTGCGACAGCTAGCATTACCGACCGCCGAGGCACTGGCTCCACGTAGTGGACCGTAAGGTAAACTGTTTATGCTACCTTACGGTAACGCAAATATTAGGGAGTTTTCGAATAGGGGCCCCAAAGAAATAGCGTCGAGGCCGCCGCGCATGCGCGAGACCGAAACAGCTTCGGGTTTTGCGTTCGGGACGCTATTTCGCGAATTTAGCGGGAGCCCCAAAGCCTGCCCCAAAAGCTTTGCGTCAAACAAACATGACGGTACTCACTTCGAAGCGACGGCTCTCAGCCAAGACCACAGTGACCTAGAATAGGGGGAGTGCCCAAATAATAATAATAATATCTGGGGTTTAACGTCCCAAAACCACGATATGATTATGAGAGACGCCGTAGTGGAGGGCTCCGGAAATTTCGACCACCTGGGGTTCTTTAACGTGCACCTAAATCTAAGTACACGGGCCTCAAACATTTTCGCCTCCATCGAAAATGCAGCCGCCGCGGCCGGGATTCGATCCCGCGACCTTCGGGTCAGCAGCCGAGCGCCATAACCACTAGACCACCGTGGCGGGGCGTGCCCAAATCGCCGCAGACCCTATTCGAAAACTCTATAACTCCTGCTTGACCCAAAGCGAGCCCACGCAAGAGGCTTTGGGGCCCCGAACGTTTGGGGCCACTATTCGAAAACTCCCTATTAATTGCACACAAGTGCGACTTCACCCAGTAGCCTGAAATTCCTGAAGGTGACGCAATCGTATCTTACTATAAAAGGCGAGGTTGCGGCATAAATAGTTCGCCTGTAACCAGAGCGGTCTCTTGGCAATAGCGGCTTCAAAGAATACTTATGGACTCATGCGTTGCGCACTCACATAAAAAAAGCGAACTTCAGCCTTGATGTGCAGCAAAAACACACAATTGCACTGTGGCCTTAACGAGCTTGTTTTGCAGAATATGGCACAATTTTAACGCTTCGTAATGTACGCATCGACTACATGAATTTACGGCATACAATATATTTTTGGTCATTTTCGAGGCGCTCTGCGGAGGACGGAGGAAGCAGGCGCTGTTTATTCACCGCGCGAGGCGCCAGGCGGCCCCTTTACCGGCGTTCCGCCTCCTGGCCCGAAAATGGCCACCGCCGCAAACCGCGACGCGGCCACGAAATTTGGCGCCGACTAGCCAAAGCTAACGAGCGCTAGACGCGGGGACCGGTGGATACCCGACGGCGAAGGAGAAACGGCTCGCAGCCACGGCACCGAGAGCAACACTCCTTCCTTCTTTCTTGTCATCCTTCCCGGTCGATCGCACGACCCGAGTGAAACAGAAACTTTCGGACTGAATGCGACATCACTTTCTTTACTACAAATACTTTCATGAGCAATTACTCGAGGTAACCACGTCACGTCTCTACGAATCCGGCATCTAAAGTTAATGTTGGCTCTGATGTAAGTGTTCGAGCCAAACTTACGCCGCTATGACACGAAATGGAGATGTTGAAAATGAAAGTACGTGAATTACATAGCCCTAAATTTTCGCGTTTCTGTCCGTCATACTGTACACAGAGAACTTGGCCTGATACAATGTCAAGTTCAGAGGTCAATAGGAAGAAACGTCACTGTTGGGAAAATAGTTGTAGAATATATAATGAG